>NC_090282.1:35831338-36168124 GCF_037392515.1 Haliotis asinina
GAGTTCCGGGTTAGAAGTGGTCTCCTGCAACCTACGACAACCTATGCTTGACTTGCTTGACACATGTCATTGCACCTCAGTTACGTAGATCGATGCTCATAGTGTTGAAAACTGGATTGTCTGGTCGATTATTTACAGACTGAATACATATGGTTGGAATATGCTTAATGTGACACAAAACAACACACCAACCAAGCAGCAAACATTACACTCAGCAATATCCCAGCTATATGACGGTGCTGTGTTACCGATCGAGTGATTGACGTCGTGAGAATTTGTCACCCGAATCCGTGCTCATATGTCAAGCAATAGATGCTGAAAATAAGTTCTAACCTTTAAGGTTACCGGGAGACGCGCAAGCATGATCTTTGTCGCTACCGTTTCATGCATGCATATCATTTACGTAATTTTCATCTGCACTGCATTACTTCTAATAAGAAATGAAACTATTCATATGTTTATTACATTTAGTTATACATTGATACAGAGAGTTACCTACCCTTCAAAATTACCTGGATACCCTGGAGAAAATAATTGGATTAAATGTTCACCAGTTACATCACGGTGTCGTTGGACTGCGAATAAAGAAAAACTGGAATAATAAACACGTAATTGCTGAGGTACAGTAATGATGTTGTCATGTATATACATCAACCAGGCGCACCTTAAGATATCGGACTAAGGTAGGGTGAAATATACAATTCATGTCCCTCTTTATACCGGACATGTGCTAGTGCTTTCCAAAGCGTCATGTATGTGTGATTGTAAATACCTTCAGGGCCAAAACGTTACAATTCTAACTTTCCCCTTGTTTTGTAAGCGTTTGAAGAAATATTCGCCAAAACGTCACCATTACAGATGCAAAGCAAAATGCTAGTGCAGGTAAGTGGAAATGCGATATCGATCACTGTGAAAAAGGGCAAATGTTGCGTTTAATTTTGTCATTCTTTTTTGCCTGGAATAGAGGCAATCATGATATCATCCGATCGAAACATCGCCATATCCGGTCGTCGACTTATCCAGTCTGTGCTGCTAATGGTGGCCATAGTAATAACTGACTTGGACGCCATCGTGTGAACTCAAGAACACAGACAACAATAAAGGTCGTTGTTGTGTTGGCGAACTCTGTCTATAAAGTGTTTTCCCATTTTTCAAATGGAAATTACATGGAAATAATTGCTCTTAAACTAACGCAATACATTCTTCTAAAATGGCATGTGAGTTTTTAAAAGAGTGTAATTCACACCCCTCCATGTGCAATATCACAACCGTCATGTGCATAGCCGACATGTACAATATGTGTGCATGGCCGACTAGAGCATTATCATAGTGGTCATCTGCAATATTACAGCCGACATGTACAAAATCACAGTCACCAAGTGCAATATCAAAGACAACATGTGCAAAATCACAGTCGCCAGGTACAATATTACAGCCGACATGTACAAGATCTCAATGACATGTATTATTATCAAAGCCTCTGGCATGTCAGCAAATGATTTTCATGGATACCGAACACAGACTCGACCGTACCTGTGCCTTGTTTTAAAAGAAAACATGGTACTTTCTATTACATTGCCTGACGTTGAAGCACATTAACAGGGGCTGGTCCATTGAGTCGGTATAAATTGCCTGGCCGTGCATCCGTCTTACATACTGAACCGCAAAAGAAACGCTTCCCTGCCAATAATTTTTACGAGATATATTTCTTCTTATTTTTAATTATTCTTTTTTTACTTTTTATATGTTAGCAAGACCTGGGTCGTAGCCAATGTTCAAGAAAAATTGGTTTCAGATTCTGTATTTGATACCAATAACATGTGGTCTAGACGCAGTTACTAAAGTAATGATGGGACGAGGTTCTTGCGCGTATTCCATGAAAATGACACTGCATCCCGAGGTGTCATCCATGTAGGAAGAACCACCAAACATGCACAGAATCATTCACTTGTACATGATACGATTATCAAGGGAACAGAGGTTTAGAAGTCTGAGTTCTGCTTAGGCTGTAAGACATGTTGCAAATCCTTTTTCTGTTCATGTTCGAACAATACACCGCCTGCAGCAACGAGTCCAAGCTACTGGAAGCACAGCAGTAGAAGACACTCTGTGACAACGTTGAGGCAAAATCGGCATATTAACTGGAAAACCAGTCGCTGGGGCTACGGACAACCATTGGCAATCACTAGAGACCAATCAGCCCCGACACAGTTGCGGAAGCGTTTGAGGCAGAAAAAAGTCAGATGTCGCGTCCGATCATAAACTGTTCGACATCGTCGTGCTCTTGTCCAGTGGGCCACACATCATCGGGATTGACGTCACCGGTAGTGGCGAACTGTAGTCTTCTCCGACCTAAAGCCGCTACTGCGTCCCGACGGCTGATGGCAGAGTGAGAGTGTGGCGACGACGCGGGGAACGTTTTGCAGATGATTGTGTCCACGATAGAAGACTCACGGGGAGGTGTGAATATAATGGTGTGGGGTGCTATTGCTCTCAGTCATAAACTAGGTGCTATGGTGTACCAGAATATTGGTCCCGACAGAGGGAATCTTATAACATCTTATACATAGATCAAGCGCTGAGACCCTTCATCGTGCCACACTGTGGTCTTCATGTAAACCACGTCTTCCAGCAGGTCAGGTCGTGTGCCCATACTGCCAGAGCAACTAGAGACTTTCTCCGTCAACACGGCATACGAACTCTTGAATGGCCTGCCCTCAGTCCAGACCCGATAGAACACTTGTGGAACGAGATTCAGTGGATGCTCAGTGATGTGCAACCAAGGCCGACAACTGAATCTGAACTCTCAGGCGCATTACCGAGTCTTCGCGAACGTATCTATGGCCTTCAACAACCGTCTCATCCACTCCAGGTACAGAAAATGCAACTCTGTTATCAACGCTCAAGGGTCGCACTGTCGCGCCACCTGTCGTCATGTACATTTGTAATTGTCTGAAATGCGTTAAGTATTGACGATCAAACACGTCAATTTTGAAATCTTTCCGACAATTGTTTTTTTGTTATTTACATGTGTACTTATTAACAATTTCAAAGAAGGAGTAACGTTTTACTTTTGCGGTACACTGCAAGTCAGGCATCCTACCAGGCTGTCACACACGCACTCGAGCAAAGATATACACACACCTCTGCATTAATTACCTTGAAAATCACCGCCGCTGTACATAATCTCAAACCCTCTGCCTGATACAAAGAAGTCTGTCTTTAACTCGACCCTCATATATCTTGCTGAACTAGTAATTGTGAGGTTTTGCTGCCACTTCGTGCAAAGTACTTCCAGTTGTGAACTGAACGGGTCGATTCCTGAAACAAAAGTTTGATTCAAAGTTATTAAAGCTGATATCATCTGAACTGATCTGAACTGGATAAATAAGAAAATTAAGAAATACTAAAATACCTGCCCGTTTGGATTTAAGGTATTAGTAACAGTCCCCAACAAACTATTCTTGTCAATCTAGTAATCGGGTGAGTTGGTGTTATATGCAATATAACAGCCGCCATGTGCTATATTACAATCACCATATGTAATATCACAGCCGCCATGTGCAATATCATAGCTCCATGTGCAATATGAGACCCATCATGTGCCATGTGCAATATGACAGTCAACAAGTACTTTATGGCAGCCAACAAGTGCAATATCGCAGCCATCATTTGCAATATACAGTCACCGTGTGCAATATCACAGCCACCATGTTCAATATGACAACCAAAATGTGCAATATGACAGCCACCATGTGCAATATCATAGCCAGCATGTGCAATATGACAGTCAACAAGTACATTATGACAGCCGCCATGTGCAATATGACAGTCAACAAGTACATTATGACAGTCAACAAGGGCAATATCACAGCCATCATGTGCAATATACAGCCTTCGTGTGCAATATCTCAGCCACCATGTTCAATATGACAACCACAATGTGCAATATGAGACCCGCCATTTGCAATATGACAGCCACCATGTGCAATATCATAGCCAGCATGCGCAATATGACAGTCAACAAGTACATTATAACAGCCGCCATGTGCAATATGACAGTCAACAAGTACATTATGGCAGCCAACAAGTGCAATATCACAGCCATCATTTGCAATATACAGTCACCGTGTGCAATATCACAGCCACCATGTTCAATATGACAACCAGAATGTGCAATATGAGACCCGCCATGTGCAATATCACAGCCACCATGTGCAATATCATAGCTCCATGTGCAATATGACAGTCAACAAGTACATTATGGCAGTCAACAAGTGCAATATCACAGCCATCATGTGCAATATACAGTCACCGTGTGCAATATCACAGCCACCATGTTCAATATGACAACCAGAATGTGCAATATGAGACCCGCCATGTGCAATATGACAGCCACCATGTGCAATATCATAGCTAGCATGCGCAATATGACAGTCAACAAGAACATTATGACAGCCAACAAGTGCAATATGACAGTCAACGAGTACATTATGGCAACCAACAAGGGCAATATCACAGCCATCATGTGCAATATACAGCCACCATGTGCAATATCACAGCCACCAAGGTTAGTATGACAACCAGAATGTGCAATATGAGACGCACCATGTGCAATATCATAGACACCATGTGCAATATCATAACCGAAATGTGCAAAATCACTCCCAGGTAAGAATTTATCTCCAGGAACCTGTGCTTGTCAAATGTGTGGCCAGGTGTACGTGACTTAATGGAGTGCCTGTCATCCTTATGTCTGGCGACATTTATTGCAGTTCACAATATCAATCTACGGTTATCTCTGCACATGTATACAGTGTTACCAGGGGTTAGGCAGGGTTGATTTGTGAAATCACCATGTTGGAAATACCATTCATGGTCTATGTCACGGTGAACAGGTTCATATAACGGGTCATTTATTTTGGAGCAGCAGTAATCCTAAATGAATGTTAGAGCACAAACGAATTCTTTTAACACTGCCACTGGTAACAGTCTAGTGTTGAAAAAGACATCCAGATCAAACTAGAATCGAAATATGGTCACTCTAACCCACACGCGCAAGCACGCACGCACGCATGCACGCACACACAACCTGCGCTGAGGGATTCACGTGCAGAATATGTACTGTAATATTTCATGCACTATACGAACTAAATAACATGCTCTTATATTAACATACCGTCAAAGAACTTCACATAATCATCCTTACAGTCGGACAGATTTAAAATGTTGACATCAAGAACGACAACTCGAACCCTCTCTCCTTCATTTGCTTTGATGTCCCATATGCATCCGAGATTTCTGTCAAGAAAAAAGAACATGAAGCATGAATAAGTACATTATAATGCGATGAACTCCATTATTGCACCGGAAAACCCAACCTGCCCGTGAGGAGCTTGGTTGCTAGTCACTTAACGTAACCCACTGAGGACCCATCTTCTGCTAGGAGAACAGGGGCAATGTAGAGATTCCTGTGAGGCCTATAGAAGTTGGTATTTAAATATGAGACAAAACATCATGGTGTCAGTTTCCTTCTCATGAGGCATTGTGGTTTGTTGAAGGGCAGGGCTGAAGACGGGAAACGCTCAGCCGTCAGTCTGAAAAACACGGTCCCCCGTCCACAGACTTTCCGGCCCATCTGAGACCTGAGGTCTAAGCACATGACGACACATCATAAGAACCATTGTTTTTGTTGGTCGATAAATGCTGCGCTCATCACTATCCCAGCTATGTGACAGTGGTCTGACTGGTAATTTAGTGTCGATCAGACAAACCAGTGACTGACATCATGAGCATCTCTCTGCCCGATAGTGACACGGAGACGCGGCTCAACGCCGTCCCAACACGCATCAACCCCTCGTAGACACCTAGTCGCCTCTTCCGACATGCATAAGCTTTGGCATAGACCAGTCGGGTTTTCAATGACGGCAGTCGATGGCTGGTTTGTTGACAAATAAGGTTAGACTGTGGTATACATATACCTACCGTTGTATACCGGCGGGGTAGCCTGGTGATGATAGGTATCTGTGTTGTGCTCCAGCCGTTAACTGCAGGGGTCCGCAAACGCCAGGAGTCGTTGTAGTTGTTTCTGTTTGAACTTTGTCAAAGAAAGAGAGTGACTCGGTGTTTTTATAACTATTATCATTGTCTTGTTTGAATTTGTTTTTGTATTTTAACGACGAACGTGGCAGGTTTCCAGCTATATCACGGCGGTCTGTATGTTATGGATTCTACACAAAACCGCGTCTTCGGCGGGACGAGCCAACGTCTTAATTACTAAGGCTACCCTACTGCACCTTACGTAACGAGCGGATCCTTTCACAACTAAACTGCCCCGCCGCCTCTCGTAGAGATCAATATCATGAACGTCGGTCAGCGGTCCCGACATGCTTCTCACGGTTATATAAAACATGTAATGTACATTATGCTTACCTGTCGTTGAACAGAATAATACCCCATGAAGAACCAGATGTAATCCACGTCGCCATCTTTCCATGATTTAAGAATGTCAGTGACGATGATTGAGGGAAAGCGATGTCTATTAACCTTGTACGTGATGCCTAACGAAACAGAGAACACGTTTGTCTCAAAACTGTCCTAGTGAACACAGACACATAAAAAAATGGCGAAATGCACGGTGAGTCTATTTTTAGGACGAGTAAACATCAGGGTGGATATCGTATTGTGACGCGGAGATGTTCCGTCACGCTGAGCACACTCTGGGCTGTTCTATACAGCAACATAATAGCTTGACCTATATACGCTGGCATTTCTTACTTTTGAATACGCTGGGTTGTAGCTATACGGCTGACCTGTGAAGAAGTGTTGTATTCAGAGGAAAGTGTGATTTAAATACGTGGATCTCACTGCAACCCGATCGCGACAGGTAGATTATCCTAAACTATATCCGTGAATACCCTGACTGAAACAGTGACGTCAGGTCATTAACCTGAACCTGTCTCTCTTCACAGCGATCGTGTAAAACGGTCACTGTTATGGAATATTGCTGATCGTTATTGTATTCGTACTTAACCCCTACATAAAATGTGTGGGTTTTTTTAAATTTATTAACACTGATACAACTGAGGGAAAATATGGGATCACTTTGCTTTCTTATCGCATAGCTTGTGAGTAAACCTGGAAAAATAAGGAAGCACCTGTCCTTTCATGTGATCCCAAATATTTCTTTCAGTATATATCAGCTGACCTTTATTGAAACATTGATCAGACACCATAACGCTGTCTGCGATGTCGTTTAACGGGTACGGTCAAAGGGAGACAACTCTATAAGGTTGACACTCGTACAGATTGCACGACCCCAAATGTTTTCCCATAGACTTCTGTAGTAACCTCATATCTTTTAAGAAAATATCCCCGTTTTCAACAGCCATTCCATGTACATAGCGGTACAGTCTAGCCTTTAACTACAATAAAACACAAATTCTGTCCAACTTGTCCAGCTATTTTTCCCAGCACAGGAAGCGGAACACGTCAACCCTCCAACCTCCCAAATGCCATCTACTTCAAAATATCGGTGCTCATGGTGTTAAAAATGACACCACAAAATACTTAAAACACATAAACATCTTACACTATTTCATCCAATCACAGCTGTTACAGGCCTCTGTCCGTCTGAGTTATGACCACATGGTCCTCGCTTTGGTAAGATATGGTTCTGATATAGTGTAGTGGAACCTAAAGAATTTTCGATGCCACCAAGGAGGTGACCCTATTCAGCCACCATACCATGACACATGCGTGACGCCATTCTGTTGTTTGGTAGCTCGAGGTTTGACTTCACATTCAGGCTGATCTTTGCACTTGTGTATATGTATCTGCTGGTATTCTGTCAGATTAAAGCCACTTATGTTGTTTTCTTGTTGGGATATCAAGCAGCAGATTAATAGACACATAAAACTTAATTACAAGTTTCATTAGAGAGAAATGTCCCTGACACTCTGGTGAGAGTAATGGAACTATTTCAGAACGAGATCGTAGCCAGGGACTTAGCTACCATTATAAAAAAAATCTGTGGTAAGGGTGGTTAGCTTACAACGTAATGTAATTATCTAGTTATCGGGCTTCATTTCACTCCAGGTTACTCTATTGTTGAATTACATATCAACTGTACCGAACATCATTGCCACAACTGTGCCAATGTTCACATGTTCACATGTTAATATTATCGCTTAAGTGACTAGTGCCCCTTTGGCCATCCGTGTCCTCTGCATAAGAAAATACAAACAACACACACACACACACACACACACACACACACACACACACACACACACACACACGCACACACACAAACGCACACACACGCACACCCCAGAATCGAGAAGATTCATGCACTTCTCCCTGACGATACAAAATTGAAACATGTAGAAGATCCGCGTTGTGTTATTATTTCGGAAACTACTTGTTATGTATCTACAACTGTACGCTCGGTATTCTCATCACTTTCTTTATATATATTATTATATGTTTATGTATAGATGCGCGTTACGGTATTGATATACGGGGAAGAGAAAGAAAATACTTTGAGGTGTTGAGCTCAAATTATTTATTCATTTCTACGTGTAACTTAACTGAAATTAGACAACATTGTTCGTGTTAAAGAAGCAACTTACATAGAGTGGAAGCTGTCTAAACCGGCACTCATTGGGGCTGAATAAGTAATCCAGTTTACAGAGTGTGCCGGATTGTAGAGCTGATGATAAATGTCACCGATGGAACTGAGATTTTATGCTGGTGTTGAAGATACCGGTTTTGACAGCTTCCACTGTATGCGATTGAATGAATTCATCAAGATTCACTAGCTGATTGTTGCGATACGATTCAGTTTCATGGTCGCAAATTACGAAATGTGTACGTATGATATCTTCCAGTAATTGTGAATACTCAGTGTCTATGAACGTCAGAATTCAAGCTCACATATAATGCAAGTTTTTATTTCACAGACGACAGCGGTCAACTTAGGTCTCCGAAAAACCCTTGTCGAATCGGATTTGGTTATCGTAGGTAACCGATTTGTCATCTTTGGATAACTCAGGATCAAGAAGCTGACAGAGAGATGTGTTCAGTTCAGGTTGGAACTGTGGCTTTCCACTGCATTTGGGCGTGTCATACACGTTGCTAGGGGCAACTGCTGCGCCCTTGCCATTCTCTGGTGACGTGACGTTTTCATAAACAGCATTTGAAAATGATGTTGGTGTTACCATAGATACGGAACTACCCGCCTGACTCTGACTGATGATGTCTTGATTCTTGTAAGAGGACATGTTCTTCCTGCGATACATTCGCCACGTGATTACAACACCGGCCAGAACTAACAACACAACGCCAAACACCGAACCAGCAACGACCCAGGCTTGGCTGGAATTGGATGCTGTCTGTGGAGCTGAAACAAAAGATACCACAATATCTGAAAAAACGGATGGAGTGAATATTACGAAATATACTGAGCAGGAAAAGAAACGCAAGTTTCGAAAAAAACGAAATCTCATAAAAATGTATGCGTTCATGGTCATGGCTTTCACTTAAAAACTTGACCAAAAGTGTTGCGTTTCTTTTGCTTTCAGTATACATTCATGCGTACCTTGTTAAAACCTAGTGCTTGAATCATACAGTCTTCACTAACATTTCCTAATAATGTACTGTTACCTTTACCAAGTATATTACTGATTGTTAATAGTTTGCATTTGGCTGTTTTTTTTTCAACAATTCTAGATAGGCAGCCCTGTCTCATGTACATGCAAAATTACCACTTTCTTAATTTCTCATTTCTCAAACGAAAATAAACTTAAGGCCTCTCAAAACAATAGCTACATGAGTATTGTTGTTTCTGACCTCGGCACACATTTGAACGTTTTCAGTTACAGTATTACTGTTTAACTACTGGACATACCAACTGCAGGAGCGCCATCTGAGTCGGCCATCCTATAATGTACTGTCCATTGCAGCGAAGTGTACCTTCCGCCATCAGCGTACAGCAGGAACAGATCTTCACCTGTGCTGACCAGTGTCTGGTTGGACTGACCACACCACTTGCCCAGAAACGGAGAGTTGCAGGATGGACCTGTATAAATAAGACCATCCATGGTCAGCTGAAAGCTCTTTCAGACACATTAGTAAGTCCCACTCAGTCAAGGGAATATTATCATCAACGGCCAACACGAAAAATACATTGTACAATCTTATTCTCGAATACGCGTTTCTAACGTATATAATGCTCATGTTTTCGTCACAGGTGATAATCTTAATCCAATATTTTATAATACGTAACAGTCTAATTGGAATTAATGGCAGTGCGCCCATTTCACCACAGACAAACGCTGATAGTGCTGAACGTTTACCACCCAGAAGCTGCTTATTAAGCTGTAAGTGGACCCTTTCAATGGCTGGCGATTCCATGAACCATAGCATAAAATTGGCAGCATTAAGCTTTTAACAAAATTGATAATGGGTGAGTGAGTGGGAAACCTTGGTTTAACGCCGCAGTAATCACTAGGTTCCCCACCGCCCCAAAATGGATACTGTTGTGCATCGTACAGTGCCCGCAGTTCAGTTATCCTGCTGGATGGCTGTAAATGCTCGAGTCTTCCAGTAAGTAAGTGAACCTGATCATCCGATTGTCGGGTTTTACGACAATCATGGGTTGCTGGTAACCCTCACGGTGTCTTGCGACTGCACTGAAGTCTTGGAAATATACCAACCGTAAATGTAGATTCGTGTGTATCAGTTTGCATGAACATTACAAGGATAAAGCTGACAAGCTAGGGGAATTACGTTAATGTTTCCGGACCGAATTATTCACGTGCCGCTTAATCCGCCATGCTATCTAGCACATCGTTTATTTTTTATTACCTTCGAATTTCAGTATTTGAGAATGTGTAGAAAATTGTATTTTTCCTAATCACATACTGGTCAGTCAGTGTATGGAGAAGATATGATCACAACTCACAGCAATATAAAGAACGACCAATTAGCTAAACCACATGGGATGAAAAAATATGACTTGCCGTAACTTTAAATCATTTTCCCTTTGTTCATGTCATATGGCAGGCAATATGATCCATACACATGCTGTTGAATTTTCAGAGAGTGTGAGGATGGTTAAACAAAATATATGACGTAATGACAATTGTCTAGTAGAAAACCACAAAGTACGTTTTGGTTATGCAAACATAATGTCAAATTTCATGCTGGATTGTTTGAATGTCGTTTTCGACTAAATATTCTTCACACCCATTTACAGTCCGTCACTGCAAGAGTATGAGGTAACAGCAGTTTCAGCAATAGAAATACGGGAGAATGAGAATTGTTTCGTACCATCAAATACTTCCAGGTACCTGTCATGACACACTTGATAGCTGGTTTGAACTTCCGATGGGAACTTTATTTTCAATTCAATTCCACCGTTCTTGTCGACTGGTAATTCAGCCCTCAATCGAAATCCACTTTTCGTCCTGAAATTAATCAAAATCAACATTTATGGTATGGTTCACTAAAGATATCGGTTCCCAAAATGAACATGGTTTCCTGTTTCCGCAAGACAGGAATGAAGTAACTTCATTCTGTTACCTTGTGATCAGACGTTGTACTTACTGCAATACGGAAGTTAACTATTCATTTAACTTTGTTTTCCTTCGCCTATACAACTCCGAAATTACACACTGACCGTTTAAACTGTTATAGTGTTTAGGAAACAGCAAACGGAATGTGAGAGGCCTACCTGTCAGTTGTGGTCAGGAGAAGAACTTGGTCTCGAAAGCTGGGCCCGATAGTTCGTACGTTCCCACCAACACAGGCAAACTCAGTCTGGTTGTCTGTTCAGCAGAGATCATAACGATGTTATTGACACGCACCATGTGCTCCATTCCACAAGAAACAAATGATCAATAATGATGACATTGCTTCACATTACAATTTACCCTGATACAATGTCTGTGTTGATACCTAAAATGATCTAGTAGGTATACACCATAGATAACCTCCCAAAACTTATAAACCTTATACATTAGGGTTATAACGGATGACTGTCTTACAAACACAATCTCACCTGCTCTCAGTGGACTTTGTGTGGCCATGTAATGACTGGTTTCTGTTGGTCTCTCTGAGGTCCAGTAATGACTGGTTGTCACTCTTCGGTGTAACAGCCATGGGTTCCGGGTCGTTAAGGTCCATTGTTTCTTGGGCGTCCATGGTCGGCCTGTCACATTGGGTGTGGTAGTAGTCCAAGGTTGCTCATTCCTCTGCCACCGAGTGGTTCCAGAAGGCCTCTTTGAGGTCCAGTAATGACTGGTTGGCACTGGACGGTGTAACAGCCATGGGTTCTGGGTCGTCATTAACCACTGTTTCCTTGTCGTCCATGGTCGACCTGTTACATAGGGTGTGGTAGTAGCCCAAGGTTGCTCATTCCTCTGCCACCGAGTGGTTCCAGAAGGCCTCTTTGAGGTCCAGTAATGACTGGTTGGCACTGGACGGTGTAACAACCATGGGTTCTGGGTCGTCATTAACCACTGTTTCCTTGTCGTCCATGGTCGGCCTGTCACATAGGGTGTGGCGGTTGCCCAAAGTTGTTCGTTTCTCTGGAACCGGGTGGTTCCAGAAGGTCTCTTTGAGGTCCAGTAATGACTGGTTGGCACTGGTCTGTGTAACAACCATGGGTTCCGGGTCGTCATTAACCACTGTCTCCTTGTCGTCCATGGTCGACCTGTTACATAGGGTGTGGCGGTTGCCCAAAGTTGTTTGTTTCTCTGAAACCGGGTGGTTCCAGAAGGTTTCTTTGAGGTCCAGTAATGACTGGTTGTCACTGGTTTGTGTAACAACCATGGGTTCCGGGTCGTCATTGACCACTGTTTCTTGGACGTCCATGGTCGACCTGTCACGTAGGGTGTGGCCGTTGCCCAAAGTTGCTTGTTTCTCTGAAACCTTGTGGTTCCAGAAGGTTTCTTTGAGGTCCAGTAATGACTGGTTGTCACTGGTTTGTGTAACAACCATGGGTTCCGGGTCGTCATTGACCACTGTTTCTTGGACGTCCATGGTCGACCTGTCACGTAGGGTGTGGCGGCTGCCCAAAGTTGCTTGTTTCTCTGAAACCGGGTGGTTCCAGAAGGTTTCTTTGAGGTCCAGTAATGACTGGTTGTCACTGGTTTGTGTAACAACCATGGGTTCCGGGTCGTCAATGACAACTGTTTCTTGGTCGTCCTTGGTCGACTTGTTAGCGTAGGTGCTGCAGATGTCCAAATCTGCGTGTGAATGCCTGTGAACGAAAATTATATTCAACATTTTAGTAGTACATTTATTTGTTAAATTTGACCTGACATTCAGGGTTTTAAACCTAGTTGATGACATTGTATAAAGGCCGGCTACAATAAAACGTATTATTGTGTAATGGATTGTGATATTAAAATATTGTTCCTTGCAAGATCCGGCATAGTGGCCCTGGCATCTGTGTCTCTTCGGTTATTGAAGAGAAGCCACATGTTGAAGATATCGCGAAGTATAATTCCATCGAAACTACAAGAATTTGCCGAATAACTTTTTTTCTTTATTCAGATGCATTGATCATCGGTATTGCAATAACCAAAGACTCTCACTTACGGTTTGGATTAGGTATCCTCCTGTAGATAAGAGTGAAAGCATAGCCACCAACTACGCTGGACATTTTAAAACGGATGCTCATTCTTGAACTGCTTGATGTGTAAGAAGACGTTTGTTGACCGCACCAGGTCCGCGTAGAACCGTTACCTTGAATGTACGGTTGAAATGAGTAATTGTTATATGTAGCTGATGTTATGACCACAGTTCATATACTCTCTAAATAATGCTAGTCTTTCATTATATAGTTGTGTTCAGGGTTGAATGACAACATTGCAAATTCAAACACTTAACATAATGAGCTATTTGTCTGCAGGATTTCGAGATCACTTCCGCACGGAATGTAACAGTTTGTGGTTGAACGCCACCCTGAACCATAAACCAGGTACATAAAGGCATCCCAGAAATACTCGCGTCTGGACAAGACAATCAAATGGCTGATAACTGAGAATATGAACAATGCCATTAAGCACACGGATACAAGTTGCCGAGTCTGAAAACGCAACTACTTTAGCCCAACGGCAAGAAGAGGTTAAACAGGATCTTCATTCGTACACTATTGGATCGATTCAGCTATGAACATCCATGGAATGCACTTACCAAAGTCAACATCAACACTGTTTCTGTAGCAAGGAGACGATAGGTTGGACATCATGACATGGATCTGTACGACATAACCATAGTCTGCTACGATGTTCCACTGACAACGGCTGTGATCATAGACACAGAGACACTGGGTCAATACAGTGCACTGAATTCGACCAACAAATACTTTCAAAGGTACGACATTATAACAATGGCAATGGCAATGAGAGTGTAATGTCATTAGAGCAATGTTCCTGATAATCTTATGTGTGTCGCGATCACACGACACTAACTCTACAACCCTGCAACAGGTCACTGAGGCCATATGATCACAAGGCCCATGATGGTTCAGTCATCAAATTCATAATGATTCGTTGAGTGAGTGAATGTGTATGGTCTGAGATGGTCTTTATGCATTGCAGCCCAGGCTGCTCGACCACTCGTCATCCTTCTTGTATGCTCGGAATGGTGGTTGGTATTCATTATTCGCCTGGTTTTGTTTATCGCTTTGCTTGCTGGTTCAATAAATTTTAACATGCCCACACTTAAAACTTAAAGGCTTGAGACATTAGTCCCACATCGACCATCGACATCGTGATAAAATCCAAACATGATTCAAAGTGACGTTAAACCAACACATGCACTGACTAAATGCATGATGTGGTTCTTCATTTGTTATATGAGCTGTCATTTAGTTGGCACATATATGAAGAGGCTTACAGTAATTTCATGACTAATCGGACACAACACGATCAGTCGCACAAATATATAGACCTTACGTAAAGGTGTATTTGTGTTACGGCTACTGCTGTATGTTTGATAAAGACTATCATTCTGATTGTCCCTTACGTCATATTCCATTCGGCATCAGGAGATGAAATGATTGAATCACTGGAATAGGCAAACAAGGTCTCTTGGCATCTCTTTGCTGAAAGGGAGAGGTATATGTGATAACATGCACACATACAGAACATGTCTTGTTCTTGTTGTATGTATGTATGTATGTATGTATGTATGTATGTATGTATGTATGTATGTATGTATGTATGTATGTATGTATGTATGTATGTATGTATGTATGTACACACACATGGACATACATACACATATACATACGTACGTGCGTGCGTGCGTTTATGTGTTGGAATACTAGTCACATTTAATACACTTAGGTAGTCCTTTAATAAGAACAGAACTGGTGCTACGTATTCCTTCGTAGATAAAATACAACAGACACTTTAACTGGTTTAGAAATATGATGATATTTCGTATAGTCATCTTACATTTCAGTGTATATGTTAGGCGGAATTTCTGCACAATTCCTGCAGCTATGACGGCAGTGACAGCACCAGCGGCATGACCCTCGTACGTGAAGTTTCCGGAGCCACAGAGCATCTTGCCATTTTCCTCATTTGCAGCTGCTGGTGATGACAAACACGTAAACAATCATGGTCATGGCTCACATATACATGGCTCACATATACATAACCCAAACAGCCACTGACAAGCCAGTCCGTGTCTAGTAAAAATCATGTAAATCCCCAGAGTCACTGGCCCGATAGGCTAGTGAATTTTCATGTGGTCAATTTGTAAACATATCACTCACTCCGACTTGTAAGTTATAGCAAACTTTGAAATCATGTAAGATTATGGCCTGATAAAAATGTTCGTCATACTAGAAGCTGGATGAGGAGACCCGTGTCTACATTTCAATTTCGGGCTAGTGAATTATATTGTGGGCTAGTAACTTTGAGGCAAAGCTTGTACAACTGGTTGGCCAAGTTTGCATACTGCAAAAACCTTGAAGAAAGATAATTCGAAGCATGTTAAGACAGGAACTTCCATGTTTGTTTGTAAATGTTCTATGTTTGACGGTATCCATATCTGAAAAAATGTCAAAGATATAAATGGTACTCCTTCAGGAAATGCGTGCGCGTGCATGTGATTAGCGACGACATCGCCTCCATACATTAACTGAGGTGTAGTTACGTAAAATCACCTGCGATTTTAAACAACAGGCTATACAACGGCACATTAACATTTTGTCTTTTATTGATCATCCATATATTATTAAAGTGAGTCAAATAGATAAGTACTGAATCCCGTGTCTGTTGTGGAGCGTGACTCTATCGCAGCTGCCTACAAACGTCACACTGAACCCAAAAATGTTCGTCGAAGGCTCTGTGGCCATTACTAAAGGGTCTGTGCTGAGCAGAGAACAGGATTCGATGATCACGAATTCGAATTAAAATCAATCCACTTCAGCAGAATTCCTGGCTTCAAGGGAGCCACCAACGTAATCGTTGTGCACTTGTACACGTTTAGGGCACCTTTACTAAGGGTAAGCTTAACTCCCATTCTTCAACATTGCGCTAACATGTTAACATTACCTCGGTGACTTACGATCACCGTAGTGCTTTGTGATAGAGGCCCGGAAATTTAACATCATGGGTTCGAATTGCGTGTCTCTCCGGCTCTAGGATTGTCACCACCATACGCATCCCCGAAGGTTTCACCAATGCCATGAAATGTCTTAGGGATGCATCACTCCGTGCTTTTCTCCCTAATTAATTTGACAAGTCGTGATAACTGGAATACCCATTCTTAAAGCGGTGTTAAAACCAACTGACTCACGTATGATGTTTCAATAAGAAAACTGAGATGTTACCTACCTTCCTTGAATGTAATTCCTGCCATATTTCTAGAGCAGTTGTCCCTTTGTCCAAGATCGCCTGTTATATAAAAGACCATGTGACTGTTATTATCCGTGGCGGTGAAGGTCAACACCTTCCTCTCTGATCTGAAACATCCACCAGACATTGTTAGTGTGATAAAGGCGTTCGTCTGCAACGATGTATGCATAATTATGGATGCAAGTGGTTGGGTTTGAACTCAAAGCGTCCCTTCTCGCGGAGGATTGCGTTTTAGACGAATCAGGCACGAAGTGGTATAGGGCTTGCAGCAGATCTTTTTCAGTTGTCGAACATTTGGAAAGAAACACGAGAACATGATCGGTGTCAGCTAGAGATTTTCAATATCTAACAGCGGATCTAGACTCAAGGAACTGGCATAACTCTTGACATCACACTGCTGCGACGTGACCACATCAGGAGGTATAAATCATGCCACTTTATACATAGACGCCACATTGGAAAAAGTACTGTGAAAGAGCAAGCATCTGTACCTCCAAGTGTGATGCGGGTACCCCGGAGATTCTATGTGCTGCTCTTCCCGGGTTACTGTGAAGTTCCATGAGTCCAGGAAGCACCAGCCTGAATCATAAGACGGTTAACCCAAATCATACGGCAGTTAACCTGAATCATATGACAGTAAACCCAAATCCTACGGCAGTTAACCCGAATCATACGGCAGTTAACCTGAATCATAGGACAGTTATTATATAGTTGATTAAAGAGGAAATATGCATTGGTAAATTTGCCGTCCCGTCAACTTTGATTTAACTCTTGCTTTAATTGTGAGGTGACACATCATTTGGTGAGCGGGCTCATGTTATCACCATCCAGACATATGCAGTGGCCTGTAAATAATCGATTGTTAGTCAGCGGTGATATGATGTGTATGAAGCATCCAGTTTCATCCCCGACGGTATAAGGTTGAGGTTAATTTCTAAATTAGCCCCGTGCTCTATTTGCCTTACCCGTATGAACTCACTGTCCACTGGACAGTTTACTCTGGATAATGAACTCCCCGACAATGATAAACTGTCCCTTTATGCCCAGTCTTCAACTTACCATATGTATCAACAAGAATGAAATGAAAATCATGGTTACAGTTACTTCTTCATAGGGTATTGATGTACATAGTTTAGACGGTAAATGAAACTGGTCAGTTACATGAACCCATTAAATATACAATGTGAAATTCCGGTATCAATGGAAGAAAACATTTATGCCTGTAAAAGTAATATGTCTGATATTACAAACCTGTCCCAACAGAGAGCATTAGCAGAAGTACATTTGCTGTGAACTGCATATCAGTTCTATTATCTCGACCACCATAGATGCTCAACACCAGAAGACGCATGAACTCTGCTGCGAGATAGCCCCCTCAGGGTATTCCGTCATTGTTCCGAACCACCGCTGTGATATTGTCTATAATAAGGTTGGTGGCTCATTATATAGGCATCGCGGTAGACAGTATGTGTGTGATTTCCTTATCAGAGCACGAATTAAACTAAATCAAGAACATTTTGGCAGGTAATACACGAACTGAACTATATCCGTCTGGGCGTTGCTGTTTTAGTTGTAAGGAAAATTCACTGATTTATGAAAGACAGCTAGGTAGTGTCAAGTGATGTCTTTGTAGGATATATACATGGCGAAAGCGGGTGGAATTGAACAAATAAACTAGCGAGCAAAAGAAAGTAAAACATAAAAAAACAAACAAACAAGTACCAGCGAGCGTTTTAATACAATGCATATAATGCATATGCAGTAATATTTGCCTATCTACTGTGGTGACAAATGATGACATGTATCAACTTGACAGTTGAAATGGACGATAATAACCAACATCAAAAAGACACGTTTTTCACGTGCAGCTCCAAAACTTTGCGTTTTTCTGCCCTCGCTTACCCGGATACAGTTCATTCGTTCATTCATTGAAATGGCCAGTCAACAATGCAACAGTCCAGGAGGGCTGCGGTAATTCGTCAAATTAGGGAACACAGCGCTATTTTGCAATAACTTAAAATTTCACGATTACAGCCATCAATAACGTGTTTCAACGACTGAGTGTTCATGCAGACTGATAGTATCAAGGACAAACCAAGGTCGGGTAGGCGACGTGTCACGGCACCCTGCGAGTACCGACGTTTGCGCACCAACGTAATCGTTCCATAACTGCGGCGTCGTTGGCAGTGGCGAGTTTGAATCATCGTGTCAGCAGATTAACGGTGTCCAGACAACTACCCTTCGGCGACCGGTACGTAGCGTCCAGTTGACTCCTCAACCTGTTGTTTTGGAAAGTCATGATGTCATACACTAGACTTTATTTTGTTTACAATGTTACTGCAACAATGAACTTCGTTTATCGTGATAGTCATGATTCGTATCAATCTATTAACTCTCACTTCACTCAAATACGCTTTGCAGTTTCGATTTTCTGTCGGTTCAAAATAGGTGTTACACTTTCGTTTCGGGTACAAAATAACAACTTATTCAATTGTCGATTGTCTTTTATCAGCTTCGTGACTATTCTAATCCTTTGGCTCTGATTGTAAAACCTAGATTCATGCATTGTGATTAATTTTATGTGACAGTGGGCCCAAATCAGGCCCGATATAAGGTTATCGGTTTCTAAGATACAAATGTCATACGAAGTCACGATCTGTACGCCGAATGAAATCACTCTGAAGTACATTAGTTACTGACTCAACATACAACTAAGGTGGTAACAGGATGTCTACAGACACGTTATACATAGAGTGCACTGTAAACAGTACATGTTTACATTTCTTCAGTGGGAGGGCCAGTCCTACAGCCGTCACAGAATTCACTGAGTGTTATGCACATAGCGTAGCACAGTAAGCCATGTTTATAACGAATGCGGTTTTAACGAACTGACGGGTAAGGCGAAGTGTCTTTGGCTTCCAGTCGAAATCGTTTAGCCGAAATGGACATAACGGACTACGGTTACAATGAACTAACATAAAAGGCTTCTTTGCTTTTGCCATTATTTCAAACAGCTTCGTACATGTGGTTTTGAAAGGTTGTTCAAACGCAGGATTACAATATAAGAGGCCTAGCAGATCTGCTAATGAGAATAGATAATAATCCCGTGCAATTACCTCTTTCGATTTGTAGAAAATGTCCTCATGGTATTTTAGGTGAGGGAGAGAAAGCTAGAGAGAGAGAGACAATGAGAGAGAGAGAGAGTTATTGATTCTGTAATTGTAGAGCCAAAACCACCGATATGTCGAGCCTGATTCCATCTGCTCCAGTCTTTGGTGTCTACGTTTCACACATTTGAGGTACATGTTCTTTCTACGAATATTTCAAACAGCTTGATACGATTCTTGGTAAAGACTATTTCCGGGATATAGTATAAGAGGCCTAACAGATCTGCAAGAAACAAAAGATAATAATTCTAAAGTGTGCTACTATTGATTTGTGACACGTGAAGGTCCCAGGGTAGAATAGGCCTTCAGCAACCCATGCTTGTCGTAAGAGGCGACTAGCGGGATCAGGTGGTCAGGCTCGCTGACTTGGTTGACACATGCCATCGGTTCCCAATTGCGTATATCGATGCTCATGTTGTTGATCACTTGATTGGTCCTTGATCACTTGGTCCAGACTGGATTATTTACAGACCGCCGCCATATAGCAAGAATATTGCTGAGTGCAGCGTAAAACTAAACTCACTTACTACTAATGATTTGTAAAATATGTTGCCGTGATGTTTTAGATGAACAAATGACGTTGTGCTTCATGTGATACATGTGACCGGTGGAGCCGGATACACTTAGAATCACAGGATACACAAAACAGTGTCTGAAGAGAGTTTCATTATGTCACTGAAATCGGATTCCGACACGTCTGATTAGCAATAACATAACTGTCGAACTAAAATATGGAAACAAATGTCGAAATTATATACGATTTCGACATATGTTTTCATATTTTAGTTTCACCAGTGTATCGTGCAAAACAGACGATAAGGATTTTTGTATTTTTGTGAACATGGTACAGAAAATAATTTCACAACAAGATAATGAATGATGCAAACAATTTAATTCATCTGTGTATTTACCGGCTATAAAAATTTGTAATATAACGAAGTTTACATTGATGTCATTTAAAGTTAATGTCTCTATCAAGAATACATAACTTGTCGCACTTTTGGTTCACTTCTCCGCCGTCGATGAGATCTAAATAATCTTGAGAATCTGCGTTTAAGAGGGGCGAGTGTGACCGGGGCCGTAAGGCGTCTTGGTTTGGTAGGTACAGAACAGGCTTGGCTCACGATATTTGTAAAGATGTCAGAAATGTTCGAGTCGTCTCTCGCCGAGATTTCCATGTATTCGTCTTGCCAAACTGACGTTACCATACTGTGGGCTTTTTTCTTCGACATTAAGCGAGATGTGGTCGTAACGTCTGCCTTGTTGCCGACCACTAAAACAGGAACACATGTTGGCTTCTGCTGAGCGATCATATTTCTAAGTAAAGTCACTGTCTCAAAGGATACCGGATCTCCCACCGAATAGACCAGTACAAATGCATCTGCGTTGACGATTGCAAGCTCTCGTAAATAAGAGAAACAATACCCTCCAGGAGTATCGAAAATGTCAAGGACGACGTGTCGGCCATCCACGTCCATTTCTTTGGTGTAACGTCCTTGTACAGTTGGCCAGTAGTATTTCGGAGAGGTACCATTGATGAATTTGTTGATGATGACACTCTTACCTACAGAAGCAGCTCCCATCACAGCGAGTTTGAAAGTGTTGTCTGCTTCCGGATTTGACGATGAGAAAGTGGAGGGTCCGCCTAAATATACAGGACGTGTAAATGGCGGCATCTGACAGGTAGGACAACCTAGCGTATGTGCTACGAGTGAAATGTGCTGTTTGGACAGCAATTGAACTACTTTGAAATGAACGTCGGTGTGAGTTCTGACCTAGCGCTGACATCTTTCCTAACGTAACGAGGTTATCACAGGTATAAGCTGTACCTTGTCCCTGATACGAGAGTCAACATGTACAGTTCTATTTGCTGTGCACTTCTAGCCACTGAAGAAACACAAACAAGAAATATGGTAAGCTATTTGGAGAGAATGTTTAGCATGTCAAGCTATCTCTTCAGCGCATGCCATATAGCATAACATTCGTTAGCCATGGACGTATGTATTTATGTTTTGCCTTCTGTAAAATTTACTTGTTCAACGAAATGTACAATTGTGTAACTGATATAGAGAATGTGTTACTGGGAATTGGAAAACGAATTTAACCAGTAATTTTCATTATGCATGTACATTTCACGGGAAGGAAAACTTAAACATTAGTACGCACACGCACGCACACACACACACCATTAATAACGCATGTTTAATAAACATTTATGATAAGTCTGTCCTGACCTGATTTGAAGGTCACTCTAACTGGAAAGGCGATGTGATTTATGTGTGTGTACACACACGAGTGGGGTTGATCATGTCATGGGAGTGATCTAAGGATCACTTGTGTTATCAGCATTGTAAGCCAACAGGCATAGAATGTTGGAATATACTCACCACAAAAGCCAGTAGCACGAACGTAATTGTCCGTTAGTAACACATCGTGTTGACAAGCTATCAATGCTCATTGTGTTTGCTGCTTGTTGCTGTTTAAACAAGACAGATTACTGTAGCCGGTTACAATGTCGTGTCTGATACTGTGGTGGCAAAAAGAGTCACACGTTTTATAAGACGTCTTGGTGTACAGCAGTGTGACACGTAAAGAAATGGGAAGCTTTCTTTTTGCCCCCATTATAGCGAGACAACATTAAGAGATCAGGTCGGTCTCGACGACTGATAACATCTTGCCCCATACCGTCACAGCCAGAAGCAGTTTCAGTTGTATTTTACTTCATTGTGACAAAGTGTTTTCCTGGCATTCATTTAGTTACATGGGTTCCACGACAGAATATACTGTTTATTTCCGATCGGACATTCAAATTAATTGTCTTCTCGGTATGTAAACATTGCCCAACATTGTCTTGATTGGTGTTTCAGATAATGTTGTTATTTATGGAGTTCATAAGGAGTGGTAGTTTCACCTGTGTTTGTGTGTGGATAATTAGATTTTAAAGATTGTCTTGCTTTTAAGTAAAAAAGTCGAATTTATGAAATAACGAGTTACGCCTTTGAAATGCATAGTTACACTACGTTTATTATTTTGACACAAATGACGCATTTCTTTCTCCAATACGATGAAACTGTTAATGTAAGCGTTAAGTGATTTATATTTATTAATATGTAATGAAGACTTGGTGTCATGACACTTAATCGAATTCATCTCACTCTTGGACTACTCAATAGAGATAATATTATTACGTTTGTATGGAAAACGTTTCATCATAAAGTCATAAAATGCTAACAATATGAAGACTGGAACCTGTTTTCACCTCCAGGTGAACGTGATATGTACACGATTTTTAGTAGTGTACATTATTTTGTGGGTGAATGGGCGTTATCGTATTATGTTTGAGCAGCCTATAATTTCATGTACTTTGTGATGTGTGACTGAAGGTTTTCACTTTATTATTTGTATTTGTAAATGTTGTTTATATCACAGCCAGAGACAACAGTTTTGGCTATATACGGCATGTGGGTTGTAGACATTGTTCCCGTTATACATATGGTCAATAGCATGAGCACGGCAATGAAACCGCATCTTTTTAATATCAAGTAAAGATGCATCACACATGTTTTGAATTGCATTGAAAGCGTTTATTATATGTCATGAAATTTATTACTGCAGTATAAATCATTTTAATAAGCATCAGTACGTTAATGAATAAGTAAAATACTAAATAAATGCATATTACAGTCCTTCACTTATTCTAGGATTCAATGAGCTATTGTTTTATGACATTCGCAAAACAAACGCAATTAACAAAATCCATTACAGCATTATTTCAAGCGCACACATAAAAATATGTTCGTAGTCCAGGCCGGTCCGTTCCGTTCTAACTTCGGTCAACTTTTTGGAAATATTCTGGAGGAGGAATGCGGATGAGAGGTCCTATTTAGGAAACATATTTTGCACCAAATTAAATGAAACAGAGCATTGAACAGATAGTATCAAACATGCTTAATGTTCGCAAAAAGAGTATGGGTTGAAAACGTTATTATTTTTTTGCAGATATGCTTGTTGCATACAAATAATCCGAATCCTCCTGGAATTTCACAAGGTCAAACCTTAGATCTCAGAGCTCACACTTGCGCCGCCATGTACGTCATGCATCACTGACTTTCCATTGACGTTGCCCTTGATATTGCTGCTATTTAACGGCTGATACCGAGGTAAGTCCTGGTAGATATTGATCTCAGGTCTGTCGTAGATGTGAGGTGTGGCATACACGTTGTCAGGGGCTGTGCCATCCTTGCCGTCGTTCCAGTGGTTGTCGTAAGTAGTCGATCTGTCTTCGGCGTTACCGTTGGAAAACGTAAGATCAAACGGCTGATAGACGGTCATGTACTCATTTTGCTGGAGGACAGGACGATCACTGGTGTCGGGTTTGTCAGACTTTATGATCCCTCCCTTGCCGTTTCCTGGTGACTTTTCAAGCCCGTAAACAGCATTGGAGAAGGATGGCTTTGTTACCGAAAACACAGAGCCACCAGCTTCATTGTGACGGGTGATATGTGGGTTCTGGTAAGGAGACATTTTCTTTCTACGATAGATTCTCCACCCAATTAGAGCACCTGCTACCGCCAAAACCAATAACACAACACCGAAGACCGAGCCTACAATAGCTCCAGTTTGGCTTGAACTGGATGACGTCAGTGAAGCTGAAACAAGATATACCACAAGAACTACAGTCATTTAGATCAAAGTAACTCTATTTTTCATGAATATGCAATCATTATTTCTTGGTTAAACTCTAAATATATACCAGATTTGAAAAAACAATTCTTTCACAAACATATTAGTAGAATGATAGTATACCCATGGAAACATTTAAGGGAACGCATGAAATGGCTGTGACTATTAATCTTTGAAACAGTAAGAGAAAAGTTCATACAGATGAAAAGGCTTAAGTCAAATGATGAAAATCAATATCGGGTGTGTCCCCCATGTCTCTGGAGAACTGCTTGGCATCGTCATGGCATGCTGCGAATAAGTGTACGGATGGTACCAATCGGAATTCTACGCCATTCTTCCTGGAGAACCACGAAAAGTTCAACCAAATTGTTGGGTTGAACAGTTCTGTCCCGACCATTGCGGCCAACAACATCCTAAAGATGTTCGATGGGGTTAAGGTCAGGACTTTTAGCCGGCCATTGCAACAGCCGGACACCTGCAGCCCTCAGTGTGTGCCGACAAGCATGAGCGATGTGAGTGCGGGCATTGTCATGCTGGAACTCGAACATTCGAAATGCTGTACGCGCAAAGGGGATCACAATGGGGTTCAAGATCTCGTCACGATATTGTACACCTGTTATCCTGCCATCAACACGCACAAGATCTGTCTTGTGGTTAAAGGGAAGCCCGCCCCACACCATAACAGAGCCCCCTCCATAACGATCATGCTGTTTGATGGTGCAGGCACTGTGACGTTCCCCAACGCGTCTCCAAACTCGAATTCGACCGTCATTATGGTCTAGTGTGTACCTGTTCTCATCACTAAACATGGTGTTACTCCATTGACGTACGGTTCTTCTTCCATGGTTCTGTGCCCACTGCAGTCTCAAGCTCTTGTGTTGCTCAGTCATGTTGATTCCAACCAATGGACGGTGGCTTTTTAGACCAGCCGATTTAAAACGATTACGCGCTGTACGTGAACAAATTCTGAATTTAGTTTATCGCCTGAGTTCCGTATTGATTTTGGAGGAGGATTTGAACCTATCTCGCAGAGCAATAAGGCGTAGGGTCCGGTCATCTCGTGGGGTGTTTTTCTTTTTCTGTCCCCGACCACGCCTCATTTTGACGTCACCAGTCTCTCTATAGAGATTCCAAAGTCTGGATATCACGTTAACAGACTTGTGAAAAGTTGTTGCAACTTGTCGTAATGAGCTTCCACCATTAACCATGCCAGTTGCCTAACATGTGCATGTACCTTTAGGAGCAAGTAGTGCACGTGCATGGAAAGCATTATGGTCGAGTTTGAGTGAACTGCTCTTTACGAAAACGACAATACACGGCGCTGAAGTTAGTAAACAGAAATTTTGAATTGCCCTGAGAAACATGCGTTCCCTTAAATTTTCCAATGAGTATATTACTAATAATATGTACTTGCCGGTCATTGTTATTTAAACGATTTTTGGTACACCTTACGATAGTAAGATCAGTATCCTGTGCTATTATGATGTACAAAATAATCAACTTTTCACAAAGATTTCAGTTGTTGGCGACCCTTTATACTTTATTGTCCTAATCTGAAATCCTAGTTTAGAGGTATATGCTAGTTTCATTTCTAGATACTTTGATACACAAGTTGGATGTACTGTCCTTAGTCGAAATGTTTTTAAAATTTGTGCATTTATTATGAATTAACTATTTTAAGTCGCGATATGGCTGAAAATAAATGCCGCCGTGACTTTAAAATTGAACTCACTCACCACTCACACCGATTACTCTATACTTCCTATAGAACACAGTGTATGTTTATAAACTACACTTACCAGGATCTCCGACGCTACCGTCCACTATGGTTCTGTAATGGACAAACCAGGTCCACCATGGGTATCCGGATCCACCAGTGTACACCAGAAAAACATGTTGACCTGTACTGACCAGTGTCCTATTGGACATACCACACCACTTGGCCAGGAGGGGAGAGCTAGCAGATGGACCTGACAAGAAGGAAAGGAAAATACATGGCTAAACCGCAACTTACTCCTTATTCTCCTTATCCATGGGATAATGATTCATTACAAACAATTCTCTGAAATTTAATATATCAACATCATATCTTTGATATATGCTATAATATTACATAACAGTGTAAAAATCCACAAAACCCGCGAACATCCGGGTTAAGATTGTGAGGCTGTGACGGTTCCAGATTTTCTACCCGGGTACCCCACTCCCTATTACCCAAGCCGGATATCCTTTAATGTTAATTCCTGACATCGAATTTGTACGAAATAGCATTATATATTTTTCAGCTTGGATGCGAAAATTTCAAGTTTTTCAATCTCCTAACCATGTGTTATATTAAAAGCAGATAACTTTAGATTATGTCTAAATCTTCAAAGACAATACTACCTTCTAATCATGAAAGAATAAACAATAACAATAACAAACATTAAGATGAATTATTAACCGTTTATTGTTCAAACTTACCATCAAACACTTCAAGGTACTTGTCATAGCACATTGAATGGATTCTTGTGTCTGGGAATTTTGATCCCAGTTTCAGTTCTATTGAATTTTTAGACTCTTCGGTTGTCAGTCTCCATCTGAACCTTACCCTGAAAATAAGGAAACCTCAGATACATTAAAAAGACTATGCTCAATTATTAACCAATGTGTTTCAGGAAAATATACATTATATACAAAAAGTCCAATGTATTATCTCAATGTCTATACCTCTGTTGGATTGTTTCTTCTGGCTTTGCTTTACCAGGATGTTCCAAAATGAAATCTAAGGAACCCTTCCCGCATTTGAAATCTCTTTGGAACGGGTCGACTGTACCATTCCATGGCTATCAAAACCTGTTAGGTCTGGATATTTCATATTGCGACATCTTGCAAAAATTTAGGAGATATTGCCATACATATTGTGATATACTGACTGCAGGATTTCTGTCGAAGTGCGTACGTCATAAATTCACAATGTCTCTCTGTGTGCGACACCATCTTCTTAGTTTGTGTTACACCATACGTTCAGGCTCCCCGTCCCCATTGTGTATGACTGTATGCCAATGCTTTACAGATAAGTAAAATGATAAACTGGCACTCTTTGGGACGGAAGGAATAATCTGGTTTAGATAATGTGCCGGATTGTAGAGCTCATGATAAATGTACAAGCCACGGACGGGACTGAGATATTATGCCTGTGTTGACAACTCGCCGGGCTGGACAGAAGCTTCCACTGTAGATGAATGATGAAGGTTTCTGTATTGCAACAACATTTTGCGAACACAATGCCAAAGGTAAATTATAGAACAACACGATTTTCATGATCAGCGCTGTTTTCTTCGACAGAATGCACGCCAATGAACAATATCTGCAATTCATGTTAGAGATTCATCCAGATTCAGTTCCAGTAGTATAACTTGTATGTTTCTCTCGAGGTAACATGGTCTGATGAACGCCTCTCTGAGTTATCCGAGCCGGTAACAGGTTGACGAGGAATAACACTGCTATGAGGAGGCTTACATCATACCATCTGACCCATGGGAGAAGCATACCAAGTATTTATTTTACCGCCGTGTTAAATCCATACCGACTAAATGACGTGTAAACAAAATGACGTCACACTCTTGGCTGGGTTTAAAATCAGTGAAACATAATATCTGACAAGCTTTAAACTGCTATAAAAGGATATGTTTAAGTTGAGTGTTCTAACGATTCAGTGACTGTATAAAATAGTTTTAATAAAGCAGTGAAAGTCGATGAAATACATGTTTACATAGTAAACACAAAACAAATTAACGGACGGTTTTCCAACTCTAGGCACTGGATGTGGCATATTATGAGGTCATACGATTGCTTGCGATACAGCTTTTATAGGCAGAGGGTAGTATGTTTTCCCTCCTGCGAGGGTGATACAGAAATTTGTTAAAGCGTCACTGACCGATAGAATTAAAGTATTTTGCACGAAGGTATGATGAAAATGTGTTAACATAAAATATTGTAAAATGAAACAAAAGTATGGCTTAGGTGAACTACCTGAACTGAAAATCTCATGTGACTTCCAATAACTAAGATTCATGACGAGAATGTCCTACAAAATATATAAGAACCATATCGCGATAACCGTAATGCGAGATACTGTACTGGTATGTACCGGTGTAGTGGCAATATTGTACAGCCGTAGTATCAGTTCTATCAAACAGTGATGATGCCAAGTGTTTGGTAAAAAGGTGGGCATACTCTGTCTCACAGCTTACATACCCGTGGTAATTTTCTATATATTAAAAATATTTCATAATATTTTTTACGAGGTGACGGTAATACGTGAGAGAGTGGGGTTTTACGCCGCACTCAGCAATATTCCAATTATATGGAAGAGGTCTGTAAATTATCGAGTCTGGACCAGACAATTAAGTGATCAACAGTATCTACGCAGTGGGGAACGGATGACATGGGTCAACCAAGCCATCGAGCCTGACCATCCGATCCCGTTAGTCCCCTCTATTTCTGAAGGCCAATATTCTAAAGCGGACTTTTACGGGTAGGCTGTAATATGTAAGGAGGTGATGTGAATATTTACGTGAATAGCGCAGGTATTGCTATGACCTGACTCTGAATGGCGGCCGTGAATGTACGGATGACGTCACAGCAGCCAGGGCTCACTGTGTGATTCGCTGAAATAGATAAAAAGACATAGCCAGCTCATTAACGTGTGTGAATGAGTGAGTGATTGAGTGAGTGAGTGAGTTTAGTTTTACGCCTCTTTTCTAAAGCAGTATTTCTGCAACATCACAGCGGGTGACAGCAGAAATGAACTTCACACACTGTGCCCATGTTGGGATTAAAACCCTGTCTTCGACGTAACGAGCGCCCGCTTTAACCACTAGGTTACCTAACCGGCCCCTACTCCTTACAAAACTTTGCACGAAGTATCCAAAATAAACTTATAATAATATGAATAAACAAACATATAAACTGTGTATGGGTGTATTGACGATTTTATATGAATATTTAACATACCAAGCCACATATAAAACATATTTCAACTAAAAAAGTGTTGAAACATAGTCAACTGTACCATCCCGAGTGTGTCATGGTCACATGTTTAAGAATCACAATCACATAATGATACCAAGTGTTCGGATAAGAGAAAAGTATCCTGCCCCACTGGTGTCACCATTCCTAACGCTGAACGGAGCGGAGGGGTTGCCTAGTGGTTACGCGTCGAAGACCTGGGTTCGATTCCTTACATGGATACATTTTGTTAATCCCATTTCCGTTGTCCTCAGCCGTGATATTGCTGGAATATTGCTAAAAGCAAAGTAACTATAAACACATTCAGTCACTCATCGTGCATAACAAATCCTGCAAAACACCGACGACAGTTATGGCTGTCTACTTTTTATGTTTTAGTTTTAGCTGTACCCAGTGTAAGCTCACAAACCATATTGTGATTGCTTGAAAGTCAGACACGTCGTTTTATGTTTCAAACAGTGAATAACAGTTTTGGTGCTGAAGTACCCATGCTGTCAGATACCTGGAATCCACGGATATCTCGTTGTTGTGCCATAAGACCATGTATATGGATATCTGTACGTCAGAGAGAAAAATGTCTTGCTTCCACTTGGGAGACCGGTAGCGTTGAAACGCAGAGCCAGGCACGATGCTGTACGGAACGTGTTGTTCCTACCATTACACCAAGATCCCAAGTATCTGTAGTTGTTGCGCTCTTCACCTTTAGTTTAAAATGGAAAGTTTATGTGTTATACCTATTGCGCAACATATCCATCCAAACTTGAAGATATAACAATGGATATAAATTGTTTCTTTGTGAAATTTCATGTTAGTGGTTAAACGAGTAACAATAATTAGACATAAATCACCTGTTTAATTATCAGGCGAAAAACAATAATAAGGCAAAAAAAGAGAAGAATTTCAGTAATAAGACCAATAACAATAAGTAGACAAATAGAAGTAATCATGGTAATTATACAACAAAAATAATAATTATACATATAGAAGTAATTGTCAAACAGATGAAGCGGTATGCTGACACACATATACACGAATCATGTACATTTAGTACATGTCTAAGGCGACTGCTTTTGACTAACAGCACATGAGCATAGTATTGCATGGAGTGATAACTTACAGTCGTATAGTTTGATGACTCCAAGGGAACAACTCAAGTTCGGATTGTTCTCAATTTCAACATAAACACTTCGGTTCCTGCCAGACCAGATCCTCCATTCTCGTGTCAATCTGGTCTTTACATAGCTGTTTATGATGTTGAGGAAATACATAACGTCAACACAAAGAAGTATAGATTGTGCACATTTTGTGAACTTAAAGTACGCACTAACGCATGCCTAAACTCAATATCACATATGTACTTAGTAATTTACTTAATTATCAACATTCATAAAAATGTACAAAATAATACGAAATCACTGACATGGTTCAACTCAAAACGTGAGCTAGGCATCTCCCTATCTATTGCTTCTTTAGCCAGTCAAAAAGGAACAACTTGTTACATATGTATAATAATTGATACATGATATAATTTCAGAAAACAACTGAACAATTCAGTATCAGTCATGCACATTATACCTTGCAGTGAAACGCTAGACTGTTCTGAATACAAAAACTTAATTCCCTTTACTGAGACTCGATAAAGCTAAATGAAACGCAATTGTTACTTTGTCAAGTCATGACACACCTGTCATATTGTGGGTACACTGTGAAGAACTCATTCTTGGTTACTGTTAAGGTCTTCGGAAAGGGCATGGCATAGAGAAGAGTGCGGCACAACCACCATGCTGAAGCAAAAACTCGTTGATTTTAGAAAAAAAAAAAAAGGAAAATCGTCAAGAGAGTTTTTTATGGATGCCCACTTCTACATTGTGAGGAACACAACGTTTCGGTGTATATCCTCACTCACGGCTCTTTGACGAAATTCGTTCATAAACAACCATTTGTTACCGACACCTTGAAAAATGCATACATATCCAAATCCATACGAAAATAACAGATATCTTATATTTGATGCCCATGTTATATAACCAGTATTATCTAAATAAGGCAGCATGTTATAAGACATTCTGGGTAGACGTTGTTCATGCGTTTTCAGTACTTTGAATGCAACGAAGGTAAGAGTTTATATAAAGTGGGTATCATATACTCCATATATAATATAGTTTGGTGTTGTAATGGTAACATTAAGGAACTTCCTATATTGCAATAGCTATAATTTTCCCTTACATACCAATAGGTATATTTTTTCCGTCTGTTCAAAAGTCTGGAAACCCCATATTTCTGCCCCATACAAAGGCACTGGTTGTATATTTGCATCATTATCGTTGGTGTTAACGGCGCTAATGGATGGAGTGATGACAGTATATACACCAGAGTCTGTTTCGCTTTTACCGATAAGGCTGCAACAGCGTTACCCATATTCAATGTATAATTGAAACGTACTCCAAGATATTTGTATTCAGAAACTATTTCCCTTTAAATGCCGTTATAAGGCCTTTTTTCGCCGTTAGCGATTTATTCAACCCTTCCAAATACACCAATATTTGACTTATCAAGATCAACATCTAACTTCAATTCTTTCGAGAAGTTCTCTAAAATGTATAATTGGTTCTGTAGTGAGTGAGTGAGTTCGTAGTTAACGTCACATCGGCAATATTCCAGCCATATCGTGACGAGAACATGTTTGATATTGAAATGAAATGTGCATATACTATAAAAACATGTCGTCAAAGGACAGTAAAACAACCAGAATACCACAGTTATCATTTAAAACTAGTGTAGAAAGTTAAAACTAATATCATGTTGGACAATACAACATAAAATACGGGCTATATATCACCAACATCTAAAGGTAGATCACCATACTAGGGACCATGGGGACTTACTGTACATTTGCTTCCTGCATGGACCCTAGCTGGATTTACATCATCCCTTCAGTTGTTAGCAATTTAGGGAATCTAGCCATATATTAAAAAGACACATATTCTACGATTAAAAATATGGACAGTTTGAATTGACTTTGAATGTTTGTGGACTTACGTACCCTCTCAGGAGGACAATAATTTTACAGTACTTTAACCCCCCTCGAGGATACAGCCACTAACAAGCACAGTTACGAATTTAAACTTCCAGTACTAAAATATTTATCTATTTACAAGTCATTTAACAAATCTAATTCTTTTAAAAATTGAATGATTAAATGAGAACTTATATTATTAAAAAGATCCTTCATTGTTCGTGATTTGAAATAGGTATCCCTTGTGATCGAATATTCGACACAGTCAAGCAAGACATGACATTATTTCATCACAAGGGATACAAAACGGAGGATCCTCACCTTTTAAAAGGTATGCATGAGTGTATCTTGTATGGCCAATACGACATCGTCGCAAAATGACTTCTTCAAATCTGGACTGACAACCCAAGTATGTATAACCAATGTAAGGTTTTATTTCATGTAGTTTATTTATACCTACTTGGGTGTCCCACTTCTTCTGCATCAGATCACGGATATAAGATCTGATTGTAGCTTTATAATCTGAGTATGGAATAAGAAGTGGTGTCACAGATTTGTTGAGTGCTGCCTTAGCAGCAAGATCGGCCATTTCGTTACCGGAAATGCCAACGTGACTGGGTAACCAACAGAAGACGATGTCGTACTGACCAGTAGAAAGATCATTATATAATTCAATAATTTTAATTAAAAGTGGATGTTTACAAGAAAGATTTTTAATCGCCTGAAGGCAAGAAAGAGAGTCGGAATATATTATATACTGTTTACGTTTCGGGTGTCTTTGAATATATTTAAGAGCTGTTAATATGGCGTTAGCTTCAGCAGTAAAAATAGAACTGTTGTCTTGTAATCTAGAAGATATTGTTCTGGATCCAGTGACAGTGGCACAAGCTACTGCGCCACCGTCCTTGGACCCATCTGTAAATAAGGATTTATAACTGCTATATTTATGTTTCAATTCATTATATTCTTGTTTATACTGTAATTCATTACTGTCTGATTTTTTAAATGTGGTCAATGTTAGGTCCACTTGGGGCCTAACCAACTGCCAAGGAGGAGAAGAGAGAAGACGGGAAGGAGCTATATTTTCCAGCTCAATGCCGGCAGCAGCAAGAAATGGTTTAATTCTTAAACCAAGAGGCGGTACAAGCGAAGATTTCATATTGTATAGATCCTCACACAGAGGGCTGAAAACACAGTTATATGCAGGGTTTGACTCACTGGAATATAATTTTGTTACATACTGTAAAGCTAATTTGATACGTCGCTGCTCAAGAGATGGCTCATCGGCCTCAACGTACAGGCTGTCAACAGGTGAAGTTCGAAAGGAGCCAAGACAAAGTCTTAGACCTTGATGGTGAACAGAATCTAAAAGTTTTAGGCTGCTTTTACAGGCTCCACCATATACAATGGAGCCATAATCAAGTTTTGACCGGATCAGTGATCGATAAAGTTGCAGGAGGGTAGCTTGGCCCCCTCCCCATTTAGAATTTGAAACAACTTTCAACACGTCAAGTGCCTTCAGGCATTTAGTTTTGAGGGATTTGATATGTGGTAGAAACGTTAAATGTGAGTCAAAAATTAATCCCAAGAACTTAGCCTCCTTTACAACTTTTATGGGAGATCCATTTAGAAACAGTTCAGGATCGTTATGCGGTTTATATTTTCTGCAAAAATGTATGCAATTAGTCTTGTTTTTAGAAAATTTAAAGCCGTTTTCAAGACACCATTTATTTATCTTGTTTAAACACAATTGCAGTTGCCGTTCAATAGTATGCATATTTTTACCACGACAAGAAATATTAAAATCATCCACAAATAACGATCCATCAATTGAATCGTTTAAAACTTTGGACAAACTGTTGATCTTGATGGTAAAAAGTGTGACAGACAGGATACTGCCTTGGGGAACACCCTGATCCTGATTATAATGGTCAGACAGGGTAGAGCCCACCCGGACTTGAAATTGCCTATCTTTTAAAAACTGAGATATAAAAAGAGGTAAACGACCCCTCAATCCCAAATCGTGTAAATCCTTCAAAATGCCATGTTTCCAGGTGGTATCATACGCTTTCTCGAGATCAAAGAATATCGATACTGCATGTTGCTTATTTATTATTGCATTTTTGACAAAGGATTCTAGGCGTACCAAGTGATCAATGGTACTACGATTCTTCCTGAAACCACACTGAATATTTGTTAGAAGGTTATTGGTTTCAAGATACCAAGTTAATCTATTGTTTATCATTCGTTCCATGGTTTTACAGACACAACTCGTTAAAGAGATTGGTCTGTAATTAGATGGATCAGAATGATCCCGGCCAGGTTTTGGGATAGGGACTACAATGGCATTACGCCACGAAGTTGGGAAATTCCCTGTTGTCCATATTGTATCAAATATATTCAAAAGTGTTCCCAAACATGATTCAGGCAAATGTTTCAAGAGCTGATAGTGTATATTATCAGCCCCTGTTGCTGTATCATGAGCTTGCTCAAGGGCAGTTCGTAGCTCATGTAGTGAAAATAGTTCATTGTAGTCTTCACCATTGTCTGAGTTAAAGTTAATTGTTATTTTCTCCTGTTGTGCCTTATGTTTCTTAAACTTCGTTGCATAGTTGGATGAAGAGGAATGCTTCGCAAGTGTTTCACCAAGCTTATTGGCAATGTCAGCTTTTTCCGTCAATAAATTATCACCCTCCTTCAAATGGTGGACAGTAGATTTTGAGCCTTTGCCTTTTATGCGTTGAATCATGTTCCACACCTTTGACATCGGTGTGCGTGAATTAATGTGGGAAACATACTTTCGCCAAGACTGACGCTTATTTTGCTTAAAAGCACGTCGAGCCTTGGCATTTAAAATTTTAACTTTATCTAAATTATGTACTGTAGGATGTCGGCGAAAATATTTTTCTGCCTTCTTTCTACTCTTTCTGGCTTGTTTACAGTCCTGATTAAACCATGGTTTACGAATATGTGGAATTGCAGAGGACCTAGGTATAGTTGCATCAGCAATAATTTTCAGTTTATCAGAAAATAGCTGAATTGGATCCTGAGCAGAGGAAACAAACTCATCTTTCAAGTTGTCAGTACACATTGTTTGAAATAATGGCCAATTGGCCTTACTAAAATTCCACCTTGTTGCAGGTGGGTCATCAATCGGGTTTATAGCAGAAAGTATTGTGGGGAAATGGTCACTTCCACACAGGTCATCATGGACCGACCATTCAAATTCGTTATAAATATTGGGATCCACCAGAGACAGATCAAGTGCAGAATAAGTTCCAAAACCAGGATGTAAATAAGTGGCTGATCCATCATTAAATATGCATAAATTATTATTAGAAATGAAGTCTTCGAGGATTTTGCCTCTATTGTTAGTATCGGTACTTCCCCACAAAGGGTTGTGTCCGTTAAGATCACCCATGATAATACAGGGTTGGGGAAGCTGATCGTAGAGATCCTGAAGATCAGACTGCTGAAGAGCCGAAGATGGAGAAATGTATAGTGAACATAGCGTAAATGTTATTTGTAAAGAGAGGCGGACAGCAATGGCCTGAAGATTGCTTTGGAGAGGAACAGGACTATGTATCACATCCTGCCTCACCAAGATGGAAGCGCCACCAGTGGCTTTCTCACCTGGAGGTGAAAACGAATGAAATGAATTGTACTGACGAAGATCAAATTTGTCTGTATTTTTCAGGTATGTCTCCTGTAAACTAAAGGCTGATGGTTTAAAGTCTTGAGATAATAACTGTAAATCTTCACAATTGGTCTTAAGGCCTCTGCAATTCCATTGTATTACTTTAGGATTTTGTCTCATGGTGGTTGTATTGGCGACCACTCACGAGAACTCCTACGCTTGTTTTCTGAAGGTGGAGTTACCTCCATATCCAGGGGTTCAAAGGAGTTGTGAACCTCTACTGTAACAGGCGTCTCTACAATAGAGGGATTTTTGGATGCTTGTTTCCGATTTAAGCGTTTCCGGCAAGCTTTCGACATTTCAACATTCTCACCAAGATTAACAGTTTTCTGAGCAACTGTTTGATCTGATTGGCTGACAGTCTGAGATGCACATGTCACAGTAGTCTGGTCACTAATAGTTTGCACAGAGATTGGTTGTTGGGATTTAGTCCAAGTCAAATCAGTTTGGCATGAAACTGACACTGATGAGGGTTTTCTGGAGACAGCAGCTGAATAACTGATGGTCGCAGATGATGTCGACTGCATTTGATGTACTTGTTTTTTGGCCTCAGAAAAGGAAATGTTACTTTCATATTTCAACTTCAGGATTTTGGATTGGATCTGCCATTCAGGGCAGGATTTTGATGACGAAACATGATCACCTCTGCAGTTTACACATTTAGGATCTTTGCTGCATTGAGCATCTTCATGATCCTCACTGCAACGGTGACAACGATGTACATTTCGGCAGGATTTTGAGCCATGTCCAAACTTCTGACATGTATAACAGCGGAGTGGAGTCGGGATGTACACTTCCACCCCGATATTGAAATAACCAGCCTTTAATGATTTTGGGATTGTGCTCAATGAAAAAGTAAACAAATAGGTGTTGCTTGGAACAGTTCTACCATCTTGTTTCTTGACTGTGAAACGCTTTACAGACGTGACATTTTGATCTTTAAGTTCTTCAACGATTTCCTCTACTGACATGTCTGACAAACAACGGGCTCGGTCTCGCACAATTCCTCTACTCGAATTGAGTGTTTTATGTTCAGTGACCTTAACGCTGACATTTGCAAACTGGTGTTGTTGCAATAGATTAATTGACTGCTGTCTCCTTGCACATTCTATAAGGAGCTGACCACCACGGAGACATGAGACGTTTTTGACTTCTCCACATATAGATTGGATTGTCTTGGAAATCAAAAAAGGATTCAATTTGAGGGGTTCACCATTTGTAGCCTCAATGACTATAAATTTAGACCAGTTATCTTGTTGTTTTGAAACTGAAATATCTTCAGCCTCCAGACGCCTTTTCTTGTCATTTCTAGCGGAACCAGAATGTAATGGATTCATGATGTATCTGAGATGTTCAGCACCCTTGCTCCCCACCCGCCACCGAGTGTCAACAAGGACAGTGTCCATCTGCAGCGGATATCCAGCATGCAAACACCAGGGATACAAGGGTGATATACTCCAGTGAATACGACATAAAAAGCTATATTTGTCCACCAAATATAATGTCAGGCTGGTTCGGCTCTTAACAGGAACTTAGGGACATACAGAATTTAGAGGTCGACATCACCAGATTGGCCCATGAGCCACCGCCTTCTGGCATAGGACTCTAGGCAAACAAATAGTAAATAAGTTCTGATATAAACATTCATTTCACAAATGCACAATGGCATTCAACTGATGCAATAAGAATGTTGTCCACGCGCAGGGCATGGCGTGACCAGCCGATTGATAGAACCGGGCCAGTTCTACCACCCGTCTAGGTGAAGTCAGGGCCAAAGTGGTGTGTTGAGCAATAGGAACACGGTTCCAGGCCCCTATTGCCCTCAACCACCAGGATCCCCTCCTCCACCGACACAGGGCCGCAACCCACGGCAAACGGGTTGGTGGACCAAATATCCCCCCGGGTCCACAACGGGGGTGTCGGCGAGCTCTTAGCATTACCCAGCACCCACCACGAGGAGGTGGCTCGCCATGGGTGCCAATTGGTTCTGTAAACCTCCCACTGACTCCGGTACTAACATCACATCGTCAGCGAACAGTAACGTTTAAATCCATAAACCATCGTCAAGAATTACTTCGCTAATAGAGAAAGAAAAACGAACAGGACTTACCAAGCATCCTTGCTTCACACCCAATGGGGTCAACAATGACCATTCAAAGACCCAAAAATAAAGTCATTTTTTTTATTTGCCACGAATGAATAATAATTGTGTTCAAAAGGCTTGGTCCTTCATACTTCTTTTGCTTGAAAGGTTTATCGTGATTTTAACTTATATGCTTGGCAAATGTGTCAAGGCTGCGTTCTGACACCAGTTTATTTGTATATTGTACTAACATGCCGTACGCCTAAGATTTAAGGCACCGTATAAAAGATGCTTGGTTTAATGCATAAGATATCTCTCAGAGTTTATACATACCGTCCTTAGAAGAAGGCAGATGATTAGTCGGGTTGTAGTTCTGTGAAACAAAATCACAAGGTAGGATATCGGTATGTGGCCTAAAAACTTCTTTGTAGTCGAAAGTGAAAGAACCATGTGTATCACTGCTGACGTAGTACCAGATCGTCAAACTGCTCCCTAATGACCGGAATGAGGGTGTATAGTTCTCGCACCATGACGTTCGCTGGTAAGGTCCTAATAGAAAAACACAGCGTGGAATTTAATCATGAGGCAGTATTGTCCATATGGGTATGAAGCCCAAGGTAAATATATTTGCTCATCTTGAGTTCAGCAACCTTACTGAGTGGTGAGCTGAAGCCATATGCAATCACTGTTTTGCATGGGGATAGCAATGTCGAATGACGTCATACGTTGTTCATGACGTAAGAAAATGATTACATTGTGTTATCTTTCAGAGAAAGTGACTTTAGTGGAGTTTCTCTATATAGGCGGCGCTTCATACGATATCTGTATTTCTTGAGCGACAGTAATCAATATACATGTGCATAATGTATGCTTTCGAAACGTTGATTTACGGATTATTTGAACCAAGCCAGTGAAAGCTGTGTGTTGTGTTCTAGTACAGTTTAAAACACGTGTTCTCAAGTGTACGTTCAAAACAACTTGTATGTGTAAAAGTAGGCTTAGAGTTTATCCAGTTCTTTGGCATCACGTAAAGACTTCTTTATATTGCCTGGAATAAGAAATGTCTGCGCCACTGACGTCGGTTGTGATGAAAATCTTAAGGTTCTTTATTGTCCCGGGATATGGAGGAACGATGTGTTTAGGATTATTAGCTCGGCATTAAGAACAAAATAATATTTAAGTCAAACCTCATGCCAAATCGGTCTGTATGTTTAGTTCAGGCAGACAGAATCTCTAGCAATGTGTCAAAAAGAGAGAAAAACCAAAAAAAACCCCCAAAAACATGTCAACTATGCCACAAACCTTCGAAAACTTGGACAGCATTACCAATGCAGGGCGAAGGTAGCGACGATCGACGGACGGACAGCTGCACCACGTTCATGTCACTTGCCACCAGTGTTACACTACACAATCTGTGACAGAAATGATGAAGACTTGTTGTGTAAACATGTTTTATATACCAGCATCAGCAGCAGCAGCAGGAGCAACAGCAGCAGGAGCAACAGCAGCAACAGCAGCAGGAGCAACAGCAGCAGGAGCAGGAGCAGCAGCAGCAACAGCAGCAGGAGCATCAGCAGCAGGAGCAGGAGCAGCAGCAGCAACAGCAGCAGGAGCAGCAGCAGTATAAGTAATAGTGATAGTTGCAAAAACAGTTACAGTAGTAGAAGCTACAGCAGTGGTAGCATTTTGATTCGTTCGCCATGCTATAGTTGAGTAGTAGTAGTAGTAGTAGTGGTGGTGGTGGTGGTGGTGGTGGTAGAGGTGGCAGCTCAAGGAGGAGCAGATGATGGAGGTACTAATATAATATTCAATATCAACATCAGAGGTCGTCATATACTTGAGTGGTAGCAGTATTAGCAGTAATAGTAGTAATGGTAGTTGAACTACTACTACTACTACTACTACTACTACTACTACTACTACTACTACTAGTAGTGGCTGTGGTGGCGGTGGTAGTAGTAGTAGTAGCTGGAGGAGGAGGTGAAGGAGGTGGAGGTTTTCAGTACACAGCTTACGTGGAATGTGTATTTTAAGATGTCCCCAGCCCACGCATTACAGTACTTCTGTTCATTTATCTCAACGACACATAGCAAGCCAAATATTCATGATAATGTTCCAGATGTCTGTGGATAAATTCAAAAGTAAAAGTGTTACCTCTTGTTTTCTCCATAGGTCGGTATATCATGGATGCGGGAGGGGTGTAAATTCACTGTTCGTGAGTGAGGGTCGCGAAAAGCGTGATACAAGGACTGACAACTGCTGATGGGCACAGCTATAGGAACAAGAATAAGTCATTATTGTTAACGAAAAACACAAGAAATATGCATATCAAACAACAATAATCATTTCAAGGAAAACTTTTTTCTTATTACAACAAAGGTCAGTCGTAAAGAATCCTAATTTGGAATTTATGTAAATATCCAATGTTTAGTACAAAAGACATTATAATAAGATAAATAAGGGTAGGATATATGGATGAACAATTGTAGTAAGGTTGGTGTAGTTTCTCCCAACATTGACAAGGAAGTGATGTGCAAGGTATGGGTGACTTCTTTGTGTGGCATTTCAAGAGCTGGGAAGGTCAATAAAGATATGCTTCATGTACAACAACTTCTTTTTCTTCGTGAGTGCGATGTTTTGATACAGATTCTTGCATCGTTGCCAGACAGGGACGATACCGATTTCTCTACCGTTGTCAAGCATCGCACTCACCAAATAAAGAAGTTCTCAACCATAAAACTTATCCATAGGGCATGGAACACAGGCATATATACAAGGATGAGTACTTGCATAGTGGCATTTGAGTGTGTGTAAAGTGGAACTCTTCCAGATCCCCTTTCCATCAAGGTTTATGTCAACTTCTTTATTGTGAAAAACCCAACGTTTCGGAATGTATCCTTACTAATTTATCATCCTGTCTTTCCACTGGAGTAAGGATATGTGCCGTAACGTTGTGTTCCTTACAATAAAGCATTTACAATCCATAAAACTCTCTTCCGTATGCATATGGCTTATAAATGTCATTCAAACACCTGATCCTTCGAATCGTATATATAGACGACCCTGGGCAACAATGTTCTCAAACCTACCTATGGCAGTGTACAAGCAGGACATCAAATCCTGGTTATGCTTACCATTTATTCTCTGGAAAATCATTTGCTCAATACCGGTGTCAAAAAGAAACGTAGCTCCAAATTGTACTATAATGGTTCCTTTACACATAATACCAATATCAATTTGGTATTCCGTAGTTCGGCCTACACATATCATTAAAGAACCACGAAAATAAAGGTGTGCAGGCTTTTACTATCGGTGAAACGCTGCAGCCTCAAACACATGTTACCATAGTATATCTGCGGCAAAGGCAACACCAACACCATCAAACATGAGTGCTTATATTCTTTTGCCCTGAAATGTACAGATTTCTACAAGTTAGAAAAGAAGATGGCGTATTGTCTGGATGCAGTCCTAGGCTTACAATTGGGTTCTGGTACTTCGGTAAACATAATGGCAAAGCCATGCCCATCAGCGATGCTGGACCTGTTGAACCGGATGACGAGCGATGAGTAATGGGACGTGAAGGAGGAATTTTCCGCACCACACCATGACAACGTTTTGTGAACATCTGGAGATTCCAAACAATATGACATCCATAGTCAAATGAAAAAAAATAGTTCAAACACAATTCAAATAGAAGCGACAAAACCCTTTCTACATCTGTTGTAAACCTCTGCTAAAAGCAGAGTCGATTGTAAACATGCGACAATATCATGATTATTTGTTTCAGCATATTACTGATGTATATTTTCAAAGAAAAGAAAACGAAAACAAAACACATGTCGTAAGAAAGAACTTATAACTGTGTGTTATAGCTATAGCGACATGTATCCAACCGAACCTTGATCCTTGATTAAGGATATCAGCGGTTGATACAATGAACATCTTCATCATTGGTCTGTGATGACAACCAGTCCGCTATTTCCAAACGATTTATCGCCAGACCCATTTCTGTACACGTTCCTGAATTAACAAGCCTGTTAAGAGAATGTGGAATTGATACCCTTTACGAAGAATACAAAAACGTACCAACGTCAACACTAATCTGGTTTCTGGAGCAAGGCAACGGGAGATTAGATTCTAAGACACGCACATGGACATTGTACCCATGTCTGCTCTGGATACTCAATCTGCATGTATCTCCGTAAATGCTGGAACTGATAATGATGTGCAATCATGAGACAATGCAGAATGTGCCACTTTTGGTCTTTCCAAAAACATTTGGCATATTTTTTTGTAAGGACGACAATGTCTAAATTTTCCAACTAGAATTCCATAGCTAAGAGCATAGCGTGTGTCTCTTGGCTGTATTCATTTGTGTGCTCTAGCAGAGGTTGTTAAAAGAAAATATGTTAGGATGATATATGCGAACTGCGACTTTCTGCAGTATGTGACATGGTGCTAGGAATTTTCTGACCTTAACCGGTGAAGTGATATCAACTGTGTTACATATTTCATTACATTTGGGCAACTTAATATTGGACGTCTGCACGCGACTGGAGGGAATGTGCGTGTGTGCGTGCGTGCGTGTGTGTGTGTGTGTGTGTGAGAGAGAGAGAGACAGAGAGAGAGGGAGTTTCAATATTATTTCATACCGCAAGATGTCAGTCGATCTCAAGACGGTTCCAAAGGACGTTGCGTTGATTTCGGCGATACAATGGTAAGCTGAAGTTGACATAGATACAACATTTAAAGTAAAGTCATTCTTTGCACTTTTTATCTATATTGGGGCATATGAATTCGTTTTAGCTTTATTGATGCAATAAAGACATATTATCTCTATCGATCGATTATTAAAACGTTTAGGCGGATAGCTTCCAAACAGAGGACACATCACTTGCTTAGTCTCTCGGTGTCTGCTGTACTGTTTTCAGTCACAAGTTGTGCGTAGCATATTTGGAAAGGGCGCTCCAAGGGGCATAACTCTATTTCGCTTACAACGATGTTCGACCTGTACAGGACACGATCTAAATACACATTTTAAAAACCAAAACTATACATCCATGCATGAAATAGTCACAACCAAGTAGTTTTACCAATTACTTTTGTCTGAAATGAAATTCTAAACTCTTTCCGGAATATAACCTTTATAATTTGATTTATTATTTGGGCAGGCATTAAACATTTCAAAAACAACAAGAAATACTATTGACATTACCATATACTTTAATTAGGATCATTGTTTATATGTAAAACAGGTGTTTTTCTGTCTTGAAACAAGTTGTTTTCAAGAGTGAAAGTGGTAACTGATTGTTATGTGACCTATAAATGCGTTATTTATTGTAAATGAATGAAAGTTTGTAAACTGATATTTAGAAAAAGTTACAGCCCAACGAAAAATATTCAAATGCCGTACAAGCTGTCTTACACACAAAACAAATTATAGATTTTAGCTGCAGGCATGAGTATCCGGCAAGGAGAAGTGTCTGTTCAAAACAATCAGCTCAAACTCATGTACATGTGTTCTCCTTTGTATATAACAGCAGTGTAATGTTTGGGCAAAACGTAATCAAAGTGTATATAGTTCCGACAGGAGCTAGTTAGTTTGGGTAAAAATTCAGCCCCATCACAATTTCATTTAACATAAAGAATAGAAAAGGTTATGGTATTTGTAAAATTGTCAACGGATAAAACTTCTACAGATGTAGGCTGATTAAATTGATGGTTAACTTTCCTGCAGAATCACATCTTACTTTCAAAACACGGTAGCTACCCTGAGGGCTAATAGTTAGTATTATTGAGATAAATGCATTGTTTATTAGTTATAAGTGTGGTGGGATATAGTGTCTTTAAGCATAAACTCACACTTACATTTCGTGGAAAACTGTTAACAAACTTTAATATATACTGAAGAAAAAGATGGATTATATAATGAACTCTTACATTTCCTTCCTGATCTGTAGGTTATCCGGGCTCTGTGTGGCCAGGTTAGGAATGCATGGACGACCCTCCCATGACTTACATAGTCTCCGTGGGCGCACAGAAATGTCTGCTGGTCATCATAGTCTGAAAATATAAAGACTTACTTACTCCATACTTGTCTTCACACAAATACGGAACCCATGTAGAGTTATATAGAAGCATGAATTCAAATAAACATTCACGAAAAGATAAAACATATATTTATGTGTAATTATATCATTAAAAGAAGTAGGGAATATTGGATTTAAACGATTGCTCAAACAGGTGAAACAGGAAACAGGTGATGAGGAGAAACACTTTGTACTATTAGCACCTAACAGACACACTTAGACCGAAACAAGAACATTAATCACATTAATCGGATTTTATCATGTGAATGGGTTAGTCGCCGTCAGTGCATCAACAAACAGTGTTTAGGTAACAGAGTGTGAGCTGAAAGCCAAAAGCAATACGTGTTTTGGAATCAATTTATCTAATAGTGCAATACAAACAACGTAGATATCTATCCAACCTAATACCTTCTCTGATGCGTAAGACAAAGTTCTGGTATGAACAGTTCCTAGTGGGCGGTAAGTCGGTGTCGACGGTCAAGGTAAGGTGACTGTTTCCATCCCTAACAAAGAAGCGCCATTCAGCTGACCTGAAAAAGTTCAGAGAATTGAAATATTAAGACTTGGTGTATAAAGCACGAAGCAGAAGATCCCGTACTCTCCCCCATGAAGCAGAAAGTGTGTGTGTGTGTGTGTGTGTGTGTGTGTGTGTGTGTGTGCTCCCTCTCTCTCGCTCGTCCAAAATAAATTAATAAATTAGGGATATTGGTATTTTTATGATTGATATTTCATCAGTGTGTCAGTAGATAAATAGGCCATTATTAATAACTTCAAAATGTACGTACGCTGTTATAGATCTATACGCATGAGATTCAGTGATGTGTGTGATTTTGATTCTGACCAATCTATGAAGGTGTATTGAAACATTAGACTACTCGGTGCTCCGTACTTCTATGCACAAAGGGAAAAGAAGAAAGAAATGGCACAAGTGTGATCGTTCACATGGGACATGTTAGTCTCGATTATTTTGTGTACTCTGGATTCGATTCTCCACATGAGTACAATATGTGAAGCCTATATCTAGTGTCTCTCGCCGTCATATTGCTTGAATATTGCCTAAAATAATATAGAAGTCAAGCATATACTAGATAAAATGCTCTGGAGCTAAATCTTACCCTTGGTATGGTGCCACAGCGTTAATAGTCCCCGGAAAACTGCCAACGTTAATGTCTGTTGTGAATTTACTGGAACATAGTCCTGAAAGGAAGATACAAAAATCCAAATGTCTCCACAGTATGATTCGGGACTATCAGAAGCATAGACCTTCATCAATCCGGTGAGATTTGCACCACTTGAGGTCTTTCGTCTGTATCAAGTATATGATAAAGTGAACTGTAGTGTGTGTAGTGGGTGAGTGAGCATGGTTTCACACCGGTCTAACACAATATTACAGCATTATCACGTAGTCAAGCCCAGAAATGGATTTCACACATTCTGACCATATGTGACGAGCGAACGCCTTATCCACTAGGCTACCCTATCGCCCCAAACTGTGTCGTAAAACAACTCTCAGTCATTAAAACCGCACACACCACAATAACAATTAATTAATACAAGCCCATCTGGTCCAGTCTGTCGACATAGATTAATATATATATATACACACACAACACAATCAGCGAACATCACAGTCATATCCAGGTAACATGTAAAATAATCGGCCAGGGACATCAATAATTCAAAGGTGAGCTACAAACATTTGGGTACCACCGCAATGGCACATCAGCAAGTACCAACCATGGCAACCTCAGCACAAGAACAAAGTACAGAAGAAGTTACACTATTCAGGAGATCAAATGTCCACCCAGAAATTCTGTATTCCTGAACCATTTGAAATAAAAAAACCCAAGCATTTCGTTTCTGAAAACCTCATACCTATTTTCCCAAAAACTACACCAAAACATGAAATTATAGATGTACCTGTGTGCGCACAGATGAACAAGAGATGCAAGAGCAGTGATAGTCGCATATTTCTTGTCCTTGATGCTTCCCGTGACCGCGAGTAACACGGTCACACGTTAAAAGAACCTTGTCACTATAAAACCCAGATTCTATTTCCCTGCATACTCCGACGACGTCGTAAACACAGGTACAGTACTGGGGTTTATATTCAGCGTTATATGACGCATTCAGCAGGGTTATGTCTCAGGTCTGTTGGTCGATGTGAGGTCTGACAGCTAGCAAACATACTAGTCACGATTCTGCGTTCAAAGAAATTATCACCGGGAAACCCAGCCGCTAGATGCAATAAGGGATTGCACATTGATTTATGAGGGTAGATAAGGGTTGGGAGCGGGTGGTGTGGCTGGATATGTGAGTCAAATAGCAATATTAATAAGACCGAAAGTGGTATGCATCATTGTTCGATAACACTGAGCAATGCACATTACATAATGTTTGATTATCCTGCATTGTATTTCAATTCCAAAATCCGAATCATGGGACATGCACGAACTCACCCGAACGAACGTAGCGTTTAGAGAATACGATACACGCCATGAAATATTTAGTTTCTTTATCGCTGTCGTGACTCGCGTCAGCATTTTGGAATTTCGACCCCACTGATTATAAATCCAGTCCAAGTACGTTCGGTGGGATAAATGTCCCGTCTGATTGAGCGTGTGAATTCCATTATGTGAATCAAGACACGATTTTTGATCCGTGATCGGATCCCAATCACTTCATTTTGTTTACAAACTACCGGTCCGGTTTATCAGGTACACATTGGCCATGTATGTGACAAGCGAGTAATGATAACCTCCCAGAGATCATGTGTTCTTTCATTACAAAATTAATGAACATTGAACAGTATTATCAGTAATACGGCAAGTACTAATCAATGTGTGTATTTGTTCTTCACTATTCATCATTCATATACATGTACGAGGTCACACATCGTGTTGCTCAAAGCTAAAAATAAGTGCCTTTGCATTTTAATTTCAGAAGTAGCTCATCACGTTGATGACTCCATGCAGGCACCGGAATGCCATATAGGCTGGGTGTCTGGATGTGCATCAATTACACACAAAGTAGAAACGAGAAGAATACGTTCTGAAAGATGTATGAAATAGATTGCATACGTTTATCAAAATCTTGCTGTACACTTTTTACACGAGTAATCTGGACATTTACCAGTGTCCCGTTGTTCAAAACAACCTTAGCTAAGATCCACTTTAGGCACTAAGGTTAGAGCTACGATCACCTTAAGAAAGGTGTCGTTGCACACAACAACCTTAGGGCAACCTTAACCCTTCACTCCAACCTTGGCCGTAACCTTAACTAAGGCTGAACTCTTCAGCGCAGGAGTAATGGAAGAGTCCCTAGTTACCGCGTGGATTAACTTCCCTGCTCGCACCTGCAGACGACAGCAATGTCAATATCCGACCTGTCCGTCATGCGGAAGCGTAACTGGCAACCAAAGTTTTCTCCTTTCGAGATCAGTTTTATTGCTGACGAAGTTAAAGCGCGTCGGAGTATATCGTTCGGCCCCTTTTCGTCAACAGTCACCAGAAATCCTCCCCAAATCCATGACTCTTCCCATGATTTCTCATGGATGGTCCGCAACTTGTCTATGACACGGCTAGCAGCAACCCAGTGCATTTATAAACCGTTAAGCGTTATATACCGTAAACCGTTAAAGACCATAACACTCTGAGCGAACACAAACTGTATGACGCAAAAGACCAAGAAAATTAATAGCACGTGTTACTAATAACAAGAATCATATGAAACATAGGCCCACTGTATCAAATTTAAATAGAAGTAAAAATCCAGTGTCTGTTCCATGATATATTTCTTAAAAATCCCATTTTCCTAAGCTTTTCCAGGCCTGGAAGGTAACATTAATGTTTCAAAACTTTTCCAGGTTTCCATGACCAATAGGAACCCTGTAAAGTGTAAGTGTATATCAATCACGTAAACAAAGATATTCATTAGTTATTGATTTTTACTTCTTTTAAGACTAAATGCCTGTTCATCCGTCCAGAGGTCAGGCCCAAATACGGAAGAAATGGAACGACTGTGTGAGTAATTATATGAGTTCCTTTGTATCAATGACCAATTAAAAGCTGTGATGAATTGCGTTTTGCTCCAAAAATGCAATAAGATATATTGTAGAGACAGTAGTTATTGTCTGTGGTGATTTAGTGTTTAAGTGTTATAAGAAACAAACACAAAAGAGAATTTTAAATTAAATGACATGACAGGCTTTCAGTGATTTTAACAGTTTTTTATGATTATTATGACTGTGAAGAAGGAGGGTGAATAATTTTGATAACTGTAGGTGGCAAATTAAAATGATCATCACCAACAATGGCAAGTGACAAACACCCATGTTGTTTGTTTCCCAAAAGACTGAAACATGTATTATGACATTGCAATAAATTAATATAAGAATTAATACGTACACTACATTTGTTACACAAAGCAACATATAGCCAGATTAAATTCTTATATATACAATTAGCTCTTCTGGTTTAATTCTGTTTGAAAATAAAGTTTTCATTAATGTTAAGAAATATTTAGATACGGTGTAATGAGATGTATTTTTAATAGAAGTGTTCCTAGCTATTACAGCAATAAGACTGTGTAAACTGCATGAAAATTGGCATAAATTTGATTACTTGAACACTTGAGAATAAGTTGATAATTTAATTTATGCTGTATTTACATTAAATTAAAAATGATTGCATTTGCCAGATCCAAGGTGAAGAAGAAAGCAATTGACGTGCGGCGTCAGAGCTGGAAGACAGGCGGGGGTCCAGCACCAGTTGGTTTGTCTGACCTGGAGGACAAGGTTGGATTTGTGATCGATTATTATTAAAACAATACATAAAAAGCGGTGAATTGTATCCAGGTGTGTTCTTACATAGTTCAAGTTAGTAACACCTTATATCATTCATTCCAGATTTGAAAACATGCCACGCATATCGTAAAAAAACATATAATAACTGCACAAAATATATGTTTTTAAGAAATTAAAATATATTTATATTTTACAGAATCGGGACTACAGTGAATAGCCTCCCTGTGGTATCATCATCAGTACAACAGCCATCAGTTGCTACATCACAGCCGTCAACAGAGCATGCAGCCCAATAACCTGAAATTGAAAGGCACAAAGAAACCGTAAATGGTAAAATGACAGAAAGCAATTATCTTTAATAAACAGAATATATTCGAAAACATTTCATATTTATCACATGGTACTTGCAAATACATGTTAATCTAATTCCATGACAATACCAACACAATAAAATTATACTCATAAGAAATGTATTGGTTATAATTCATTTTTACTGTAACTTAACAATACTGATATTTTTTGCAGCAACAGAAATCCATTGTAGGAGTAAACATATGCTTAGGTCAAGAAAATCAGGTAGGAAGGAAATGTTCTTGACAGTCAGAAAAATTGCTAGACTTATATAAGTTTTGGGACGGATGGGAACTGATTGGGACCCAGGTGAAGAATGTATGATTTTACCACAGCCATTTACCCAAGTAGTAAATGTAGACCCCTCCCAGCCTTAATTCAGATTCTAGTATAAATAGCAAATAATAATTTTAAACCTTATACTTTAATTGCATACAACAATAAAACAAATCGCAATTATGACATTATTACCCTTTCTACAGGAAGGGAAGCTCAGCCAGGCGTGACTGATATCCTTAACAGCGAAAAAATAAGACTAAAATTCTGAAGGTCCTTCTTGTGTACCTCAGTCCTGGATATCTCAGAACAGCGACTTAAGGTTCAGTCAGAAAGGCTCGCCCTGGAAAGAGAGAAATTTGAATTTAAAAAGAACTTAATTACCATACCAGTATAGAAACTGTTTCTCCAGTTATAAAGTTCCTGGCTGAATTGTAATCAAGTTTATTACCTAAGTATTAGAAAATCCTTCTGGAAACTTTATGCCATGAAACATGTTGATACTCTCATTGGTGAGTGAGCGAGTGAGGTTAGTTTTCCTGGAGTAAAGCTACATCTTGCAATTGTCCTGCATCACAAGCTAATGGCGCAATATCCCCTTTTAAAAATGTTCCAAGGGAAAGTTGTCAGCATTAATTGTACAGATTGAATGTATGATACCAGGGTATGGGTAGGAACTAAGGGGCACATATTACTGTAATATGTATTACAACCTTCCGGTCGTGTATTACCTTTTGTACTAATTTATCTGCATTGTGCATTGGAACAATACATATCCCCACACTATTTTATGATTTTTACGCTTCGAAACTTCTTCTTGTTCACTTTGTTTCAAAGCTGTAACAAGATGTTTTAGCGACATTAACTTTGATGTGATCTGACATACAGTGGAGTTGCTTCTACTTACATTTCATGAAAATCTTTCGTTAACAAGGTTCTGCCTAGCGGTGTTGCCATCTACACGCTGCATGGGTGTATGTGGGGTGTTAGTCTCCATATCTGCCTCTACAAGTGCATCTCCTGGTGGTACCTGCTCTCCCTTAATGGAGATCAAAACCTGCCATAATTATCACAGAGCACCTGTCTGGGCTGAGCCATAGACATCCAGAGGACTTGTGCAAACTCCTAAAACATCATCATACAAGTCAAATCTTACAACAATGTTCTGGCAACAGGGGGATACATGATGGCGATAATAATTTACTTTGCAGGTGATGATGTAAATTATGATTCTGATACTGAGTTCAAACTGACCTCAGCCTTGCCTTTAAAACACCAAATGAGCGCTCAATGGTGTTTCTTGTTGCGAGCTGAGTTGTACCTCTCTTGGGGGTATGTCTGTATAAAACAGAGAATCACGTGCTGTTACATTTTCGATAGAAAGTGATGGTAGCAGGTAGTCAAAATGAGAGACGAAGAGAGAAAAACTACACTGAAGGAGGTGCTGGCATATGGAAACGGAAACAAAGACAGATGTGTCGTCAGGCTGTTTCAGAAGTACCAAGTCTCTGTGGCAGGTAATCTTGATTTTTCAAAACCCTTGCGTGCTGACATTTATGATAATTGAAATACAGACTGACACAATTTGGAATCGGTCACGTGCTGATCATGGGTTGCAGTGGTAAGTCGAGGTCTGCAAGTATGAGGATGGTCATTTGTTATACTTGGTTGGTTGCAACGAGGTGCAAGCCATGATATCCTGCTCAGACTAACATTCAGGCGCCTGGCAACAGAAGAATGGTAATCTCCAGCATGCATTCTTATCAATGGCGATGTTCCATGTCGCAGAGTCAAGACGTGACGTAGACATATGACCTTGAAACGCCTGTCAAAGCGAATGCCAGTTTCTGAAAGTAATCCGATATTTTATTGCCTGACAGTGAATGCTCTTTGCTGCACAATTTCAACTGGAAGGTGATTTCTATTGCGTTAGGGCGATGCCTTTCTAATTCTTGTAAGAAGTCTCATCCACATCAACATTATCAGGTAAAATCGTTTGCTTACATGTGCAGTTGTGTAAAATCATGTTATCAACACTTTTGTTACTGTATATATTTTGACGATTGTTTGAACACAATAGGTGATTAACACATTTTCAAAAAATACAAATCGCCTATGCGTTTCTTTTTTGGATAGTATATAGTCACCACATCACTAGTTATTCATGTAAATCACTCCTTTGGTGATTTGCGTTGTGGGGCGTGGACCATGGCCATGTCTGGGTCTTCCGTGGGGTCTTCCATGGCTTGTTTCTGCGCTCGGGATAGGTTAGATGTGTGTCCGGGAGCTTCTTGTGGCTGATATGATGGCCTGTGTAATCTATGTTACCTCAGGGGAATGCTGCTTGAGACCTTTCTCAATCTTACTGACGAAGTCGTCATAATGTAACCGTGGTTCGGTGGGTACATAAGTGAGGTTTGGTCTATATGGTCGAAGATGATGGTTTTCGTTCTTCGATGATGTCTGGTCCTCGGAACAGTAACGTCCCTTGGTAACGACAACACGATTTCAAAGCTTAGGACAATTTATAAAGAGTGTGTATGTAATGTATCAGTATATGTAACTGGATCTTTCTCCCACCTCGGCGGAACTCGACATGTAACGCTAACATGACAGGGAGCTTTAGCCTTTCGTGTCGAAGACAGATGTTTACTTCAGAATACCCATTTGTGCGTGTCCTTTGACATAATATGCTGTAATTGACTGGATTTAAAAAAGTGAACTTTGGTATATTTTTGCTCAAAGAAAATATCTTTTTATGTACCACGTGTGATTTCACTTCAGCTTCTACCTGCGACTCAGTTTTGTCCGTGTACCACAGTCGGATTGCACCTAGGATGTGTCCCCTCGGAGTTGCCACGCGGCCAGCGAATGGTATAACACAGGTTGTCATGTGTGCAAACAATGTTGAGTCGAACCTGGGACCTATCTCACTTGAACAGGTTGGGATGCTATCTTGTCAGAATTACGTGAAGTTAAATCAAATCTATCCTTCAAATTGACGATTTGAAATGTGAAGTGAAAATAACAGGATCGAGTAACAATTATGTCCTCATTTACTAAATTACTAATTATGTACTCATTAACTTTAAAACCTAGCAAACGTCTGACGTAATTAGAGCCAGCCGCCATGGAATCGCCACTAAGCCACGCCCTATGATAGTTATAGTGCAGGTTCCTAGGACAAGGTTCAGGCCCTCAAACCCAGAGCGGTGCTAAGGGAGAGTGGGTACGGCATATCAAGCGACCTCACAACTCGCCAACGTCAACAACTCCAAGCCCTTAAGGACAGTTCGGCTATTTTAAGAATGGAAAGCTTGTGACAGTTCAAAGTATCAATAACCAGGGTTCATTCGTTCCTTTCATAGGACAACACAACCTTGACCCAAAAAAAGGAAACTGACATTAGTATGAACGGGGCTCAATACGATTGTGGTTTGTTAAAAGGCTCGCCAAACGCGGACACCGGTAACACTGACTATAGTTCGGATGATGTAAATAATTAAAACTTAGTGTTTTTAACACAGGTTGTCATGTGTGCAAACAATGTTGAGTCGAACCTGGGACCTATCTCACTTGTACAGGTTGGGGATGCTATGTTGTCAGAATTACGTGAAGTTAAATCAAATCTGTCCTTCAAATTGACAATTTGAAATGTGAAGAGGATCGAGACGTAACTCGAATCTCGTAACAATGATTTTGATTTTATTTCATATCTTCGCAAGTTTCATATTATTTGTCTCATGGGGACATCTGTTCAGGATGTATGAAATAGTAATTGGTTAGATTGTTATGATATATATATTAGCCTTGCAGTCGTATTGTCTAATGTTAGGAGAGTGTATTTTCTGTAAACTGCATTATTGATTAGGTAAATTAATTATTGGGTCACAATGTTTAGTGTTTTGAGTTGTAGTTGACAGGGGTCACATTTCGTACTATAAATAGGCAGTGCTTTTCGTACTTTGGCAGCATGCTTTAAGGTAGCGCTTTAGAGTTACCTCCCTTTGACTATGTGTTTTGATTAGTTGAGCGTACTTCCGGTCGTATGTGCTCGAACGTTCAAGAATAGGTGATTGTGTATATAAAGACTGCTTATTGTATTGACGACGGACACACACAAACACGATTAACTAGAGTACACAAAACTGCCTGCCTTCGTCAACGCTTGACCTACATAACCGCTGCCTGACCCCATTACATTCGTGTCACTCTTACACCAACACGTCGGCGAGTCATTACATATGTGACCCATTACTTTAGATTTGACTCAGTTGTATTGTATATGAAACCTCTCTCGTGAAATTTGTGTATCTTGGTCTTGTTTGCTGAATACAAATTACTGAAAATTTCAGACTTCTCAGTGTTATATATTGCTGGTTCTGAGGGGATTTCTTACACCTTTTGTCACTGCAGATTATTCAACATAACACTAAATATGGACGTCTTTCGGGTTGCGTGTGTATATGTATTCATGAACGTTTTAGGAGGATATACAAACAAATGACATGTCATGTAGAGAATTACATTTGGTTAAAGTTGTCAAAACAATGGTTTTCCTCTAACAAAGACGTCAGGTTATTTTGCAGTTGCATCAATATGTTTAATGTTGGAGAGTAGATTTTTATCATCTTCCTCTTGTCAATCCTGTAATATCAACTATAATGTTAGCGATTCAGTCAGCAGCGCCAAAGAAAAACTTCTTCAACTTTTTTGAGTAACGTAAAGAAAAAGGTAACTCGTAGAGAGTGTGACAGACTCCCATTACATCATTTTTGTACATGTCAAGAGTGATCAAATTCTAGTGTAGGTTTACACATGCCCCGAAATAGACTCCCACGTCAATGTTATTTAATGTTAAGAACATTTGATATCTTTGGCTATAATACCTGGGTAACAATTGGTAGAACATCCTGTTACAGTTGTAACTATGGATTTGGTTATGCTTGGTTAAGCCCAGAAATTGGAAATGTGGAATATTTTGTTAATATTTTTCTATTCAAGCACGGCTAGGTGACGACTTGGTTGCCATCAGATAGTGAATCTCGGCAATGTTATTTTTACAAGGAGTTCACTTTGTTAAATGTTGAAAGATATTTGTCTTGTGATGTCCCTCTGCATTTAAGAATAGTTATGTCAAGGTTTAGAAGCAACAATTTTAATAAGACTTTCGAATCTAGTAGGTATTATGCAATTGAATATAACGACAGACTCTGTCCTTCTTTAAAATTCAGACGCCAGCATTATATAGAAACTGAATATCATGTACTATGTACTTGTAATGCCTGTGACACACTTAGAAATAGATATATAACAAAGTTCACTGAAGAACCACTTACTCATCACTCTGTCGTAAATCTTTTGCAAAGCAAAAAAGACGCTGTCATATCCAATTACCGTTACTAAAGATATAAGAAATCCCCTCAGAAGTCTGAAAATTTTCAGTAATATGTAAACAAAAGCAAGATACGAAGATTTACAACAGAGGTTTCTAATACAGTGCAGCTGAGCCAAATCTAAAGTAATGGTTCACAAATATAATATAATATCAACACACCAACGTCATGGTTTGAGAGTGAGAAATAGTTATACTGAATATTACACGGCGAATGGTCAGTATTGGATGTAGGGCAGATGGATGTAGGCCGAATGATGTACTCTAGTTATTCCAAGAGTAGTCCGTGTGTGTCGTCAGCACAATAACCAGCCTTTATATAGAAAGTCACTGATCCCAGAACAGTCAACTAGTCAAAGAAGGCAACTCTAGAGCGCTGCCTTAGGGGCCTGCCGCTAAAATACTAATAGCACTGAACATTTATGGAGCGAAATGGGATCCATAATAACTATCACTCAAAACTCTCAACATTGTGACCCAATAATGATCATCACTTCATCAACAATGCAATTTACAATTCGTAACACCATACTTACACCATGTACTGAAATAGATAAAGACACAGAGCTACAAAGTTGTTTTGCGCACCCACTAAGCATAATGCCAGTTTGGACGAGGGCCTCTTTCCTGAATTAATACTGCCTGGCTGGATAACTCCGTGCTATCAACATCTCCTGGAGAAGCTTGCTTTTTGATTGTGGTTTTCGATTGCTATTGGTGATTGTGTTCATGTGTCGCTAGACTCAGCTGATTGTATGAAGAAACAGCTCACTTGCACAAAGCAATCTTAGCGCTACAATGATTGTAACTCCCATTCTCCAATATAGGCTTAAGATAGTTGTAACGCTAAGATCGCTTTGTGCAAGTGGGCCCAGGTCATCTCAGCAGCCAAGTAAAACACAGTTGAGTAAGGATCGTAAAACTGCCAGGAGAGACGCCCGCAAAGCCTTCAGGGCTTTACGGTGTAGACGAACAGAACGTAACAGTTAACACTTTTGCAAAATAAGAAATACGTTTACAGCTTGTTACAGAATATATAAGCCTGATATTTCCATGGAAAAAGTACAAGAACTTACTGACTCCATACAGTACATCCTTTTAAATTTTGGAAACTGCGGCGGACATTTCGAAAAACGTCAAATTCAAGCTCAAACATTTCGAAAACAAAATGGCGTCCTCATTTCAAGAATGTTTTTCTCGAATGAATCAGTTACTAAATGATGACATTTATACACAGTGTGATTTTATGGATGCATTGTCTGATCCCGATTATAAGTTTGATGTGCATATTTCAGACATTCCCACTACGAAAATCGAAATAAGCTTTAAGATATAAGATATATCAAACTTAAAGAATACTAAATCGCCAGGTCCAGACCTGAGCTTTTACCTTTCCTCCAAAATGTTAAATGCCCTATTCGAAATTTGTATATTTCTAAAAAGCTGGTCGCGATCAGGTATAATTTCAATACACAAGAAAGGCTGTTTTCATAATCCAGGTAATAACACGGGAATTTCCTCAATGAACATCCTTGAAAAAGTATTATGACAATATTTTTTACTGAATACAATGATTACAAAATGGTGTAATCTGCATTACCTAATTCTAGGGGCTTCGGAAACGAAACAAACTATTCCACGTGTGACCATATATTTATCTTACATGAAGTTATCCAAAATTACTTAATGCGCGGTTAACATAAACTGTATGTAACTTTTGTCGAAAAATTCGTTATATTCTGTTGATCTTCATAAATTATGTTTTATTTACGAAAGGCTGGTTCTAAGGGAAAGATATATAATATTTTAAAATCTGTGTATTCTAAGATAAAATCGTTTGTACGTTGTGGGGTTGATACATGACTATTTTGATTGCCCAGTTAGACTTCGACAAGGCTGTTTTTTAAGTCCAATGTTGTTCTCTTTCTGTATAAGTGAATTGTGTTTTGAAATTCTAAATGTTAATTTTGATCATATTCATTTTGCTACATGCCCATGATATTATCCTAGTATCATATACTATTGTTGGGGTACAAAATCAACTTAACAGCTTAGGAAGGAACACACAAGACTGGAAACTGTTAGTTAATTTTGACAAAACAAATGTTGTCATTTTTAGAAGAGGAGGACCTGTTGCAAAAAAAATAGAAATGGTTCCGAAATGGACAGCTGGTTTCTATTGCCAGTCACTATAATTACCTGGGTGTACTGTTCACTCATACAACGAATTTCAATAGTGTCAGTGATTTAGGTGTCTTAACACATTGTATACACTTTGAATTGTTTGGTTCTCAAATTCAACCCATAATGTTATATGCCTCAAATTTGGGGTTCCAAAACATGATTGTAATGAAAAACTGCATCTATTAGCTTGTAAAAGATTTTCATCCTTTAGTAAATCAAAGCCAAATTGCATGATATATGGCGAGTGTGGTAGTTACACTCTTTTTGTCAACTCACACATAAGATGCTTAAAGTATTGATTTAAGATTCTCGGAATTAACGAACGTCTAATTCCAAAATTTGCATCTCAACAAATGCTTCTCAACTCTGATAATATTGGTAAAACAACATGAGAGATAAGAAACCTTTTATTTTCTCACTGTTTTGGTTACTCTGGTTAAATCATCAAACAGTTTGCAATGTTCCACCCAAATGATTTCATCTTACGTCGATTGAGGTTTTGTTGGTATTGATTGCCAGGTCTCCATGTAAACGTGTAACTAATTGTTTGATCGGCATTCTAGACGCTGATAAGTAAAACTCTGAGGGCTGATTTGCTGTCTAACCGGTCTATAGACATTTGTGGAGGGAGGTAAAGGGATCTTCACCTGCCTTGTTATGAACTCAATTGTACCTATCACCTCGACACTAAAACTGCGCAATTAATGACAGGTTGCTTCAAACACTATCAAATAGGACAAATTGTATGGATAACAACTTCTTTATTGCGTGATTGCAACGTTTCGGTGTCATTCCTGCTTGACAACGGTACAAGAATCTGCACCGAAACGTCGCAATCACGCAATAAAGAAGTTGTTATTGATACAATTTGTCCTATTTGTACACCTCAACTTCTAAAATGCCACTCAAACAAGTTCAAACACTATCATTTAGATCATAACAAAGTCAGCTTAATCATATAATGTGGTACAGATTGTTCGGTAAATATAATCTCACCGTAGAAACTGGTCGATGATACACAGGTGCTTTTCCACATGTTTGCGACGAGAGCACGTTACCATGTGTCAGATCATCCTATCCGTGCTATGTCGTATTATAGGTGTTTACACCAGTTGACTGTGCTCACTCAACCAGAACAAGCAGGTAATCATATTTCGAGGAAAGCAGTTGTACAATACTGTTTCTGTGGAAAGGGTCATAGACGCCACGCTCTTAAGGTGATGGGAGACATATATCTCACTCTGGATACCCCGGATGTTTTATGCACATAGCCAAACAAGCAGCTGGTTAGGAAAACATAAACCCTGAAACAACAGGTAAGTATCAGTTAAGTATCACATAATGATAAACAATAGCCAGCTCACTGTGTTTGTTGGAATTTATAGTTATCCGAATATCAAAGACCATGTATGAAATGGGGTAAGGTTCTATCTTTACTCATCGTGGTGCAGTGTTTCAAGCCTAGTCAACTGTTTCTGTTGAAAATAAGGTGCGGTGTTATACATTGTGTGACACTGGTTCCAGTGTATTCCAGTGTTTCTGTTGACAACAAGGTGCGGTGTTATACATCGTGTGACAGTGCTTTAAACGTAGTTAACTGTTTCTGTTGACAACAAGGTGCGGTGTTATACATTGTGTGACAGTGTTTCGAGTGTATTCCACTGCTTCTGTTGACAACAAGGTGTGGTGTTATACATTGAGTGACAGTGTATTACACCGTTGGTGACACGCGTATTGATCTCCCAAGTCTCATGTAGTGACACACAGATCGATCTCCTAATTGTTTTGCAGTGACACAAATCGAACTGCATTTACTTATATATTTGTATTTATAAGATTGAGCTACTGAATAATGTGTTTATGTATTGAAAATTCTACACCAAACACAGTGAACAGATCTCGATCTCATGAATTGTTTACTCATTGACGTAAGATCTGGATTTTTTCTTTTTGTTCTATACTTGGTTGTGTTTGTCATCACATCAACTGTAGACGGAAGTGCTATTGTTTCTTATCTTTCCATTGTTTAATCCTTGCCTGTCCATTGTTGTTAAAAACTGTATATATATGTATACGTCTATACGGAATGTGTGTGTGGAGTCCGGTACTCCGACTGGCTGCCTAGGGACGACCGCGAGCAAGATTATGCCGCTCGCAGGAAAGACCCTGGGGTTGAGCTGGAAGTTCGCCCACTTCATTCATGTATGCTTGTTTGTCATGTCCTATGAAACCAACGAAAGAAACTTGAACTAAACTATGCCTTCGTCTTCATCAACGTATTCATTTGTTGTTTATCTTAATTATGAGTTAATTCCCCAGTCGACGCAACACCATATACAAGACGTTGACAACTGCATTACTTCTAAACACCAATGCAAATGCGAATTAAATGAATCAGCATTGTATAAGAGAATAAATCAGCATTGCATTGGAAAAGTAATCAGCACTGTATTAGAAAATGAATCAGCAATACATGAGAATAAATCAGCAGTGTATAAGATGTTATTCTGGTGTTAACAAAATGCTGACTGTATAACGATAAGCGATTCTCATGAGCAAGTACGTTTTGTTTCAGACACAATGTTGAGGGCTCTTCTTTTTTTGCTGACATTTTCATTGTGCCAAGGAAATGAACAGACTTGTGCCGTACATTTTGACATACAATATGGAGGTTTGTTTGCTGACTGTACTGGAAGAAAACTTCAAGACGTTCCACACTACCTTCCGGAAAATATAACAGCCTTGGATATCAGTGAAAATGATCTGACAGTTCTTAAAAACAACACATTTTACAAGTTTAGGAATCTCATCTATCTTAATATCAACATGAACCCATTGTCAATGTTGGAAGCAGAAGCCTTTAGGGGCTTGTTTAATCTCACCAAACTTCTCCTTGCTCGGAACAAATTACGAGCCAATCGTAGCTGTTTCCCTAACAACGTGTTTCTTGACCTGGTGAGTTTGCAAACTCTAAACCTTGAAAAGACTGAAATGAGTTCATATCCGGATTGGGCGTTTCCTCCACTCGTCAAGCTCCACAGTCTGTATATCGACTCAGTTCGTCATCCTATGTTTGGTCCAGGATTCTCCAAACTAGCAAATTTGAAAGTACTCCAGATGGACTCGAGGTTTATGTATGGAGGAAGATGTTCCATAGAAAACTTAAGAAATGTAACATTTCAGAGTTTAAATGAAACAAAGCTTGAGGTTTTGGTTTTAAATGAATGTGGCAACTTATATGACTCTGAATCAGGCGTTCTAGAGCCACTAATATTTCTCAAACAGTTGGAACTAACTCACAATTACATAGGAATCCACAACGCTTTACATCTTCTCCATCCCTTCGTAGACCTGAACATGACCAGAATTTGGTTCAATAGTACAAACAGGTTCGAAATGCAACATGAAAATGACCTTGTGGATAAAATCTTAACTGAAGAAAGTATGCGTTATCTGAGCAAAATATGTGTGACTGAATGATCTTTGAGAAGTAACCAATTATACTTAATCGAATATGCAGCAGTCTACAAAGATCCGTTTGAAAGTTGTTTGAAAGTTCTTGATGTATCTGACAACTATATTGTTGGGGATGCTGGTGTGCTATTTTTCCTTTTCCGATTTTCTAAGCTTGAATATTTTGATTGCAGCCAGCAGGGAATAGTTGGTGACTTTCCAAGGCAACAAAAAAGTAATGAAACATCAACTAACAACATAACAATAACAGTCACTTTGCCTCCTAAAATCAGATATTTTGGTTTAAGTGCGGTATCAGGAACTTCATACATCGTCCAAGAAATTGTATTTCAAAACACACAGAGTCTTGAAACTGTTCTGCTGGCTTCTAACTCATTTCATGGGTTAATGCACATTGGTGGTCTAGAAAATGTTCGCAATGTCGATTTGTCAGGAAACAAGTTTCACGATGTGTTTGATTTTCACACATTTGTAAACGCGACGCATTTGTCATTACGGAATTGCAAGTTACATTTTGCCCATGAATCCTTTAGTGAGAATAGTGTATTCAGTCCATTGAAAGCCATACAATATTTGGATGTTTCAATGAATGGACTCACTGACATACCTCTTCGTCCCATTTCAAATACAATCAGTCATCTAAATTTATCTCACAATGAGTTTGACATCATTCCCATTGAAACCATTGATTATCCACGTCTTATCCTTATAGACATGTCCTTCAATCTGATTGGACAGTTGGATAAAGGCACAAGGTCCAACCTCGACTTGTCATTTGAAAAGAACAACCTGAAACTTATTCTCAAAGGGAACACCTTTTCGTGTAGCTGTGAAAGTCTGGACTTCATTCTTTGGTTGGTGGATACACCTGTCATTTACGAGACTGACAGGAACTTCCCTTGCATTCTGGATAATGGCACAATGACAGGGACTGTAGATGTGGCCCAGCATCATGGAAGTCTGTTTCGCTACTGTACAGGGAAACTGATGCTTAGTATCACAGTTACATCCATGGTTGTAATGGTTACTTCAGTTATTGCAGCCTACATAGTCTCCAATAATCCAGTGCGATATCGTAATGCTGTGCTGAAACTGTTTGGACTGGGCATCCAATATTTAACACCTACAGATTTTGATTTCACCTTGTATATCGGATATTTTGATGCTGATATTCCACTTGTTTATCAGAAACTGCGACATGCATTAGAATTGTGTAACCAGCCTGTGCGCCTGTTTCTGAAGGATCGGGATGTTCTTCCAGGCGTTCCTATCGCCGACGGTATTATTTGCGGCATCACGTACAGTTGGAAGTCTGTTCTGGTTATTTCAGATGACTTCCGTCAAGATCTTTCACAGTGGTCACAATTAACCATTGACGCAGCCCTTTACTCTGTAACGGATCTGATTCCTAATCGGATCATTATGCTACTTGTGGGCCCAGTTCAGGTGGAGGACCTGCCTGAGCGTCTACTGAACGTGGTGGAAGAGGATTGCATACTACGTGTGGAAGACTACCAAGATGGGGACGGGAATCTGTGGAAGGATCTTAGAAAAACTGCTGGAGTCTAGGGTGATGAAAGTTATCAAGTTTTAATAGGCCCGTAGGTAGTTTAGAATGTTTTACAGGTTATTTTCAGTGATTCAAATTATTGACATAACAGTTTTTTTCAGCAGACATATCTGATCACCGCAGCCCTGCAGTGCACACAGTTACTGAAAACTGCAGACGGACTAAATAAAGTTCATGATTATTATGAACATTCATTTTCATTTTCAGGATTATTGCCTTTCATTTGATCTCATTACAATGATCTGCGTCTTGAGATTTATAATATCGGTTGACAGGAAGTGAGGGTTTGTTGATCAAAGGTTTGTGTCAGTGGATTTCGATGCCTTCCAAAAGTTTTCTTTTTGTGCAATTGTGATTTTGGGTGGATACGATTTCGAATTTGTGAAACTTGATTTTATGTATAGGGGATTTCTTTTGGCGGTTAGAGAGTGCTGATTTTACTGTCTGTTGTAGTTGTTCAAGGTTTGTGTTCTGTTATGTCAAATTTATTGTGAATGTGATGTGTGTGATATATAGATCCGGGTTTCCCACTGGCGCGGTAAACACGTTTACTGCCGATGCGCTATACTTAGCGGTTGTTTACATCAGTGACCGGTAACTAGAAAGTGGCCCAAGTCTGCGATTGATCCAAATTTTGCCATGTAACGAATATTAGTGAGTTTGTATCAACTTAGACAAATAATAGCTTTTTCCCACCCTTTCCGATTGGATTTCGCTTCCTTACACTTCACAACGTTACTTTCCCATTATGCCGCGAGAATGGGAGATGCCTTGTTTTTCACCGAGCTCATGACCGGTAATACAGCTGATGGATCAAGCAGTTGATAGATGCAGATGTTAGAGAAGAAGCCTCTTCGTTTAAAAACAACACCCATACGATAAGAATTGTTTGAATTATTTTTTCAGCCGATATCCTAAGTATCGCGAGAATAGGAAACGTCAGTATAGGTGCAACCTCTTTTCCTATTGATATCTGCATAAAAGAACGTAAAACCTCAACAGCCAAAGCAGACAGGACACCTGCCTTTCCAGATTACCAACAGAAACGTTTGGAAGCCATCGAAATCCGCCGCCACTATCCTTTGATCAAGAACGACCAAGGATACGACATACCGTCGACCTGTGAAGAAACTATACACACTATCAAAACACCTTGTGAGCTTCTCGTCAGATCCTAACTCTGCCTTCTTTTTGGCCTACTTCCCAAATGGCCTCTCCCAAAGAAGTTCCAGCTGTTATTCAATTGCATGTTGTTAGTAATGTGAATCTGCTGTTCATTTTGGTTTTCATTATTATAATTTTTTTTTTGATAACGGCGTAAGACTCTACATCGAAGAGCTTGTCATCCACAAAGTCGTATGTTTCATGTTTCTCGAGTCATGATGCAAGAAAAAATGAAGTTGTCATAAATAAAGATGGCGGTTTCATTTTGCACACATAAATTCTTGAGTGATTATTGGTTCCGTTTGCAATAAAACCGTCGGTGTAAATCTGAACACTGAACGCCCCTACTCGTGTATTGAGCGACCACTCGGCTTACTCGATAAGCGTGTAATGCGTTCGGTTCGAGACTGTGATTGGAAGCAGCAATTGCATCATAAGTTTATTTTCTAAATCTGATTGAATCCTTGGATCTATATTTTTTATAATCGCTTTGAATTTGTCTCCGCTCTCTCTAGAAACGGAGCGATGGCGTACGCTAGTGGTTAAAGCGTTCATTCGTCACGCCGAAGACACGGGTTCTATTCCTCAGTGTATGAAACTCATTTCTGGTTTATCTTGTGTTACGTCCGCCAACTTTGATAACATGCCTGACCCTAGATTTTCGAAGCTGTACATTAGCGCTAACGCCAATGTAAGTTAACGTTAATGTATAGCACTTACGACTATCTTAGCGAAAATCGGAATCGAAAGTTCATTCTCATTCACATATACCAAATTTGCCGTTGACTAGCGTTCCATTTCTAGTGGAAAACTGTGTCAATACACCAGTAGCTTGTGCTGAAGCGTTTCTTAGGCTGCGACACTTGACATCCTAAACATAGTGTGTAGAGTTGTGATCTGGACGTCTGGCGGGCCATGTTACGGGTGCTACCGACACTAGTATGAAATCATCAAAGATACGCCTCGTAACCAGAAACATTGAAATCCTGCAGCAGTTCTTATTTTCCTGTGTATATTTCCACTTGTTTATATTACTTTATTTGCTGCTATGGAATCTGATAACTGTTTCATGGCCATGTTTATCTACCCGGTGACATTAAATAGTCCCTCACCTTTTGAAGATGCCAGCGAATAACAGTGTCATGTGTGTTGTCGTATTTGCTTACATTTTCTCTTTATCAAGATATGATATGATCATTGAAATTCCGAAAATCCCATGTGACTACACGCTCCAGTATCCATTTCTACGACTGGTGGTTAAAACCGTGAGCAAGGTTAATAACTTCCTTGGACAAAGTAGGTTAAGTTAAACCTGTCAAGCGTAGCGGTATGGCCTCCGTGGTGGCATGTTTAACAAAGACTCCATCATTGTTCCATTGTGAAATGCAGTGTAGTCGTGCAGTGACACTGTCTCTGTCATATCAGTTTTCACGGCAGTATCACCTTCATGTGAAACAACATCCCCAACACTAGAGCAGGAAGTGTGAGCAACCAGTCTCTCCTTGGATGCCAAGCGATGCATCGCATCTTACTGGATGACATTGTTAAAGGTCAAACAACTTCCTCATACGCAACTACGTGGTTCTGATTAAAGCTGTAGCTAGTATCATTTGAACGAGGGAATGTGAACGTAGGTGAAGGAACCTCACCTGTCTGTTATGAACTCAGTTGTACCCATGACCCTGACCACAAATAGCGTGAAATTAATGACAGGTTTAATTAATGGGGATCATGTAGATCATAACGAAATCAGCATAAAACTGAGTTAATAACGCCCTTCGAATTTCGCTTCGACCTATTCGTATAATGTCTTACACAATGTTTGTTTTGTTTGAAACTTTTTTGACAGATATCGCAAACAGATGCATATGAAGTGTAATCAAGTACCACCCACTTTTCTGAAGAAAACACTTTTCTGAAACTGTTTCCATTGTCATTTCGTATTTGGGTATTTTATTTGCACGTTCACTATCTTGGTCTCCCATTGTTAGTAACGCGTTTTGCAAGCTAGGATTATTGCATATTCTATCCTAAAATATCTCTATATGGTTAATCCATTTCCTTATGATTTATTTGATACCAAAATTAGTCCAGTTCATTTTTATGGAGCTGAAATATGGGGAGCTTAAAAATTCAAAGAAGTTGAACTTGTACATATGTTTTGCAGTGAACGGTTTTTAAATGTCAAGCAGTCGACTTCGAACCATGTAGTTAGGGGAGAATATGGCCGTTTTCCAGTGTATATATGTATAATACTGGAGTAAAATGTTTGTAAAAGAATGTCATAATATGTTACTTTTTATTATGGACTCTGTGAATGGTAAAAACAAACTGGGCATCAAAACTGCAAGATATTCTTTACTTTTTTTGGATTTGGTTTGATGTGGGAACAGCAGCAATATTTATGAAATGTTGATCAAATCGTATCAAACCATATTTTTATACTAAGAGCAAGTTATGAACAAGATTGGCTCTCATCGCTTGCCAGATTTTTAATAGTCCTAAATTTTCACTTGGCGATTCACTCCTATGCCAATAACATAAGATTTCCTTTTGTACATTTTATGAAAAGAGATTGAAAGATTTGTGTAGTTTTATCCTTCAAAGTTATATATATTATACACACCCTCTTTAAGGAGCTTGTAAATTCATTCCACAAATCCCTGTTGTCAATGTTTTTTTACATTGTAAATATGACACATGTAACTTCTGGGTGATGGCGTTCTCAGCTTGGATAATTTGTGCTCGATCCATATCATTTTCGAATAAAATGTGTTTAAAACAGAACAGTTGTGAAATACTGATTGTTGTGATGGTATGAACCAGCACTGCCACTACCACAGTAGAAACACCTCGCACGGATAACACGGACATCTGGATTCTCAGAATCGGAATCTTTTGACGTTCGTTGCAAGGGGCTTATTCTTGCAGATTTTGAACAGGAGAATCTCTAACCTGGCGTCCTTATGACAGTCCCTGGGTGTTTGATGGCGTTCATGTTGGGTTTCTTGGGGTGCAATGGTAATGTTTGGATTGCGTTGTTCTAATATGTTATGACCGCTGGAGAGCAATGAGTCCTATACATTCTCATCAACATGGTGGTTGCCGTTTGACATCTCAGATGAAATGTTCAAAAAGAAGACACAGACAGATAGTGTTTCCTATGTGTGCATGCTTCGTAAGAACGCATCATGAATAACATTCCGTACTCTTCTGTTTAAAGAAGTTATCTCGACCTGCGCTTGTGGGTCACATCATCCTTACCGAGAATCATGTAATACGCGACTGTGCTGACTCAATCAAAGCAAGCAGATATTTAGAGGAAAGCAGCTGTGTTAACGTTGCTGAGGATAGGGTCGGAGACGACATTCCACTAAGGCTGATGGTCTCAATCTGGATACTCCGGGTGTTTCATGTAATGGCTAGGAGGACACAGACCTCGAAACAACAGGTGAGATAAGTATGAGATGCTTTGGTAAAAAGAAACATGAACAATATAGTCCAGCGGATAGTGGTATAATTATGCATTTTCATGTTACAAGCATGAAAATTGGCAGATATGTTGCTTATACTACAAAAATAAGATACAGATAGGGAGGCATTGAAAATTTAAGATGGCCGCCATTTTCCATTCAGAATTACATCATCAGACACTTAGATTCAATGTAAATTCCACAATTTTCATACAGTATGCACGAATTAGGCTACATATGATGCTTGCACTATAAAAATAATACGCAGATGGGGAGGCATTGAAAATTCAAGATGGCCGCCATTTTTCAAGATGGTCGCCATTTTCCATTCAGAATTACACCATCAGACACTTAGATTCAATGTAAATTCCACAATTTTCATACAGTATGCACGAATTAGGCCACATATGATGCTTGCACTATAAAAATAATACGCAGATGGGGAGGCATTGAAAATTCAAGATGGCCGCCATTTTTCAAGATGGCTGCCTTTCTTACTCAAAAGTACACCGTCAGAGCCTTTGATTCAATGTAAATTCCACAATTTTCCTACAATATGCATGGAATTTGGCAGTTATAATGTTTGTATTGTAAAGATAATATACAGAAAGGGAGACTTTGAAATTTCATGATGGTCGCCATTTTTCAACATGGCCGTCATTTTCCATTCAGAATTACACTGTGAGAGACTTAGATTCAATGTAAATTCCACAATTTTCATACGATATGCATGGGATTTGGCAGGTTGTACTATAAAGATAATATTCAGAGCGGGAGGCTTTGAATATTCGAAATTGCCACCATTTTTCACTCAAAATCACACCGTCAACGATTTAGTAAATGTAATTGCCACAATTTTCTAACAGTATGCTTGGAATTAGGCAGATACATGTATGTTGCCCGTAGCATTCCATATATATCGGAACATTGAAAACCTGAATATGATACCATTTTCCTCGATATCAGGAGTAAATCTAATCCAGATTTCCATGAATAATGCTCGTCTGGGATTTCTTCGCTTTCCTACTCAGAGCAACATATGACCACATTATTGGGCACAGTCTCCACCACAAAGACACAGTGCAGTGCACTTTAGGGCAGCCTTGAGGCACTTGCATCTCCCACAACATGCTTTGGTGCATCGACACTTCAACAGTTCTTGACAGGTCTTTGACACATCTGGTATTGTTGACCATAAGGGCTCCCACATGTTTGATGCATTGCGTTGCCAACCCCATATGGATGGATCAGGTAGATCAAGACAACGGATGGTTGACTGTCCCCATATATATGCTCCCTGATAAACTGCTCTCTTAACATGTTCTTTGAAAGCTGCAGATGTTGGAGGTATATTTTCTATTGCTCTACCTGTCGAAGAGAACATGTACTTTCTTGCTTCATTCAGATTTACATGGTCACTGGTTCTATCATACATCAATATTGTGAAACGTTCAAGTGTGCTGATCAAAGAATCTGTAACTTGATCAGGATGCTTGGACAGAAATTCAAATGCTTCAGTTGCTTCCTCTAAATGAAACCAGACTTGCCAAGCTTTCTTTTTACCACATCCACTGAAGGAAGATACAGTATCACATCCTGTGAAACTGTGGAAGAGAGGGAAGAGAGTGATTTCCTTGGACCCAGTGAAACAGCTATTTCATGTGCAGGTATGTAATGAAACTGTTTTCCTGTACCAAAGGCAAGCCATACTTCTGAGATATCAAGAACTGCTGCTGATGAAATGGTCAACACCACAACATCTGTGTCCACTGTTCTTATCATAAATCGCAGGAATCCTCTCTTGTTGGCTTCTGACAAGTGCAGTATCATCCTGGTATCTGCTTCTTCATGGCTGCATGGTGAGATATCTGAAACATCATATGGCTTATTTGAGAGAGCTGTTTCATTCATAGTACTGATGATCAGTTTGTCAGTATTGGTTTTCATGGCTTCTTTTCCTAGAAACTGGAACAATTCTGTTTTGTTGTTGTCACTTCTAAGAAACTCTTTCCAGTTGTGAGGAATGAAGGAATGTGGTTCAACTCGCCTTCTCTGTCCATGGCCTCTCCTGTTTCTTGCACTCGCCTTTAGACTGTCTGTCTTGTACACGTCCCAGACAATATCAAGTCTTGTTGTGTTTTCCAGCTGCTTTTCCAGATACTTGTTAAACACTCCCTCACTAAAAGATGAAAATGTTTTATGTTCTCCAGGTTTCATCATATTCACAACTGCTGCTCCATCTAGTATTGTGACCTCAACTTCTGGTCTCTTCACGGTGGGACGGGAAACATCTTCCAGACACTGAAGAAGCTGTGATTTAGTGGATGGTCGAAGCATACCAAGATGTGAGAGTGATGGTGGACAAGTTTGATTCTCATGCTTGAAAAACTCGTCTAAATTGCCTTCTCTGGTTCGACAGGATATGTAAAGGCGAGAGAACAGACTACAGTCATTCTTTAGGCTGACAACCTGCATCTTTGAAGATGACTGTGATTTTGTTTGAGGTGATGACAAAAGCGTCAGTTTGTTTTTCTTGATAGGTTCTGAAAGTGCAATACCTTTGATGAACCGTTCCTCCACAAAGTCTTCGTATTGATCTTTCCCAAGGCGTTCGATTCTATTCAAAGTTTCTACAACAGCTGATGGTGCAATGTCCCTTGTTGATATTACAAGAAGATCATGTCCATGCTCAAGAAAAGGACTTCCAAACTCTCTGATTACATTCGTAAGAGCAATAACATCTTTGTAAAATGATTCTTGTATTCCCTTATTCTGTTCGTGGTGTGAAACAGAAGAAATACTTTGAACATTCAAAGAGGCATCAAATTCTTCAAGAATTCTGTTCACTTCTGGACCACCAACTGTCCATCTTCTCAAGGCAGATGCATTCTCTGTAAGACCGATGGCACCTCCGTCACCTTTTATGCTTGCATTATTTTGTTCATGAGCATGATCCATTGGAATTGCAGAATAAACCCTTTCTGTCTTGTGAACAACAAAGTTCCCTTTCTTGAACTCTTCAGTGGTGTTTGGATGAACATGACTGAGACTCTTTAGGTCTCGAATATGCACTGGCATCCATCTTGCATAGTTTGTATGGTTAAAGGCAAACATCCACGGTGTCATGACTTCTAGAAGTCTGATATACTCGCAGAAGTTTCCGCTTCTTAAGCATCCAACAAAGGACAAGAGCAACAGTTCCAAGTTTAGAACCATTAACCAGAAGTGGAATGTTGGAGATATCTTCGATGTAGTGTTGATCCAGTCTACAAATGGTGCTGAAGATTTTCCATGAGCCTCAAGAAGAAGATGATAAAGTGCACAAGCAGTGACTTCATGTGCTCGTCTAGTCCTTCTGACATGTGATCCCTGAAGGAACGAATCAGCTTTGCCAGAAGATGCAATCTGGGCTTCAACTATCATATCTGTCCACCCACTGTCCATGAGCCAGTTTCCCAACACTTTGAGAAATGCCATCTCTATATGCAATCCTCCCATCATTATTATCATTTTGTCCTCACCATGTGTTGCTGGATACTGCCACTGTATCTGTTTCATTGTGGCATACAATGGTTGCTCTGCAGCTATGACTGGAGTTTGTCCAGGATTGAGGAAAGATGTTGCCTGTGCAATCACATCCATGCCATGTTTCAACATTGCAGCATTTTCTGTGAAAAGTGGAAGGAGACATGAAATGGACTTGATGATCTGATCTGAATGTTGCTTCTTTGCATGGTAAACAGCCCAGGAAACATCAGGGTGATCAGCTTGCCGTTCTTTAATCAATGTGTCCACATGTGTTAACCACCTGAAAACAAACGAAATAACCTTTGAATAATTTTTCGATGTTCAATTATCATGCATGCTTCGTGTGGATATGTATGTACAATATGTAAAGGTGAATGTTTGATCAATGTCACAGACTTTATAGTGACATGTTAAAAAGGAAGCAACTTTTCTGCTACTTGTATCTACTATCAGTAGATCAGTGTAAGTGAGTATTTATACAATATTTACATCATTAAAAGGTTGAAGACTGTTATTATAATTGAAACATAATTGAGGATTTTTTTCTGGAAGAAATTAAATTCACTTACTCATTTTCTTGATGCATGAAGTCATCAAGTTTCACAACTGTAGAAGCATGATAGCCTGGTGTCTTTGGACAGGATGAAACATCTTTCTTCAGGATAACTGGTGGAACCTCTTCGTAAACATCAGGCAGCTCTCTCACAGACTTTGACTGTGGTTTGGAGGTTGCATCTTTTAAAGGCCCCTTTCTGTCAGCCCCTTGATTGTCTTTACTTGGATGCTGAAAGATGGATATGCCTGTACCATGAAAGGACCCTTGTGCAGTTGTTGAGCTTGAGTTGTGATCAATGTTGTCTATTGCTGATGTTGTACAGAGGTTAAATTTGAGGTTTGAAGGACAGACAACTTGTTCCTCAATGTATCTTTGACATGCTGCATTAGCTACCTCTGTGGAAACCTCCAAAACTCTGTCATATGATACAGACATTCCAAAGTTATACATGAAGTCAATCAAGTCTCTTTTCCGTGTCTTGGCATGAAGTGTCATTCCAATATACAAGGGAAGAGGTGTCTCTCGCTCCTTGTTGTGCCGAAGGGATGTAGTTCCTTCCTTTGCACGTTTACTACAGTTGTAAACAAGTAGCTGAGAAAGTGATAAGGCAGTTTGTTTCCTAGCAGTTGTCTGTGAATTAGGAGTTGTTCCTTCCAGAATCATTTCAGCAAGAGAAAGTAGAGAGTGTGGAATAGACTGTTTCTGGCAGTTTACATCAAACGCTCCTGAAAAAGGTTTGTGTGTCATTGACAAAATGTCCTTTCTAACTAGTTGAGCTGCTTTACAGAGTATCTGACCATTATCATCAAAGTCCTGATAATGAAAGGTTTTCAGAGCTTCCCCTACATGTTCCGTGAAGACCAAAAGTGTTTCCCTTCCACTTGAGTGAGCTTGGAGATCTTGAAACTCATCTAGTATCTTGTTCTTCAGTCTTGTGCTGTGAATGTCATATTTCAGGCCATGATATTGCAAATAGCTTGAGTACTCTTTGGACAGTGTTGACAGTTTCAGTACAGGAAGATTTTCTTGTCGACATTCATCAACATACTGTTTAAGCTGAGCGAAAGCTAGACCTTCCTTATCTGTTTGGGAATGACAGATATCATCGGACTGTGTACCTTCTTCTCTTTGAGCTGCTTTTTTGTATAAATTGGAAAGACATACAGGGTGATATTTTGCATCCTGTGCCATCAAATCTGATGTACTGAGCTTAGCTAACAGTTGACTATCTTGCAACTTCAAAGCACATTCGCGTACACGTTTGTCCAGTTGAAATGTTGATACACATCTTAACTCTGAAGGCTGTCCTGACTGCTCACAAACAAAGCAAAGGTTGCTGGTATCTGAGGTTTTGATCCTGTCATAAGAAGCACTTCTTCCGGCTTTACTTTCACTGGGTTGTGATGGGTACAGGCAGTCACCACAGTCAATAGTTGAAGTTTCAAGTTCTTTTGATAGTCGTCTTTTCCTTGCCCTCTGCAGCATGTTTTTGTTGAACTTGAGACCACATGACTTGTGCCAGCATGCTCTATGAGATTCAAAAGTGGTGAAAATATTCGGAACACCCCCAAAACAACTCAAATTTATGTCCATAGGCAGCTGTGCAAGTTCAGAAAAGGCTTCTAAATTACTAGCCATTGTGGCGTAACCATTTCCTGATTTGTTCTTAGCATTGGCAGGGCAGACAACAGGATCCTTTGTGTATTTCTGGCAAAATACACACAAACTCCAATCCATCTTCGAAGCATCTGTGGACTGTGTGTAACTAGTCATCATCCGTGAAATCTGGACAACAATAAAGCTCTTATTTTCTGGAGAAGTGACCAAAATAAGAGTATTTGATGACATGATGCTATGATCTTTCTATTTGAAAATGTCCTTATCAATACCTAAATCATGATTGGTACCTTGAGAATTGGAATAACTTGTGAACATGCTCTATTTATGTTGATAAGAGAAATATTACAGTCATTAGTTACTATCATGGGCATAAGTTGAACTTGTACACCCAGATCATTTTGAAATCTGAAGCTATTTTTTTTCATATAACAGAGACATTATTTTGTTATCAAACCATAACAAACTTCACAAAACAAACCACATATGGCTTTTACTTAATAGGCAGTGAAATGCCATCAAAACTGTAATTCAACAAACTTTTCAACAGTCCCCACCATCTAAAGAAATAAGATTAGTGGAAGGGAAGTATTATTACATGTAAATTCTACAAAACCTTTGATACCAATATTTTTGAAATACCAAGTAATCTGAACAATGTAAATTGGGCAGTTTTTACTTTTAGACAATTCTGAAATTATACACCCATGAAGGAGATATATATTATTTGTCTTGTCCATTATTTCATGTCCCTGCAACTTGTCAGTGATGAAGCCCCTGGGTGCCCCTTGCACAAAAAAACCACGGTAAAATGAGTTTTACTCACCATTCATGTCTCTTCAGCAACAATGAACATTCTTCCTGCCACTTGTGCAAAATCAGTGCAAAATCCTCCAAATAAATATGTATATTTGTCTGATTACATCATCTTAACCTTGACTGATGACATAACATCAAAGTCATAACAAAGGGGAGATCACTCTCATTCAACCTTATTTCTAGTACTTTCCACACAACAGATAACACTGACTCAGTATTTCACATATTTTTTGGAAGTTGATACAAAAAAAATAAAACATATTTTTGAGTGCCTCCCTATCTGAAACATGTTAGAATATTATTTTCTAAGTATTATAACTAAAATTTCACTTGTAACATGAAAATGCACAATTGCATACAAATCATGCCATTACCCGCTGGACTAATAGTCAACTCACTGCTATTGTGCTAATTTATAGTTACACGAAACGGGGTCAGGATGTATTGTAACTCACTGTGTGACAGTGTTTGAAAGTACAATCGGAATGATATGGCTAGTGTGTTTACTCTTGTTCAACCGACCTTCAACGTCAAAGAAATTGCCTAATATGTGCAACAATGTTGACGTGTTACATCACTACCCATGACCGATTTCTTTCAAAATGGCGGCTTCGCTGACAAGGGTACATAGGATTTTGCGAGGACTCTTGCCTTGATTCAGGGATCTTTTGTGCATAAATATGAGATGAAAGTAAACAGAATTAGTCTGACTATCTGTGTGTTGTTACATGTTTTTATCGTTTACATTGTAAATGACGGAAGAAGCCAGAAATGCCGATAAGTACCGTTGTCGTTCTGCCTGATTTTGCGTCAGTCATGGCATCACGCTGCAAGGAAACTTTGACAGTTTCTTATGAATCATTAAATGATTGCATTGTATCTATTTTTAATTTGCTATTTCTTGATGCGATACTGTTCCCCTAAATATTCTAAGCGTATTTAGCCATTATAAGCAATGATTAGATAGACGGTTTGATGTCGGAAAATTTCCGAAAATTCTGCGCGGCGTAAAATCGGATTTTTTCTTTGTTTACATTTGAAACGTGCAGTCTTTCGACCACATCGTTCGTTTTCATACCAAGTATATTTCGTTTCGTTTTATCTAGACAGTTAGTATTGGTGACAAATTTGTAATTTGATTCTGAGATGTTTTGGGAATTCAATGATGCATTTGTCGCAGCTGACTATGAAATATACATGATGTAATAGGTGTCTCAATACCGGCCTTCTCGAAACGTGATTTTGTAAACACTACTGGCTAGCGACCAGCTATCGCCACCACCTGGCTGCAGCGCATGCGCAGACAGCTTGACTTGTGCTTCCGTAGCATTTCACATACTGACGCATCGCCAAAGCGATAGGCATCAAGAGTTAAATCATTAAAACACTGTAGTTATTTTACATTGGAGACACTAAAAATATGAGTCCCCTCCGAAGACTACACCCAAACACGTCGGGGATGTCACGTGACCATTAGTGTGTTTACGTGAAAGTTCATAAATGCTGAGGATTGAATGAAAATGAACTTGGATATGCAGTGAATGTATGACATGTCACAATTCAGTCCTCGAGAAGTGCAGATTTTAGTTTGTCTAAACATACTCAAAATGCCAACACCCAATCACTCAACTTTGAATTGACGTAAATTTTCATCTCCGTTTTAGGAACGCGTCAGACACCATGCAGAAGATACTGACAAAGTAAACCAGCAGTTTAAATTTTCACCCTTTTCTCTAATTACTACCTGATGAAAAAAAAATGCCAAAATTGCAAGCAATTACTCAAAAAGACAACTTTGATAAGCTCAACCGCGTGGCGACATCTCCCATCGTCTGCTCGTTTTCGTCAAAGCAGACGTAATATTAATTTCCACTGGCAAAATGACATTAATAAATTTTGGAATTTGAACGTAATTTGTTTTCACTCATATTTTATGTTTAACTGACTTTTCATTAACTGCATAGGGCCGATTCTTTCAATTTAATAAAGGACAGGCTGATTTCATTCACATCTCTCACGTATCACTGTGTCGTCTGCATGGTCGCAGTGCGTTTGAAAATGAAAATAAGTAATGCGATTGATTCGAATATTCAAAAGAAGCTCGCACTCTAAAGAAAATCTAGTAACTAGGCTCTTTGTAAAGCAAGATTACCTTCAGTTTCAGTGCATTTTAATGCCAGCTTAACACAAAACCCAGCCGGTCATGTTGTCCATGTCCGCCATTTTCTGATGCGGGTTTAAGTTTGTTTTGAAGAGGGACGTAAAAAACATCAAAGATCAAAGAAACTCAAAGAAGCACACATCACTTATCTATCTGAAACAAAAATTAACTTCACAACCTAACTAGTAAAACTGAATGCGTGCAAATAGACAAACCGAAACACAAGATCAAATTTGAAACAAATAAAATGACTATCGTATAAAAGGTATTTAATAAGAAAAGACTTTTTAAAGTTGATAATACTGAAAAGTAGACAAAGTACATTTTGTTCAAATTTTAGATGCTGGCCAGTAAAAAGAGGAAACTCTATTCGCCAAACAGGCTAATTTCGGCGGTACAGGCTGTAAAAACTAATGCATCAACGGCCTCAGAGGCATCCAGGAATTTTGGCGTCCCACGCAAGACCATTCACGACCCTGTAAAGGGACGACCTGCCAAGCCGGTGGGTGGTAGACCCGGTCCCTCAACCGTGCTAAGGGCTGAGGAGGAAACAAGTTTCATCAAGTATTTGACATACATGTCCAAACAAGGTTTCCCGTTGACTCGTCGATCAGTCGATCATTCATTTCGACTATTGTAGGAAAGTCCAAAAGGCCAACACTATTTTCCGAGTATGGGCCCTCTGGCAAGTGGTTTAGACCATTCTTGTCTCGTCATTATGAGCTTCAGGAGCGACGGGCAGAGAGACAAGATCGCTCCAGAACTCGTATGTCGAATGAGAACGTTATGGGTCAATATTTTGAATTGCTGGGGACCACGCTTGACAAGTTAGGACTGAGAGACAAGTCTGACAAGTAATGTTGATGACTCCGGGTTTAGTGGAAAGGAGAAGGGTAGGGAGAAAGTGACCTCCAACGAGGGACTCCCTCTTACCAACAGACGGTGGCCTCAGCAGATCATGTGATGGCCACTGTTTGTATGTGTTGCCAACTATGCTTATATTCGCAGAGTCACTGCCTCATAGAAATTACACTGATGGCGTCCCTGCCGAATGGATGTTTGCTGGCTCCGAGAATGTATATATTGACAGCGAGCTGTTTATGGAGTGGTTCACCAAGTTGTTCATTCCCAACTGTGGGCGCGAGAGACCAGTTCTTGTCGTCCTGGACAACCATATTTCTGACTGCCGTATTAAGCTGGAACTGGTAGAGTGTGCAGCTATTTACCAAATAGAATTGTTGTGCCTCCCAAAACATACTACCAACATATTGCAGACCCTGGATGTTTCTATTTTTGTTGGGATGTGTCAACAGCCAAATGGTGATAGGAAAGGTCCGATTTCCTTTCGTTCTGAGCCACTCTATTGACCATGTGTGTTCGCCTGCTAGGGTCAAAGGGTCGTTCAGAAAAACGGGAATCGTTCCTTTCTCCCCGGATGCCATTGGCGAATCACAGCTTGTCGGTCCGTCGTTCCCTACGCAGGTATCTTCACTTCAGCTTTCAACTCGTGATAAACAGCCAGTTCCGCCTGATCTGTCCTGCAAAACATGCGGGAATTTTGTAACCAACCCACTTCGGGTCTGATACCCCCTTATCTGAGTACTGTACTTGTACCACCAAGCCCGTTCCAGGCTAACGTAGCAGTAAAACGGTCAGCATTGCCAGAGGGAAGGAGGTGATAGAGAAAATGAAAGAGAAAGAGAAGAGTGAGAGAAAGGAGGATGTTATAAGAAAGAATGTTCTACGTGTGCAGAAGAGAGCAGAGAAAGGAGGGTACGAAAAGCAAGAGAGGAACAAAGAAAAGAACGAACGGAACGTAGGCTAGAAAGGTTGAGAGAGAAAGAAAGGATGAGATGTGAGAAACTGGAACTAATGAGGAAACGACGAGAGAGAAAGAGGATCGCTGCAGAGCAGTCAGAGTAATGGTTGTGAACGAATGCGAGGAGAGTGTGTGATCAAATTAAATGTATTAGAATGTTTAATGTATTTAACGTACATATTGGCATCTGTAAACAGATACGGATGTCATCAGCTTCATTGAGAACTGACTACGTTTCAATATTTCAGATTTGCACGTATTTATAACTAAGACAAAACATGCTTGACTACAGTTGTCACTGGTCTTATTGGACTCCCTTTTCTGATTATTGCGAAAGTAGGCATGAGTGCTCACGAGAGTAGCAAGCACATAAGAGAGCTAAATGTGAATAACGGTTGATACTGATACACGGGTCAAAAGTCATACTGTTATATATCAGATAACAATGTATGAATATGTTGACACTATAGACCGCGCGTCACTCATTATAGAGTCAACATCGCAGACATAATGGACACAGTGTATGTGTATATCTCTACGTTCCTCTCCTGTCTGTTCCTAACACTGAGCGGATGCGGAACTACCGCCGGTAAGCTTGTAGAACTAATCCACTGGTACCGATACGTCATCTGTGACAATGGTGGGTCCCAACCCTGTATGATATCTCAATGTACCACCCACGAATCTCTGATAAATTATAGGTGTGTACACAAAATCGTGTCTTGTAACAGGTTCAGTTTACATAATCCTCTACACTCAGCCCTCGCTATACCGGGCAGTATCGTGCGCATAAATTAAAAAATTAGGTTACATGTAATTTCCTAATTTAACTTGTACCAGACGTTCCCGATACTTTCAGATGAACAACTGACAACACTTAGCATAAAATGTTTATAGCGGGTGTCACCGGTGGGGTATGGTACATTCACCTCATCGCAAACACCTGGTGTCACCACTATTTCACAAATTCATGCTCTATCGTCGTATCGCATGGTGACAATCACTGGATTGTCTGGTCCAAACTCGATTTGTGAACAAACACCATCATTCAGTGCTGCTGAAACAAATATACTAATACTACATGCTCATGATATAGTCACAGTTGTACCATCGACTGTCTTTTAACATCATATGAATGTGGAAATGGTTTTGTCCCTTGTGTGAAGGTGACAGTGGACAAAACATCCAAAGACTGTTATTGAGAATAACAATCCATGGCGAAGGATTTCAGTGAAAGGCTATAATGTATACATGATGTACTTTGACTAACCACACGATCCATGATGTCGGATGTTAAATCCAGCAGAGGATTGTCAGGAAGCAGTCTTAACAAGGAATCCCCGTTGATTGTCATCGTCATTGTCTTCAAAATGTGCTCATATATTCACAGCTGAATCATGTTCGAACTACACATGCGGGGGTATCCTCAATGCTTCAAACTCGCCCAGAGAATTAACATCACCCGGGTATCCTGTTGTCTATCCAAAGTAAGAATTTGGGGGAATATGCTCACTGAACACAAGTTCGTTATAATTCATACTGTTTATAAAACATGTTGTCCGGCACACGTCTATATGACTGTTTAGCATACATAAGCTGGCATCAATAACGTGTGGCATGTAAAGACATTAAAACCAGAATAAGTGTGTTATCATGGCACAGCATACTGAACAATAGCGTTGAGGCTAGTCTGTACGGATTTCGTTTAATCAATTGCAATAAAACACGCACAGCTTACAGTAGAAAAGTGAAGTCGTGTCGGAATCCGTATCGATGATAAACAGCTTTAATGTGTGAAGGTGGCGACATTTTCTTGTAGATCCGAAAACAGTCGAGTCAGTTTTCACCACTTGATAAAACAAGTGTGTTTGGTTAGGGCATTCTTTGTTGCCATTGGGAATATGAGTTCCTGGGACATTGGCTTCTTGATGCCTCCTCTGTCTACTTATTAATCTACTCTGTGTGCTTATTATAAATAACAATGCAACTTTCTGACTGCTAGATGTTCATACATACATGTACGTGCATGCTTTGTTTCAGTAACTGTAACTGTACGTGGAGTATCAGAGCACCTGCACAAATTGACATGATACGGATTGTGGTTCTAGATTCTACACTTGACAATGAAATGGAAATTCAATGCAAATACGACTCTGTCAAAGTATATGATGGTAATGATAATTTTGTTCTGTGATAATTCAGAATTCTATGGAATGTAAATGCAGTGATAGTATCAGTTAAGTAGATGGAAATGTACCCAATTTGTTTTCATTTGTTTTGATAATTTAATCTAGAATGTATCTTCAATCAAGCTATTTAGAAAAGCTGAGCTTATTCCAATATTTGATTGTATAAAAGTTTCCAACTCCATGTATGTTTGTTATTGTACTTTTTCTTACAGATTTGTGTCATTGATTAATCTGTTATTCTGTCAATAACTTAGTGAGTAAGAGTAAGCATAGGAGCTGCAGCCCTAATCTTATGCTGATATTGACCCCACATGGTATATTCGGGTATAGGGGATGTGTGGCTTGTTCTTGCAGGGTTCAACACCAGCAGTAGGCACATAAACACCTGGTGCGGGACAATGGCACCAACCATTCAATCCAAGTCCAGTTGCATGACTCTCCATTTTACTACCAACTCTAACAGAACATACAGAGGCTTCAGACTTCGATATTTCGCCACGACAGGTACATGAAGGTGAAAATACTTCTAAAGATATAACGAATGTTTGTTGTTTCAATGTCGGTCGTATGGTCGCTTGACCACACCAGTTGGACATGCTATGTACATTACTGATTGATTTCGACTTAACTATGACCAGCGACATGCGACGCTTTAGACGTCCAGAATGCCATTCGCCCCGGATAACGTTGATGTCATCAAAACATACATGTCAAACCTCTTTGACTGGATGTACAATATTGAACAAACTTTATGGATAACAAATTTTTTTTTATATATTTCGTGACTTTCGATACAAATTCTGGTACAGATTCAATTGTCCTTATTATAAGACAGACAGAGAGCTGTTTCCTAACCCGAATATTATTATAAGAATCTGCTTAAAATATGTTTCAAGTGTTAGCACCCACTGATACAAAAAGTATAAAAAAAACTCTGCTGTTTTATTTGAAAAGAAACTTGCCAATTTGATATTGTAATAAATGAATGTTAAACCGACATGTACACTGTGTGCAGTTGTTTATGTACACTATTTACATGCATCATGTGGCCCCAAATACCAATGATTATTACCCATTGAAGATACTGCAGTGTAATATTTTCACTTTAGTGTTACACTAGTGTAATACCGCTTGGCGTATGACGTCAAAATGGGTCACATTTGTGACGTCACAATGCTAATGTTGATGTCGCGATTTTACTAGACCTTGCTTGTCTTGAAAGCTAAGAGTCCTCACACTGTAGACAATTTTCGCCGCAGTTTCTGTCAATTTATGTTAGCGAGTAATAAACAGAATGCTAAATTCGCTTCCGTGAAATACCATTTTCATTAAACTCGTTAAAGATTTAGTATCAAACTCGCTTTCGCTCGCCTGATACCAAATCATTAACTCGTTTAACAAAAAGGGTATTACACTGAAGGTCGTTTAGTATCCTCTATATCTGTCACTTGTACCGTTATCATTCCTACTATGTCAGCTCAGGTGAAGATTATCTTTAATATACAGCAGATTAGTATCTCTAATTATGAAACAAATGGCTCAAAAGGATAGAAATGGCATTAACTTCATGCAGAAACATTAGCAGGCTTAGCTTGCGTCGGAAAAATAACCAGTAGTGTCATTTTAGCTACTTGCCATAGTAATCGAGCATGTTACATAATGTTTTCATATTAAACTGAAAAACGACATGTCTTGAGTTTGAGATCAATGATCAAATAATTTATTTCAGCGCAATACCACTGTGGAGCAAATTTAACAGCCAAAGTGACACCCCAGTTTCTGACCACGCCTGGATATCCCAATATGTATCAAAAGTAAGGGAATTCATGACTGTTGAGTATATACACGTTTATAGTCTAATTCACTGTTCGTGAATCATGGCTATTTCATAGTGATTCATATAAACAAGCCCATGATATAAACAGAATCGAACGATATGTTCTGGTCTCAGAACAGATTTCTTCTGATAATGAACATGGCCTTGTTGTTATGTTTGTAATTTACATGCATGTACCAGCGGAATCCTGTTTATAATAACATAACACTCTCTTAGTTACCTTTGTGTCTTCTTTACAGTGAAGCTCGGTGCCGTTGGATTATAGAAGCCCCAGGCCACAATACAGTGCAAATGCGGGTTATTGATTCCAACATTGAAAACCAACTCTTCTGTAGATACGACTGGGCAAAGGTGTTGGATGGTAATGTTTTATATTAGCCTTGAGACATAGATGCGTCGTATTGCCAAGGTCGTTCATGTTTCTGACGTAACTAAGAATTAGCATACTTTAAGTTACTACTGCGTCGTTACTATGCATTATCACTACAGATAGAAATCATAAGTATTTCGACGATATTTCAGAGATCTTCACTGCAAGAAAGCTGATTATTATTAACTTATGTTGATCGCTATATATAAGCCATATTTCGAAATATGGTGGAGTATGGAATCGTGTATGGGCATTTTCGCAATTTTGGTTTATTTGATACGTTTTTCATCTTTTTTTCGGGGTGGGGGTGGGGGGCTACAGTACGACAATGCGACAATGCAACAATGCCCCTTGTAGGATTCAATAGATACATGTTTGGTTTTGCAGGTAACTCTCTAACGTCACCCAGACTTGGCGTCTTCTGTGGCTTCATGACGCCTTCCTACAACAGCACTGGGAAATACCTTCTCGTTGAGTTCCATTCGGATTCAGCAAGGACATTCAAAGGCTTCAAGATACAATATACCACAGAAGATGACCAGAGCGGTGGACACAGGCAGACATACAACGTAGCCTTGTTAGTTATTATAATGCTATATATATCACTCCAGGCAAACCTGTAAAGAAAAGGTATCATAAAATTATTATACAGTCACTGGTATATGAGTAGATGTATTGGTGACACATTTATAAAACAAATGCAACATTTGTTTGACACTAAACTTCATTTTTATTGTAAAGTTAAAATTATCGATAGTTTGCCAATGTAGACGCGAGATTACTCATGAAATAATCGAGCGAAAGAACGAGTGAGACGGTTCAAAGTCGCCTTTGACAAGATTCAAATTTTAACACGCCATATCCTCTTCATGTGGGTGATGCAAGTGTTTAATCTTAAATTACCTGTCTAGTGAAACCAACGATATGGCATACTGGATATGTCAATGTAAACATGATTACATGAAAACCACCCCCATAACTGATCCTAGACTATGTAGTATATAGCCTCTGCGGGCAAACATTCCAGAAATATCTGAAAAATCACACCGGCATTCCGTTGTTTCCGATGTTTGCATAACACGTCTTCAGTGTCGTAATATACTACCCATCAAACGTGTAGACGCACATATTTCAGTCAACACTTGAAAGCTAGATTTTGCAAATTATTCTGGTACATGGACTGATGTATTGTAAAACAGATTCTTAAAGTTGAAGAGATTATTGTAACGAGTTCTGCAAATGATGAAAATCAGTGGAACTTGGCAAATTCTCAATAAAACCGTACCACAAAATGCAGCTGTTCACATGCACGATGTCGGCACATGTTGCTTTAGCAATTTCACGCGTGATCTTCGTAACGTAACGTCATCTACATAACGTTTGTACTTGGTTTCCCAACTTAGTGATGAAATTCATTGTCAGTGTAACCTTAGATTTATACACACACACACACACACACATATACACACACATATGTATGTATGTATGTATGTATGTATGTATGTATGTATGTATGTATGTATGTATGTATGTATGTATGTATGTATGTATGTATGTGTGTGTGTGTGTGTATGTATGTATGTATGTATGTATGTATGTATGTATGTATGTATGTATGTATGTATATATGTATGTGTGTATGTATGTGTGTATGACTGTATGATTGATCGGTGGTCAGTCTGTCTGACTTGGTTGCGATGGCATCGTATCCCAGTTGCGTAGCTGCTCATGATGTTAACCCCGGATTGTCTGGCCCAGGCCTTGGCGATGAAACAGGAACATTGCTTGGTGCAGCAAACAAACAAATCAATTATGGATAAGGCATACTGACCCGAGCCCAGGATAACAACCTAACAACGATGTAGTCTTATTTCCATATTGACAAACCATAAATCTGCAACGCACAGCTCACAACAAACATGGAGTTCACGCCATGACACACAGCTTCACATCAAAGGGTTCATTTCAGTACACAGATAACGACATGAGAAAAACATGTTACTGAAAAGGCACGCCTACAGAATACCGGATGCATACCAGCCATACCCTTTTAGAGTCACCCTAACCCCTACCCTAACCCTAACCAAAAGTAAACTATTTCAAAGATTGCGGAAGGTATCCGGTATTCTGTAGTCTTACTACCGAAACTGGACGAGAAATTCAATTTGATACTGATTCATAGCCATAGCCATGTTTATAATGATGTCGAAATCGCTTAATAAACGATTTCTATCACTATTATGCTAAGGGCTGTGTAAAATATATTCCTTTAAACGCATTGCCGTAATGGCATGTCGGTTGTATCGATATGATAGGTTATGTATTATTCAGTCAGAAGACATATATATCACAGTGAATATCATAAAAAAAAATTTATCATTACAAGGGTTTCTAGATTATTTTAATATCAATTACAGACATTCATATTTTAGTTAGCTGCGCTCTTGGTTTTCCACGGCTACAAGCGTTATTTATATGAAAGATCAACCTAAATTAGAACGGAGGTATTTGACGGAGTTTTGTTGATAATCGCACAAAATGATTAGCTGATTAGCAGATATGAATTTCTTTTGTCCATATACATAGTGAGTTATTTCTGTCTACTGACTGTACAAATGAACACCGACCTTTCCTTCATGATCTTCACCGTGAGTGACTGTTCCTGCAATGTAAATGTTGATCGCCAACCCTTCCTTACACTGTTACCGTTGTTGCCATGCTCCATGTCAAGGGCAGTCTGCCATGAAAACTATGTGACAGTATCTTGTCAAAGTACACAGGAATTCATTAAAATACATTTTAAGAAAGACTGTGTTCCATAGCTCTCAAAGGGATACAGGGTGGGGATAAAAGGTGTGCTGCCTCAATGGCGGAGTCATAAAAGGGGAAATTTACATCATATTCAGTTCTCTCTCTTTGTTACAAGTACACAGGTCCTCAGTGATCAATGTTTTTAGCTGGACATACAGAGTTATCTCCCTTTGCAAGAGTCGCTGAACCATGCATAGACTTGTACAAGGAAATCTAGGTTCATATAATCATACCTTACACCTGAAATTATTGAAATAAAATATTTCATCCTTTAGGGATAAAAATAATTATTTGAGGGGATTATAAGGCTTGACTGGTTCCTTAACTCATATAACGGGGCAAGGTAGATGTGAAGATCCACTGTCTGAGATCGATTCTAACAGCAACCACTTACGACAAGCACAAATGGTCGGAGGCTGATATTCTTACCAGGAACCCTCATGATCATTCAAGGGACATGCTGACCTCGTTGCAACACTCACTCTGAGCCTACCCGTCAGATGAAATTAAAACATTGTCAGGTTTTATGATAAGGCTGGTTGGCGTTCTAGAATCTCCTCTATGTTGAATGCTGCTCATATAATCATCCACTGATTTGTCTGTCCAGGATTTGAACATTCCACTGGCCTGTGCTGCTGGAACATTGCTGAGTTTGAGAAAACGACACAAAACTATTAACAGTTAATCAACGTGAGGCCTGAAACCAGCTGGTGGAAGTTAAATGCGTTTGTGTGTGTGTGTGTGTGTGCGTGTGCGTGTGTGTGCGTGCGTGCGTGCGTGTGTGTTTAGTTTAGTTAACAAAGAGCTAAAAGACGTTCTACTTTTTGAAGAAGCATATTTCTTGCATAAATTTGTCAGTTACAGGTTTGAAATAACAGCAACCTCCCTTGGTTGAAACATCTGATTACTTTAACGGCGACAATCATGTACAGTTATAAATGAGCTGCTTTTCGGTTCTTGATACAATTGTTTCCCTATCTCTGCGTTCACGAACCAACAAAGGCTCTTGGGTCCACACTTGGCATTCATGGGGTCAGGTAGAACCTTCAAACATATCACACTGAGCAAACAATGTGGTAGAGCAGTAACGAGTTATTAAAAATAACCAATGATCACCACACTGGACAGACTCATACAAGAAACATTTTCTTGAAAGTGAGATATAAGTAATCTGAATATATGCAAAAACACTACATAGCAACATTTGGTAGGAATTACATCCTTCCGCTCTTACAAATCCTGTGCAGTGATATCGTGTTTTTGTTTGATATCTATTATCACTAACTGTCGACGGGTCCACAGCTTCCATTCATACCATTTGTACCTGTAAGATTTGCTGATTCGACGTTCGATATAAGGATTAGGGGGGGAAGAAAATCAGTCACAGTCAAATATTCAAAGCATGGATCCACGTACTTTCTACACCGGATCTGTATTGTTAGCGCTGTTTTCTGTAACAGGTGGGTGTTTGACAAAACAATGAATGATAATGATTTTTCTTGAGAAATGCACTACATTATTAGCGAAATATAACTGAAATGACTCCATAATCTGCTAGCAAAATATGTTGGTCAATTAAACTATGTCGAAGGTAAATAAAATCATAGCAACTGTATATTCACCATATCGTAACCGCATTCTCTATCCATCATGGTATCAACTAATTGTAGCAGTATCTAACTCCAGCATTGTCTGTTCATGTTTTTATGTTGTCAGCATATACCATATTTCTCCACAGACTCGTGCAATGAGACTTTATTAGCAACTACTACTCCATCATATATCACATCTCCCAACTATCCGAAGAACTATCCGAGGTACAAACTTTTTTTTTACTTAGATGGCGTTCCTTTATTTTTTGACAATTCTTTTAAAGCTTAACTTACCTGTATACTCCAAAGTGAGGTGAGAATGGTGTTTTCGCTGTTTAGGCCGTACTCATTGATGTCCTTAGAGTATAATTCACTTTGGTAACAATGTCTGCCATAGTCTATATGGCCCGTTTGCACAAAACGAGTTTAGCGCTACGACTATCGTAAGTATATTAACTTAAAGAATCTGAGGTAAGATCGTCTTAGTGCTGCAGTCGATTTGGGCAAGTGACCCCTCGTCTTCTTGTACAAAGTTGTCTGAGTGCTGGTGCAAATCTTACACTCTTCAGCATGGGTTTCCGATATTCCTAGAGCAAGACCGATTCTGCACCCTCAGTTCTTACGTCAGTTCTTACGTCAGTAATCTTCTTTGCCCAGTTCTTCAGTACAGAGGGTATTTGATCTTTTCACAACTTTTATATATTTAATACCTGGCAACATAGCTTCGTTTTGTATACGATGCAACATGACACGCGTAGTCCCTAAACTTCATGAGCAAGCTAAGATCTGTGTATGGCTACAGAAAAAAGATGATGATGTCACTCCAAAAATAAAGCTAGTATCATAACTGGACGGGTATTGATCATACTAGATACTGTTTTGTGTTTACAATGTTTATACAGTAATGAAACATAGTATCTATCCACTATTCCTGTTTCACGAAAAGCAGAGTAGTCTTATTCAAGTACTGCGTTTGAAGACCGTGCGTTTGAAGACACTGGAGTAATCACGAGGAAACATACATGGTCCGGTTGGATCACTATCTCATATGTTATAATATACCATGTATTGAGTGGTCCTGGCTGAGGTGATGTGCATTACTTCATTTTGTGACAGAAATACCGACTGCTGGTGGAGGATCGATGCCGACAATAAGGACAAGAGTGTCATGGTGACAGTAGTGGACAATTTTATCGAGTATTCTACAAACTGTACAGATGACAATCTTTCCTTTCACGACGGTGGGTGAAACATTGTCACTGGTTGTTACTTTCTAACCAAACGTGTGCAAGGTTTTGTGCGTATATCTGCGTGTGGTGTCCTGGTTTGAGATACATACCTCAGTATGAGTATTCATGTGGGTCGATGGTCTTCTGGTGGACAGAAGGTCCCGAGAGTCATCGTGTGCTCAGTAGCATATTTTTGTGTATGTTCAGTCGTTCGGGACACTAGATGTTACCCACAATGTGATATAAAAACTAACGTAAACCATTGAATGTGCACAGCTACATTTCATTACACCAAACAGATTTGTTTCTGATGGTTGTCAAGCCTGGGCATTCTTTTGCCTTGAGGTTCCATAATTCCAAAATATCAATGCTCACTGTGTGTTAATTCATTCAGTTCCCTTATATATGAAGACCGGTTTTTTTCTTTAGGACCAAATGCATCAGCTCCTCTTCTCCGGAAAATCTGTTCCGTTAGTAAGCCTGCTGTTATCAGCTCCGGGCGTTCCATGTATGTCCAGTTCAAAACCAATCAACGGGGAGAGCGCACGGGGTTCAAGCTGGAATATGTTGAAACCACTCGTAAGTTGGAATTAACCAGGACCTACATTTTCGAAACTCTTTTAAGCGCTAAGAAAACCGAAATACATGTACATCAACATCAACTTACGACTATCTTAACATTAAGGAAACTTGAAAGAAATAAGCTTCGTTGATTTAGGCCTCGAACTAAAGTATACATATACTTACACAAATATTTAATTAGTTTGAATGTTCAAACAGTTGACTTTGAAATTGAAATATTCTACACGTGGAGGCCAAGGTTTGTAAAAATGGAGGGGATTTAACTTTCTGTGTGTGTTTACTCACAAAAAACGCAAACATCCAATGTCTGCCATTATTAATTCAGTGTAACAGCCGAACCGAATAACCCTCCTGTCATTGGAAGGCACAGCGCATTCAAGGTCTTTACACCTTACAATGTGTGAAAAAAGGTGTCCACCTCTAAGACTTGAATGTCATTTAGAAGTGATACACACAGGGAAGGGAGTATTTATGGATCTCAACTTCTTTATTAAGAGGAACATAACGTTTCGGAGTATGTCCTTACTCCATCATCAGTTGACTGGATTATATGAGTAAGCAGTAAATTACAGTATGAAACAGTAATTACTATAATAATATACAGTTTTGACACTGCTACTCTATACAGGTTGTGGAGGGACACTAACGGCTACTTCTAACTTGACAGTCTTACACTCGCCCGGCTACCACCGCCGATACTTAAAGTACGTACGTATGCAGGACACTAATCTTCAGAGGTATAGCAAAGCAGTAAAGGCAGTATGTTGTATAGATGAAAACTCTATTTCTTATGATGTGGCCTTTCGATATAGATCCTTTTAACTGAAGTGTTCATCCATTACATACCTTGTCTTTAATGAAACAGTCCAGGTCAGCATAAGGTGGTTTACCCTTAGCTGAGCAATACTTCTGATCTTGCATTTGTGTGTATGCAATGACATTACGAGATCAGGAATGTTAACGCACACTGTCACAGAGGCTGTACAATGTTCCATGGGTATGGTATGGGAAATGTGACAGTGAATACTGCCCATGGAACAGGAGATTTCTGACTTCAAGTCAGTTCCGTGTCTGTTCTAGCGAATGTCATTGCTTGTGATACATGTGTAGTGACGTAGTGGAAGTGTTATTTTACAGTGACATGAACTGCACGTGGATATTAACAGCTGGAAACGACAGAGAAACGATTGTTGTTGAATTTCAAGAAACCTCAATAGGTGGAATGGAGGACTGCTCCAGTGATTCCATCTCAGTATACAACGGCAACACAACAAGTGGTAAGTATATACTTAACACGAAATATGTATGCTTGCATCTCTGACTAGAGGGGCCCTCGATTTCTTTATGAGAATGGTTTAAGAGAACGTGTTAAATGCCATACACGGTTAACCATTGAATTTAATAACCTCGATTGGAACCCAACTCATGCCAGTTCATGAGTTGCCACTAAGGCTCTCCTTTAATGTTATTTTATTGTTCGCGACAGATGACCTACTCCTCGGAACGTTTTGTGAACCATCACAACCAACGTTTCAAAGCTCAAAGAACAGTATCCGGATTGACTTCAAAACTAATGGTCTTTGGACTGATCAAGGTTTCGCCATGCAATACAGGGCTGTTGGCGGTACGCATGTGGAATATACATGAATGAAGATACAGAATTAGTTTTATACCTCAGCTGCCTTGCTATGTTACTTGTTGGTACTGGTAAAGCTCTAGTCTACACAATTATAAAATAGCAGTATTGAATGAGAGTATAATGAGAGATTCTCATATACATCATGAATGTGAAGGCTTGTGTTCGCAATTCCCAGCAATTGGTGAGGATAATACTTCGAATTTTAGTCATTTGTGAAATTCAAGTTCAGGCCAAGATACGCTCTTCTCGAACTGATTTATTTAAATTTCCAGGGATAATATAGACTCTGCTCTTAGCAGTTATATGTTATTATTATGGAAAGAGTGTTTAAACTGACTTCCTTTCTCTACAGCTGGGTCGTGTAACCTCACTCTGATGGCTGACTCCAAACCAAGGTATTTCGTATCCCCTGGATACCCCACTGCATACGGCAAGTAAGTCAACAAAACACTAATAAATGCTAACAATATTTTAACCTTGTTGGCGAATTACTCTTAAAGTTGCGTCATCTGACATGGAAAATGTTCTTGAAGAGTTTGTTTATTGCTGTTATCTTTTCAGCGACTTAGATTGTGTATGGGAGATCTTTTCTCCCTTTCAACATGTCCACCTCGACGTCATAGATTCAGACGTTGAGGGACCTTCTCTTCAATGCAGCAAAGATGTAGTAAAAGTCTATTCAGGTAGGTGCTTATACAGTTACTTATATGGTGTATTGATTAATCATGTCTGAACGCATAGAATTGACGTAAATCCGAACTCACTATCCTGACTCTCTCGCATTCAGATGTAAAGATACCTATACCGTTATTCCAGAACCTTAGATTGATCATGAGTTCAATATCTGTATCTAATAATCTGATAAACCATATGGTTCGTCAACCCAATTATTACGCCTGTTTTATCAATATATTCATATCAGTTCAATTTCGAACAACGCCGAACTCCAGAGTCGTACTGAGGAATGGTCAGTGAAGACTGCGGTGTACTTGTTTTATTATTTCTGAGGCTCTCCCTCAATATGTTGACCTTGCTCGAGAATCACCTCTTTGTAACACGTTTTGTTGACATAGTGTCACTTGCTACACGACAGGAATAGCAATTTAAGCTACTTTGTTGGCGAGGAAACCTTTTACTGGTCCTAAGAGTTTAGAAAAAAAAACATGGGCGTATCGGCTTGTAAATCTTCGTGTTAAGGCGTATCGATGTGTGTAAATCGATTACAGGATAAGTGAAAACAGTCTTAAAATGATGAAATCTGCATTTGTGAGTCAAGTTTGATTGTAGTCGATAATTTAGTAGTTGATTATTCACATACCAAAAGATAACACTGTGCCAAGAGCTGACCTTGGGTCACTCTGCGGGAACTCCACGCCTACGTACGACACCTACAACTGGGGCGTGATGGTTGAATTCAGGACAGATGCTGCGGTGGCGGGCAAGGGATTTCGTGTCAGATACCAGAGCGATGGCTCGTTAAGCACGTGTAAGAACACCTGTACTGACTCAATTTACAGATTAAGATTCTCGTTATTATTCTTATTCATGTATTGATCTGTCTGCAGTTTTACTACAATATTTCACCGGTATTTTGACCAGATTAATCTATATCTATTGATAACACATCTATTGTGATGATCATAGGAACATGAAACCGAGAAGGTGTCGTATATTTCCGTTTTTCAATGTGAACACATAATTCAAGCTCGTAAATCCGGGTAAGCTCTGCTAGTAGTCATTGAAATAATAATCTATTAGATAGTAAAAAGATTTTTTAATGACATAGAACCAAATCGTATTCTTATTTCGCGAAAATAGTGTCAGCGGTGTTAAAACTTCTCAAGATCTTGGAAGTTTGTTTGTTACAGTGACGACGCCAGATCCAGCTTGTGGTCAAGGCGAACTGACCGCTGAGGATTCCGTCCACTTCTTCCACTCTCCCGGATATCCTGTCACCTACAAAAAGTATTATTTAAATTGTACATTGGGCAAATGGAATAGGATATTTGACATTTATCAGCTACGGAGTCATCCAGTTCAGTACATCGCTAGTACATTAGACGACGGAATCATATGCACCATCACAAATAACTCAAAGAATGATGTACAATAGAAAGTACATACTGTTTTTTGTTGTTTTTTTTGTTGTTTTTTTTGTTTTGTTTGTTTTTTTGTTTTTTGGGGGGTTGTTTTTTAGGGGGGTTATTTTAAAAAATAAGCCTGTAGTAAATATTTTAATAATTGTTTTCATTGTGACTCACAAGTCACACGATTTGCATTGGAAGTTGCATTCTGCAGCGCAATGAGTTATTGAGTGGATCGATTAGATTTTACGTCACGTTTAGCACTATTCCAGCAATATCACGGCGGGGGACGCCAGAAACTGGCGTTACACATCGAAAGTTAGTGGAGAATCGGACCCCAACGATTTAACATTTAACCACTGACCTATCCCCACTTTCCCTAGAATACAATAAACAATGCCACGATGTGTAAGTACGATCATTGAATCTTCCAAATAAAGTGAAAAATCAGCAAGCTACTCATATATTAATGAATCGTTTTGTCGCAGTAACGAGCAGTGCACCTGGACGCTGACCGCAGACTCGGTGTCCGGCCAGGTCCGTGTGATTGTGACAGATTCTCACCTGGAAGGAGGAGCTCACTGTCAGTTTGATTATGTCAAGGCGTTTGACGGTGCGTTGATAACGACCGTTGATAATACACATGTAAACAGTCGGGACAAGGTGGGAAACCGATAAACACATATGTGAGTCAGTGAACATGATATTAGATATCTGTTCGTGAAATAATATAATAATTACTGGAACAGTTTCCGCGTGTGGAAAGTCATAACTTCTTTAGCTAGAGGGTGTGATTTTGGCAATTGTACGTTAATATCACAACGGCTTCACGCATTATACCTATGTAGGGAATAGACCCAAATTAAAGTTAAAGCTGGGATATGGCATTCCTTAATACTTCAACAACATGCAGTTGATGCATGGAAATTGAAGTGAAAACGTGCACCAAATGAGATGAAAGGGTATTATGCAAGATGAAAAATGATCATCCTCTTTGCCTGTAAATCTTCATTGTTTTCGTATTCGTACGCGTGTTCTTACAGGCAAGGATATAAACTCCCCACTACTGGACACGTGGTGTCAAATAACGAGACCGACTCTGACCAGCACGGGGCGGTCACTGACGCTCATGTTTAAGACTGATGATTCAACAACGAACGATGGATTCAACATCACGTATTTTCAAATCAGAGGTAAATATCATTCAACGCTGGCAGATTTTGTTCTTATGACGAATTTGCCAAGATTTCAGTGATAAACTACGGAGTAGTTTGAGCACTAAACCTGCAGCAAATAGATTAGTTGATATGCAGTGATAGACATTGCATAAATTATTACTTCATTTTAAAAACAGTTCAGATTTCAAAATATCAGCTATTAGTAACTCAACGAAGTAGGCTATCGTATAACACTTACTAGTATATATAACTGTTTGTCGGTAGGGAGTAGTTCTATTTGTATCTTACAGTATTTGTATATCGTCTCAACAATATATTTCCCTTTTATGAATACACACTAATCCAGCATAAAAAGACTGGTTGAAACGAACATCTTGAAGAGTAATGCATGTGTTTAAGAGTTTTCATATTATTTGTTTAGGCTCAAATGTGGTCAAACCTCTTTGTGTCGAATTTTGATGTGACAAACTTACTGTTGTCTCGAAGTCAAAGCTCAATGGCCGTGTATTCCTTATTTGTTTTGTATCGAATCAGCCCATGAAGATTCGAGTTAGAACTGATCTTCAGTAACCCACGCTTGTCGTACATGTAAGAGGCGACGAACGGGATCGGATGGTTCGTTCTGCTGACTTGGTTCACACATATCATCGGTTCCGAATAGTGTAGATCGATGTTCATACTGTTGATCACCGGATTGCCTGGTTACCTCGAATATTTACAGATCGCTGCCATATAGCTGGAATGTTGCGGCGTAAAACTAAACTCACTCACTTGTACCGAACCTTCAATAACTCTAAGCACGTCCCTTAAACTTCGACATAGCAGGGTTTGACTGGATGTTTAAGATGACGATTTTTAACCGTGTTATATTTTTTCTTGTTTGCATCATTAGTGCCATTACATTTATCGCAAGATGATTTTCCATCTTACTGTACATCACACTTTGCCATGTTATACTATGAACTAATTCTTTAAAACCTGAAACACAACACTTGAAATTGTCTCTCTGGTACATATATTTCTTTTAAGACATACTACAGTAACTGTGTGATTCGTTAATGTATATTTTACTTTTTACTGACTCTGATTAATATGCAAATACGTATTCTTTTTCAGTGTATAGCGTTCTGATCAGCTGATCATGATGTCTCCATGAGGCTGAAACTGCTGTGTTCTAAAAGTGCATTGAACGTATCGATCAGGGTGTCAAATAACTTTTAAATGACGTTCTGTCTTGACTAATCAATCAATATTGCATAAAAATGCTTCGGTTTTGGAGAATTTCAGTATGATGATTGTCTTACATTGTTCACGTTCCTTATGAGCTTCACATTTTACACCATTTACTTTGTACTGCTTCTAAAAATGAAAGTTGCTAATATAATTATGTACATGCTCACCAAAGGCTCAAACCAGCAAATATTTCATTACTGGTGACACAAAATTCTCGATTCCCAGCATCTTGTTGTTAAATCTGTAAATATAACTGTCACAGATATGGCGAGAAAGCTTCGAGTTTTCAAACAGAACGTGCTAATGTGTCACCAAGCTGTTACAAGTGGCCAGGGCGTTAGTTCGGCCAGGACAGTTGTATTATTTCAGGATACACATACAAATACAGTGCGCACACTGATCAGAGATTTGCAGCTATGGCTATGTTAGAGTATGGGATACTCTGTGTTCAGGTCAATTTGCCAAAGCAAACCCAGATGCAATACGATCTTCTACGTCCAGCTGATAATCATCTGACACTGAGTCATGTTTCGAAATACGATGATAAGCTGTCTTTGACTGATATGACTCGAAACAATGTATAGGGGGAAATACGCAGTAATATTTGATTTGTGTCATTAGACGGTTTTACGCCACTTTTAGTCGTGGTCCAGAACGTATAGCGATCGGAGACACCGGTAATGGGATCTTCTGATAAGAAATGACAAAACCAAAAGCAGCCATAACATCGGATATAAATTTTGAATGAATGTGGATCACATCACCTGACCTTGTACTCACCTTGACCCGCTGCTGATGATGTGAATTTCAACATCCTTGGTTACCAGGCAATATAAATACAATAAGTAGGCACTTATCATTCTTATATATCCGAGAAACCTTTGAACGATTACAAATCTGTATCGTGTATGTCTGAAGGCGTACGAGCTATATAACGTGTCTCTACGATACTCTGATCTATGTCAGTCGTATATGTGGTACATATTATGACCTTAAGTCATGGAGGTGCTCTTTCTCTGTCTACTGTCGTTTGTATTGCTGACACTTCCACATCTTTCTGAGGCATCTGGTAAGTATTAAATTAAGTTTGCTTTCAATGTGACTTTCACTTAAATCCTATATTTTAATGATTTTGTCTAATTAACAAAAATATATATATAGTCCATTGGTATTGGGCAGTAGATTTCATGACCTGGACACTATCGGTAAACAGAGGGTGCTTTGTCCATCGGTGAATAATGTAAGTACACGCGCCTACCAGTTACATGCAAACTTTATGTAGATGTAATACACAAGGAATTTAACAGAAATAGTACCAAGGTTTCCTTTTACGTATGCTGCTATTGATTGTAAAGTCCGTGTTTGAGAACTTCTTCCCGAGAAGAAATGTTTTACGTGAACTTACATGATTTCATTTACGACACGGTTCCAGCATCGATTTCGTATCCCTTATGTAGTCATCAGTATGATTCGTTTCCTCTTTGAGGGGATTTGGGGTCTGAAACGGGCCTAGCTGAGTTTGTGTCATTGTTCTCCGACTACGGTGGTCGTTAACAGTGCCTGGGTTAAATGCAGTATTTATACTTGTGGCATGGGGAGAGATAAGGCTGCATAAAAAATTAAATGTTTCCCGTGCACATATTTTTCAAAAGTGACGAGGGCTGTAAGACTTACTTTATTTTAATTTTTTTATAGAAAAATGGTGACATGGGGAGAAGACATATTTGTTTTTTCTCTCTCAGATGTACAGCTTGGGAAGTTTAGCACGTGTTAATGGGTTGTAGATTCAGTGACACTCGTTCTTACAGACACTCATTCTTATAATGGACACATGGATGATCGGGTCAAGTGAAAATTACTTTTTTAAATGACAATAAAAAAAATTGTCACAAATAAAAGTGACGCGCCGACGCCCGAGTAACATTTCACTTTTTTTTTAACCTAAGGCAAGGGAGTTGCCTGAGGTGTCGCGCTAGTAAACGAAAGTTGCCGTGATCGATTTCCACTTTTGACCGGGTGTAAAAACCTTGGAGCTATCATTACTAACAGGCTCCTTCAGTGTTGTCACAACCCGTAGTGTGCAATACACAAAGTTGTGCACTTAGAAGAACTGGAGCTATCATTACTAACAGGCTCCTTCAGTGTTGTCACAACCCGTAGTGTGCAATACACAAAGTTGTGCACTTAGAAGAACTCAACCATGGTATGTGACCAGATGGTGGACACACGGACATGTACAGACACCTAGGTACGGGGATGGTAACGTGCAGTATCACTCGGAAGAATACTGTGGCGTGTTTTCTGTTATAAATTAATGTAAACAACACGAACACGTTAAAGTAAATATGTACGTGCTGGTGAAATCAATAGCCGACCTTAAGATACTGCACATATATCCACATTACCAGTTTTGTGGTTTAAGTACACAGCATATTCCAAGGAAACGCCCAGACTATCCAGTCGAATACCTGCTTTGTACACGTTGATGCCAACAATCATATCTCTCACTGTTCACCATAGTCTGATGACAATCCATTGTCATACTCTTTAAAAAGTTAATTTAGCAACTTTTAGCATTTTATACCTCTGTTGTGCATTGTCCATGTATGTGTTACAGCTCCATGCAGTAACAGTACAGTCGTGGTGACACCCAGCTTTATCAACATCACGTCGCCCAACTACCCTAACCAGTACCCATCGTAGGTATCTTTCTCAGTTTCATTCCGATATGAAAGATCTGTTCAGTTAACATTCCATTTACAAGATATTCCATTTTCAAGGATCATTCAATGGTGTCAGAACCAATCCTCCGTTTGATACAGCCAATCATAACACCACTGAGGTTAGTATTTCAGATTTTCAGGACCTGTCATTGTCGGATAGTATGGGAGAATTATATAACTCCAATTACTGGCTACACTATTCAGAGTTGCTGTTGCTGCAATATTCGAACTTTTTGTGGTGAAACATATTGGAGCACTGAATATGACAGAAATCGAATATCAAATGACAGTGACAACAGAGGGTTGAAATTTGGTGTTTTCTTTGCATCTGGTGAGTTCATGCTGCTCAGGACATAGCTTGACTACACGCTTTCGAGTGTATAATTGTGTACAAAACCAACGTATACATCTTAAAATGACTAAACACTACTTGTATATTTGTGATGGTAGCCATTTTAAGAATCGTATACTGGAATTCGTTTCAGTTTTCAAATTTTCATGTTGAAATATAGAAATCTAAATCGAAGACTTGCAAATGGAGCTCTGTTTTCAGACTGTCCTAGGACAATAGTTCCTCGAATATTCTTTTAAAAAGGCAACTGGCGCCTTTTATTAAATTATATATTTTATACCTCTGTCAGATCGGAGGAACCTACAGTGCCATGTGCTGACGTTCCAGCCACAAAATAATGCTTAATACAAAATGTTGCTTAATTACAGCAACTTGGACTGTGGATGGACATTGCGAGCCCGGGATCCAGGCAATATTGTCGCTATTGGAATAGCTGATTTGTCAGTTGCCTGGTCGCAAAACTGCTCCACAGCAGGCCTAGAAGTCTATGATGGTAAGGAATAAGGCCATCACAAGGGTGCTATGCTAAATGACACGCCTTACACCTATGATGGTACGGAATGAGCCCACCATGAGGTTGTTATGCTAAATGTCACGCCTGTGAGTCTATGAAGGTAAGGAATAAGTCCATCATCAGGTTGCTTTGCTTAATGAAACACACCGTACAACTTACGTAGTAAGTTAAGGAAAACACCATTAGTTTATACTGGTGATATGCCAACCATCAGAACACAAAACTGTACGATAACGAGAGTTTTAGTTTATGTCGGCATGTCAGGGCATTGCTTTGAGGTGTATACCACCATCAGATCGCCATACCCTCAGTTTTACAATACACAGCCATCATATCTGAACTAATACTTAAACATTGGCTTCCATTTTATACAATGGATACATTGTACATACAGAGATGTACACATGCTGAACGTATGTTTCTTAGGAGCCGACAGGACAGCCCCAATCATCAACATATTTTGTGGATCTTTGAAAGACTCTATTGCCAGTTCTGGAGACAGCCTGTTCCTTAGGTTTCACAGTGGGACAGGAAGCCAAGGACATGGATTTCGAGTTGTCGCTTTGGCGATGCCAGGTAGGTGATGATAATATCAATATCAACAAACATATCAACAACATTATCAAGTGATGGCCCGTTTATTCATTTCAGGATAAAATCCGGATTTACACTATTCAAAATGGATGCTTAACATTTTTACTATTTATACTTTGACCAGAATTAGTTGCATAAATATAAAAAAATCTTGGTTAAAAACGCTGTTCAACGCCAGTTGTATTTGACTTTGTGCCATTTGCGAGGACAATGTGTTTATGGTATTTAAATGTTGTTACACACCCTTGTGTCGAGGTTGAGGGGACATGGGTAAATCCTTCTACTTTGCCGAGCTTTATATAACCACAAATGTCTCAAGGAAATATGCTTTTAGTTCATCAAAACAATACAATTGTGAAAAAATATTTATAACTGTTCGCATTACAGAATGCACGGGAAATCTCACTGCTACGTCGAATGTGCAAGCGCTGTCGTCGCCATTTTTCCCGGACAACTATTTCAGGTCTGAATATGAAATATTATACACCCATGCTTTAATTGAAACAAACCTGAAATGGCTATTAGATGATGACAAGTTTGATAATGGTATTGTATACACATAGAACTTAGTTAAGCATAACTTTACGCAACTGTATCAGTGCATCAGCATGTTGTCGTCCATTGAGAGTCTGTGACTGAAGTCATTACCTTACCAGCATACGGAATCGATCTGTCTTTGTTTGGGACTCCGGTGGTTCCATGGTTAAGATTAAAGTTTGGATTGTGGTTGAACGTGGTGGATCTAGGTCTCACCCATGGTTATAAATCTGGCCAAAAACTTACCAGGATCTGTTTCAAAACGGCCCAAGTTGTTTCGGGGGGTCAAGAATCAGACACGGTTCTGATCAGCAGTCAAGAGCTTTGGCATCTTGCAGAAACTGCTAGTATTCTTAACAAATTGGCCATAATGAGCTCAACCCGCTCATGAGGATACCCACAACACAGGCAATAGACTGAGTGGTCAATCGCCGGTCACAATCACCATGTCATGCCCCCGGTTACTTTTTTTCTTGAATGGTTGCTGCTAATGGATGCGGCCGCGGGTCATCGTCAAGTCTCTCTCTAACACGTTTAAATTCCACAGCCAGGATTTTTGTTGTTGAAATGGAAGGAACATCACCTCCGAGACCATGTCGGCATATATCTGTTTTTGATTAGTCGTCTTAGTTGCAGGTACTTGATAACTGCCCTACAGTCAGCTTTGTTCATTCCTTTTGATTTCAATGAGTACGTTCACAAGATGGTCTAGTAGGAAGACAATAATAAGCGTCTATGCTTCAATACTGATTATACTTAGTGCTGACATTTAGCCGTGGAACTTTTCAGCCAGCCCTCGTGTGTGATACGATATTGAAGCTTCCTGGTGACATGTATTTGTTTTTCCTTTTCCAGTAATCTTCATTGTAAATGGACAATAACAGCTGACGTCAACAGAACAATTATTATCAATGTAGGTGTGGCCCAGATTCAACCAAGTACAGGGTGTACTGCTGATTCCCTCACTGTTTATAACGGGAATGCCACTACAGGTATGTAAATATCCCTTCTTGTACACATTAACATATTAAATGAACATATCTGTAAACAATTATTTGGGAACGCTTAATGCTCATTCGTCAAATACGACACAAGTTTTCATCCAAATCTGGAAGACCGGTCTTTGGTTGAAAAGTTAAAAAGTTACATAAACTGAGGGAATGGGCTTATGACATGCCACAGGGACACACCAAAGGACAAAGTGGCAAATCAATGGAACAGGCATTTATCTATCCGGAACGTTGATAGGAGATTTATGAAAATGCACTTTGATAAAATCATGGCATGTGCATCACAAACATAAAATTTGGAGGAGGCTAAAAGCGGAATCACCCTTACGGACACGGATGTATAATGCAGACAGACGCACACTCGGTGCCATTTTAGACCGGCAATTGAACTAGCAACGAAGGGAAGCAATTCTGCACAGTTTAGTAACCCGATAGAGAAGAAAGCAGTATTATGAAATGCAAATGATCGCGTTAATATTTTGTTTTCGAAGCCAGTAACTTTGTATTATTTTATATCATTTGCTTTTAATATATCATATATTTACATTTTTCACGTTTATCAATATGCTTCAGGTGGGTTTACAATGTTTTCCTGTTTTCAGCATCCAATCTGCTGGGTTCCAGTTGTAGAGATGATGATCCCACATACCAGACCGGAATAAACAAAGCAGTTATTGTTTTTGAAACTGACAATTACTTTGTAATGATGGGTTTTAACCTGACTTACAAGTCCGTCCCAAGTAAGCAGTCATTAGTGCATATTTGTAGTGCGCACATATCCACATTTGTAAGCATGCCCATTGCGTTAACTCGTTATTATCCCAGATAATCCATGATGCCAGTTAGGTGCTGGTAGGTCATAGTCACGTGAGTCATCCCACCATTCTTAAAATGGTATTGAAAACTGTTATTTGGAGGTACCTTTAATTTTGTTCAGTTGAGGTCTTACACTTATAAATTGTAATGTCAAATGTAAAGTATTGGTTCATGAAGTGAAGGAGAAAACGTTTACAGAAAACGAAAACATGACTTCTAGTTCTGCGTGCTAGTCATTCCCTGAGCGCAGAGAATGCTCTTAAGATCATTTCACATAATGCCTGATATTGAAAACGATGTTCTTGAGTATGGACAATAAGATATGACCATTTATCATTTGAAATTATATCATGTACTTACAGGTTCGAGCTGTTCTACATTCTTGGTGGCCTTTGACTCATATCCATATTATCTTGTTTCACCTGGCTACCCGAATGCATATTACAAGTACGAAATCGTTCCGCTTTAAGACACACTTGTTCTGAAAAAAGCCAGTCCATTCCCATAAATGCTTCTCTATGATATATTTGCCTCTCTTGATGAATGAGGGTGGTAGGGTAGCCTAATGGTTAAATCGTATGCTTATCACGCCGACGACCCAGGTTCGATTCCTCGCATAGGTACTATGTATGGGACGCATGTTTGGTGCCCTCCACGGTGATATTGCTACAAGGGGCATAAAACTAAAGTGACGCACTTACTCCTTAGTGAATAACGGTTGGTTTAAAGCAGCTTTGGTGAACCCCACGAGGGCGGCGAAGAGCTGTCAGACCTACATATACGAAAAAACAAGTCTGAGATTAATTTACCGTACATCATAATTAAGAACGCAACTCTACATTGCGGTCAATGTCTGGTTCATCGATGTTAGGTGAGTGAGTGAGTGAGTGAGTGAGTGAGTGAGTGAGTGAGTGAGTGAGTGAGTGAGTGAGTGAGTGAGTGAGTGAGTGAGTGAGTGAGTGAGTGAGTGAGTGAGTGAGTGAGTGAGTGAGTGAGTGAGTGAGTGAGTGAGTGAGTTTAGTTCCAGCAATATCACAGCGGGACACCCCCAAAATGGGCCTCACACATTGTACCCATATGAAGAATCGAATCGGGTCTTCAGTGTGACGAACTAACTCTTTCCCCACAAGGCTTTAACCACCGATCAACGAACGAAACATGTACATGGTCAAACTGTTAACATCACTCATTTTTCACGAATACCTGGTGTCATCAATTATTTGCATTTGTCAGACATATACTTTTCACATCTCTGTTGCTCTATACACTAAACGAAATCTGTACCTGAAGATTGTCAAGACCGGTTATTCTTTCACATTGTTGTATATTTTGTAAATACTAACATAAAATATCAATGAACTCATATCTATAAGCTAGAGAATGCACGATGAATCTACTTGATAAACTTTATCAACATCAGGTACGTTACCGCACTCCCTACAGTTGATCAACTGTCTTACTCTGTTGCAGCAACCTCGACTGTGCGTGGACTATTTTCATTGCTTCTAGTTTGGATAAAATTGAACTGGAAGTTGTGTCATCCGACGTGGAAGGTCCTTATCCTGCATGTGGACATGACGTTGTCACTGTATACTCAGGTGGGTACATGATTGTTCTCCGTGTAATCAAGGTACATGGGATATTGTCATCGTACGTGACGTACGCTCATCGTATGAACTGACCAAGATAAACGCGAAAATGGTATTTTGGAGTGATTTGGACAGGAGTGATATCAATCTTCGTGTAATCAAGGTACATGGGATATTGTCATCGTACGTGACGCACGCTCATCGTATGAACTGACCAAGATAAACGCAAAAATGGTATTTTGGAGTGATTTGGACAGGAGTGATATCTAGCATAAGTTATGAACGGGGTTTCTATACTTCCCAAAGAGCTGTTATTGAATTAACATTGATTTGTATTCGTTACAGAAGAAAACAACAGCAGCAGTAGTAGCATAGCAGCAGCAGCAGCAGCAGCAGTAGTAGTAGTAGTATCGTACTACTTCTAGTAGAGATAGAATAGTAGTGGTGGCAGTATAATACTAGTGGTAGTAATACTAGAAGTAGTAGTAGCAGTAGTAATATAGCAGTAGCAGTACTAGTAGTAGCAGTTGCAGTAGTAGGACTAGTAGCAGCAGCGGTTGTAGTCGTCGTAGTAGTAGCATGAGTAGCACTAGTAGTAGTACTAGTAGTACCCGCAGCAGTATTTGTTTTCCTGCCTGTTTCACCCCACGCTGAGAGCAAGAGCAACGTCTGTATTGATTGCGCTATCTAACTGACTATGAACAATCGATAACACCACTGTCAAAAAACGACGAACAGATGCTCTATCCATTAGGGTAACGAGAGACGACAATTTTGCCATGGCCCGATTCCAGACTCCACGAATTGTTCGAATTTGCTGATCCATTGCCACTCTTGGCCTTACTATGCTCGAAAATTACTGTCATCTATGACTATGTGCAAATATATACTGTTAAAAAATTGGACGTCATTCGGTTTTCACAATCTGATATTTGTGTATGTTCTCAGGTATTCCCCCGGATGGTATCAAAGTTGGAGAGTTTTGTGGGAACACAACCAACACAACAATATTTACAACATACACAACTGCAATGAGGCTAAGTTTTAAAACTAACAGTGCTGTCGTGAGACGTGGTTTCAAGTTACGCTACAGTGGATTCTCTGGGACAGGTACGTCTAGGCTCACTACAGTTTGGCACATTATACTTTGTGTGTATGCAAGTTAATATCAATTATCTGAAGGAAATATTGTCTTCCCTCATGAAAATATTTTTGGCTTTAAAGGCAAAAACAATATTCCACTTCATGTGGTCATTCTTATTTTAAAATATAGATCATACATAATACGCTTTAAGATTGTAAAGCCAGTTTTTTAAAACATTTTCAGCGTGAAATACTAAATTATGATAAAACTACAAGATATCTTTTCATATGCAAAGCCAACACAATGTCATTCCTTTTGGTCTTCCTTTCATACTCTCGTTTGCAATGTAATGGATTCTTGATGAATCTTTATAACAACCATGTCTATACAAAACTGAAGATTTAAAAAAAATATATGTCGTCTCCTATCAAATATGTGCTATACAATTAAAACAATGATCATTGTAACTTTGCAAGAATATTACATTGTGACATGTTTACTTGTTGAAATGTGATGTATACTGGTACACGTTTGCAAGAAATTTACATTGTAAAATGTAACGATTCTATTTGATGACATGTGATGAACAACGTGCTTATGGGAAATAAAAATACTTTAAAACAACATTGAGACACCAGGCACACAAGCACAAAACACTGATATGTGCCGCCAAATACTGATATTTCCGGGACATGCTCTTCATAGGTTTAAGAACATGACAATCATGGTAACGTCATTTGAGCAGTTATATGCTGAGAAAGCAGTTGTGTTGAGTCCAAAAGCAAATCTGGTTTTAGGATTTGTGTAATCCTTACTTTTAAGTTGTTTTTTTTCAAAGCCATGTTTCATAGGGTTCTAGCGTGTCATCATCTTCCCCAAGATCAAGAAATGGGGTTACGTTAAGGCCATTTTACGAGAAAGTTTTGGATTGACGATAAAATGCTTTTAAATTGACTGTTCTATTGAGATCTGTTTTACTGCAGGACCCACGAATCCCCCGCCTCCATCTCTCCCATGTGGGAAGGCGAATTACACCCTCTCAGACACATCCACCAACTATACACTTACATCACCTGGCTACCCCAAGGGTTACAACGGGTACGTTTCATATCACAGGGGTATCCTAAAGGATGTGCTTTCATAAACTATTATACTATAAACTATTATTACGCCTAATTTTTTAATATTTAGGTTTTTACATGACCAAGCTATCCGTGGCGCCTATTCAGAAAGCGTTCCCACAGCGCTACGACAGTGTAGGCCTTGAATGAAGAATAGATTTACGACAGGTCGTAACATTACGAAAGCTTTGTGGATCGTGGCCCATATGTTCATACTGAGCTTGCTTTCAAATAATCAAAATATTTGAACGGCTATAAGGGGTATGTTTTCACAAAGGTATATAAATGGTCAAACTATGTTGTGTTTCTCTTGTATATATCAGAATACATACCGGTTTTAAATAATACTGGTGGTATAGAGGAGCATAATTGTGAAAAAATATTAAGAAACAGTTGATTTACGTCGTCATTCTGTCATTCTTATCTAATTTAACTATTTATGTAATGGGGCAGTGAGGTAGCTGAGTGGCGAAATTGTTCGCCCGTTAGGTCGAAGGCCAGGGTTCAATTCCCCACATGGAAACCCACATGGTAGTACGCCCAAGATGTTGCTGGAACATTGTTAGAAGCAGCGAAAACCCTACTCACTCAAAAATGCGAAATCCAAAGATTTTTAGTCAATAGGGAATAAAGCGACGAACGCTAATGGAAATGATCTCTCAATATAATTAGTGACACCAGGTGTTCATGAAGAGCATTTACTCTATAGCCATTTTTTTAAAGGTTTGTGCAATCGTGCACGTGATATTTCAGTACTATCTTTGTACCTCCATTATCTGTCAGTCCTTATTATTAGCTCTGTTCATTTTCCGTCTCCTGACAGAAAAGCAAACTGTCCATACTCCATCACCGGACCACCCAATACCATGATACACGTCAAGGTTACAGATTCCAGTCTTTCAACAGGACCATTCTGCGATTCGGCTTACGTCAATGTATACGACGGTAGAATCATAAAAATGACTATTCAGCACCACCGATAACTCTCAATGCCATTGAGGTAGAATTACACCCCTCAGAGTTGGTGTGATGGCATTGAAGTACTATGCATCAAATTATAGGCAAGCGTAATTTCTGGTTAATTTGCTTTAGGCAAAAGTTAAGGACCTTTGATTTCAAGGTTTCAGACCTTTTGAATCTAATTCTTTCTCCATGTGATATATGTATGTATGTTTATAATTTAAAGTTTCTCAAACTCTGTATCGAAATTATTAGCTGGGAATTTCGGTCAGTTAAGATATTGTGCTTAGTCGGTGAGGCATAATCATTAGTCCTAGCAAATTTGGCAATACACATTAGTTTATGCGGAAGTTGAGTTCAACGTCTTTGAGAAAAATATTTCTTTGTGATACTGTTACGCTGTTCTTTTGTATCATTTCGAATAATTGTTACCCACATATATTTGTTTTCGTGTTTATTTTTCGTGAACTAGGCAAGAAGCTCTTGACAGTGTGGTGTTCGCGACAAAAACCTGAATTTCAGACCACAGGAAATCAACTAAATCTGAGATTCATTGCCAATGGATCATCAAGATATAAAGGCTTCAATCTGACGTACTTTGCCACAACAGGTACATATATGTACTATCTGCACATTTCATTAAACATCATAATTATCAGTATTACCGTAAGGGTTAGTTCACTTTTCTGGACGTGAAATAAATTGCAGTCAATTGACTTCCTTGCCCATAAGTATTATGCATGGGCAGACATAATTTTCAAAGCACTATGCGACATCTTGTGTAAGGATTTTACAAAGCTTTCGACTTGATGAAAAGGGTTTGATTAAACCATATACCCTTTCATTTCAATCCAACATGTATTATTTATAGAAGTCATCCTGAAATTCAACTTACTCTTATTTCGCGTTGTCAGATCAGAAAATGACATAAATATTAACACGTTCTGTTATTCCGCGTTCTGACAGCAACACATTGACATGGTGTGTTATAGATTATAAAACTCAGTTGTCAGTCCACTGATGCATTTCTGAGTCCAGTTGGTTTCTCGGAAACTAATTTTAGGGTCAAACAAAGCATACATGGTGCTCATATATAACACCATAGAGACTTGGGGTTGGTCTGGTAGCCATGTGGTTAAAGCATTGGCTAGTCACACCGAAGGCCCGCTTTCGATTCTGCACGTGGATGCAATGTGTGACGCCCATTTCCGCTGTCCCCAGCCGTGATATTGCTGGAGCATTGCCAAAACTCACTCACCCACATACTCATAAGGACTAAGACATGGAGGCTGTCTTCTCAACTGTTGAACAAACAGACCCGAATAGCCTGGACTTCAATACGTTACTATCTAGACATGGCGTCATTACTCAATACACCAAAAACGATAATATCTTACAGCGCCCTACTCCTGCGGAAATCAGCTGACAGCGTCTACGACGACTGATTATCTCCGATCACCTAATTATCCACTTGGGTATCAGAAGTAAGTTTTTGTTTCAAAAGTAACATTTTCAAAAGTATTCTCAATCCTGAAGGTCGCTCTGATTCGATTATCAATATTGGTATTGTTAATGTTTTATACAAGAACACAATGTACGGTTTGCGAAGTCATATCACAGATATTTTAATCCTTTTAGGTTCAGTTAGTGATATTGATATTATAAACATAAAACGAAATGAAAATATTCTTCTCCTTCAGCAACGAAGACTGTCAGTGGAAGATAACGACCTCGGAGAAAAATATCCGGGTAGAATTTATAGAAATGTCACTACAGGGAGGACGTAACTGCGACCACGACTACGTTGCTGTATACGACGGTGAGCTCTACTGTTGGAACAATGGTGGTGATATGGCGGGAATATTGCAAAATTTGCTTAAAACCCACATTGTGTATCATTTATCCAACCTGTGGGTCCTACCTGTCCATGTCATAGTAGCTTTAAACAACATTCATATTCGCTCAGGCATTTATAAACTCAAGGGCAAAGGAAAGTATAGGTCATGTTGAAGATCAGTAAAAACAGAAATTCTGTAATAGATGATCATGTAATTCGTAGCAAGTTCATAAACTATCTGTCAGTGTAGACAAAAGCGACTTTCATTGAAGAGGACCGTACACCAAACACGCACTTGCCAGCGGTATACTCGTCTTGCCCATTGCAGTCTTTCAAGTTGATGATGAGTTAGCCTCATTCCACTGAATGGTCGATAGCAACGTATTCCACCTGCTCTCAAACGTCAGAGGACAGTCCTTCGACTGATGCGACGTCAACGCTGTTGCGGTCGTTGACGTTGTCGTAAGAAATCTATTTAAGAGGTGCTTCAGGCGTATAAGTATGATCTTCATGTGCGCTAGCTATACGTGAACATCCACTCCTCGGTCTGTCTCAATCGTTGGAGGGGTCTAGCCATCGTAATGGCGTGCAACCAAATCTTCTTCCAGTTCTGACGGTCGTCGCTCTCATATCGGACATCCCTATGGCCTTCTCACTCTGTTCTTTCCAGCAGCTGTGATAGCACCGGACCGATGCATCACATTTATACCGAAACTTTACCCGTGTGATGTCATCACTCTCACCTTTCGCACGTGTTGCGTTTTGACGGTGTATTTCCCTCCCCAGTAAAGGGGCCAACATTGTCAGCATGTCTTATTCTCATCAACATGTCAAAGACAGTGAAAAAATAATTTTCCAGTCCTTTACTTTCTTTTGCCAATGAGTATGTTGTGGATGCCATTATTATTTTAGCTGGCTTGGATGCTGTCTTTTTGGCAGCAAATGATGAGCCTTATCGCTGACACCTCGCGTACCTGTAAAATTGTCCGTGCTACGTTATTCACTCTCTCATCCAGTTTTCACAACAAATTTGTTTATCATTTTTGCGAACACGTGGTGTCAACACTTTTCTAAAATCTATCTAATAGTATATAATTCTCAAAGGTATTTTGCCTTTTAGGGGGGTTTAAATTGGTTTGTTGCCTTAAGTTATGATTTGTAAACAATTGTCAGGTTCATCTATGATTTTAGTAGATCCATTTATATAATCAAAGGTGTTTTCAATTGATTCTGCTTTTTATGGGGGCTTGAATTGGTTTGTTGCCTTAAGTTATATATTATGATTTTTAAACAATCGTCAGGTTCATCCACCTCCACGCAAATGTTGGGGAAACTTTGTTCTACGGCCACTCCGTCATTTACCAGTTCCGGTTCCAGTGTTTTCATCCATTTTCACACCGATGCATCCGAATCTCATAATGGCTTTAAGATAAAGTACACTGCAGGGAACTTTTCCGGTAAGACAGACTGTGTTAGGGTTTGCATTGGTAGAATGACTTGCGATCTTACATTCTTGGAATTTGTGTCCATGTAAATTTACAGGGACCGGGCCATTTTATTATCCCTGCGTCTATCTCTGTAATGCCATTTCTTTGATGTGAATGTGGAAACGACGTTACTTTAACTTCTCTAATGCCTGCCGGTTTTTTCTTTGAAACCCCCAGCTTTATTCTAACCAAAGGTGAACCCTTAGCGTCTCAAGCTGACGCCATGGCTCCGATTCTTCAAATGGAAAGAATAGGTACTATCCTCAGCATGGTGGGTTAGAACGGGTACTAGACGTGGCCTGAAACCCGATTAACCCTTCTACATCTTTTAGTTACGATGTTCTATCACTCATGTGTTATCGTGCATAGGATGTTTGTAACATTACAATGACCTACCTACATTTTCGTTTTTATAATAACAGTGGTTTGACTGACATAATAACGATATACCGGTAACCGTTTCCTGTTAAACCTATAACCACCAGTTCCATGTTTTGTTTTCGATCTACATGATTGCAATTTGTACGATATACTTTCAGTTTGTGGTAAGACGGATCTGAAGGCTTCCGATTTCATTTCGAACATTAAGTCACCGGAATATCCGTACTATTACCCCAGGTAAGCATATCTGAAACACGACATACCAAAATACATTCAGGGGAAGCCAAGTGATTCAAGCGTTTGCTCGCCACGCCGAAGACCCGGGTTTTATTCCCACATGGGTACAAGAAGTGACCATGTGACCCTCTATTTGTTTCCTCTTACGACAAGAGCTGGATGCTGAAGGCCTAAAACGGATCTTTTCGGGTCTTGGCAACATGTTGGGCACGTATAACTTGCGTACAGCTCAAAAACCTAACAGAAAAGGTTTCGTGAAAATAATTTATGGTTATGAGACAACTATTTTATTTAAGCAGATTTGAGACGTGTATCATGCTCAAAGTCATTTCGATACCCCCTTTCGGGTAAATTAGTATGTAGTGTTGCCAAACATTCAAGTACGTATTGTCTGATTTTAACACTGTAGGTTTCCTGTATATTCGTTTCGTTCTGCAGGAATACTGAGTGTGTATGGAAAATCAGTGCAGACAGTGGTTTTACTGTGAGACTGGCTGTATCCGAGTCTTCCCTTACGAACAGCTCTGGCTGCGTCAACGACTATGTGCAAGTCTACGACGGTATCAGTTTACAATACCCAAAAAGACCAAATATTAAATACATATTTCGTATATTCGATGTGTGTTCCATCAGATGCAATATTCTAGATCTGCTCTTTCCGATTTACTTTTATAGTTTGTCCATGTAAAGATCGAATCTGCTGAAAATGACTTACCAGAGTTCCATACCTCAGCCATAACAGGATCCGTAGATCTAATTTCGATTTTTTTTCACATTTGCCCTGATTATGATTCTTTGTTTGCCAGTACCATATTCGTGCCCCTTTACCAAAAGTAAGCGTTCACGAACCTGCATTGCTTCTTAATTATATGCCTGTGAAAGTCTGGGCCTGGATGAGCATTGGTAACCTATGCTTCTCGTAAGAGACTTGCTGAGTTGCTCAATGACACATGTCCTTGCAAGTTGTATGGAACGGTGCTCATGCTGTTGATCGCTGATTGTCTGATCCAGACTTGATTATTTACAGACTTATAGCTGTGATATTGCTGGGTGCGATGTTAATCAGCAATCAGTCATCAGCAATCTTAATTACAGAATAGCTTATAAAACAGAAGTACTTTTCACAGCGCAAGTTGACCCCCACACCTGCTGTTGTTACAGGTCCAAGTGTTTCATCTGCATCACTGGGGAGGTTTTGTGGGATTCAGACGCCAACATATATAAGCTCTGGACGCTATATGACAGTGAAGTTCCACTCAAACGGTGTCAACAGCGACAAGGGTTTCAAACTTCTGTATACATCTGATTTCAAACCCAGTGTTACACGTATGTATATGGGATATTTAAATCGAGAAGCATGGGGAAATCATTTTTAGTAGCCAAAACAATATATTCGTTTGACTTTCAAACGCTTTGCCAAGCTATGCCGGCCGTATAGATGTATCCTGCAATTATTTATCATCCTTAATCCTGCTGGGGCTGTGGGGAAGTCTAGTGGTTAAAACGCTTGTCACGCCTGGGTTCGATTCTCCACTGCTGAAAGCGGCGTAAAACTAAACTCACTCACTTAGTCCTCTTATGATGATGTCTCCGTCGTGTGTGGTTAAATTGTCAGCCCGGGAATGGATACAACAAGCACTGGTCGACTCGGAGACAGCATAATATGTCCGTGTGAGGTATCCATGCTTAACTGAACAATTCGACATGTCTTTGTTGACGTCGAGAAATCAGCAAAATGACGAGCTTCCTACACATTTTCTATACAACTAACTGAAAATCATTCCTTCTATGACGTCACTGCAGGGTTCAGGCGACAGAGCTGTCTGTGGTTTCGTTTGCTGACGAGAGAGAAGCAGACGACTTTTTAGCAACTTTTAAGTGCTTGGTATTAATTAACCTCAAGTTTGTTTTTTTTAAAAAAAATGCTGTTCCGTTTATGACTAACCAGAAGTCTTTCATATGCATTGGTAAAAAGGGTACTAAAAACAAGCAGCCATACACACATGCACGCCCGTCGTTATATGAGAGAAATATTCTTCAGTACGACGTTAAATCTCATTTCACCTGACCACGTGATGCATTATATTACGGTTGTGACGACCAATAGTTGTGATTCGTTATATCAGAAGTCATAATGATCTCGACTGAAATACGAAGCACGTGACTTCCAAATCTGCTCGTTGTATTCGTCACTTCATTATTGGCATGTTGGTTATAAACATAATTTGATGAGGTGTTGATACGTGAGCAGTTTTTTTACCACTGACAAATTCTCCATGTTGAGTGAGTGAGTTGAGTTTTACACATTCCTCGGAAATATTCCAGCTATATGGCAGCGGTCTGTAAAAATCGAGTCTGGACCAGACAATCTAGTGATTGTCAGCATGAGCATCGGTCAGCACAATTTGGATACGACGACATGTGTCAACAAAACCAGCGAGTCTGACCACCAGATCCCTTTAGTAACATTTACGACAAGGATGGCTTCCTGAAGATCAATTTTAACGCGGATCATCATGGTCTCCAGGCTGAAAATTGTGACACAATTGTCAGTCGATAGTTTGTCGTAATCTGATTTCCAAAGTTGTATAATAAATCCATTCTACATCTTTTTATCACAACAGGCAATAAATAGACTCTGAACAAGTGACTTTATGACCATTTATATTATCAACAGACCACCACGATTCCGTTAATATCTCAACAAGTATTTCTTGTCTTCATATACGTCTGAAAACATAGGGTTACACACAACGAAGCTGCGAAGATCCCCATGTATTCTCGTAAATGTATGACATATAGATCAATGAAGTCATGTTCGTCATGGTCGCTTTTCTTTACAGCATCACACCTTGACGTCCAGATTGGAGGAAGTGTCGGCGCTGCTGTGTTCCTGTTTATCGTTGCTGCACTCCTGTGTGTCTACATGAGACGGAGACGAAGAGGACCGACCATGCAGAAATTGTAGAAAACGTAACTTAGCTGCTTTTCAGTTTATATTTGTTCTTGTTGAACTTCATCTTTGATAACCCTTAAAGGTCCGGGTTAGAATACTGGCTTTCAGTAAGTCATGCGCGTTGTAACAGACGACTATCGGGATCGGTTGGTCAGGCTCGCTGACTTGACTCACACCTGTAATCGGATCCCAGTTGCTCATGCAGTTGATCACTGGATTGTCTGGTCCAGACTCGATTATTTACAGACCGTCACCATATCACCGTAATAGTGCTGAGTGCGGCGTACCAATAAACGCACTCACTCACTCATTTTAGACACTGACGAAGACTTATTAGAACCAATTCGTTTTTTTAACATTTATGCAGAATGTACTGTAATGTCCTGTTTGATCCTCTCCTTTCTTATTGTACTGTTATGCGAATAGTAATCATGAGGCTACGAGAATACCTAAGATCATTATGGATCACCGGTGATTTTGAAAAGTGACGTGTTGCTTTGCTCCACAGTGTCCCTTGGTTCTTGAAGGATCCGCTGACTACACATCATTCATGGGTTATGATTATGTCCTTGTCTTGTCAGAATGCCATGATCATAGGCTTGGACGTTTATTACGATCTATTAACAATCACATGTTTTAAATATCCTAAAGATATTAACGGTGAATTACATTTTTCATTTCAGTGTGGTATTATCAGGGAGGCAATTTTAAACGATTGTGTTAATTTATGTCCAGATATGTTTTTAGGTAAACCTGACATCGGTATATTAGCTGCATACGACAATACTAATCTTTGTTATGTTTTAGCCCAAAATCTGCGCTATTAATCCCCAACAGAAGGGGAAAAAATTCCTTTGCTTATTATTTTTTTGATAATTTTATGTTTTCATAATGATTATTGTCTGTCGTAATTGTCTTTTGAATGGTCCTATGTATTATACTCCTTTGAATGTTTATAAATAACATATTTGTATTTACAGAAGTGATACGTAAGTGAACTGCCATTGATCTTCCTGTCTGCCTTCATTCGTGCACTGGAAAGAGACGTTAATCCGAACCAACTGATTCACTCTGGATACTGCTCAAAAGAAGGATATGCCAATCAGTCGGACGTCGACGTCATGATCATTGGACAATATGCAACAGTACCTTCGATGTGTAATACGTTCACAAATGGACCCTTTGTAAACGTACTACTGTGGCATGTTGTGGCATGTTGACACAAACTGAACATTAATGTAAGCAAGACTACACAATACATCATACCTCGCGTATTTTTGCTTATTTTTCTATAATACCGATTATGAAATCACACGATGTTTTGTTCACACTGGTATTAGAATAAAATTCACTTTTGACCCTATAGTTTCTTGGGGGTGCGCTAGTGTACCTCATTTTATTTTTCTTTCGGCTTGACGGGAACCTGTGAGCTCATCTCAAGTTCGATTCTGATTCTGTGTTTTATACGGCTTCATACCAGTAGTTGGGTACACTGGGGTTTTCTCCCACATGATGCCGATAATCCACCTCACACAGTAATGCCGTTTTCTGATTTATTTGGTATTTCGTAGCAGCAATTCTATATCTCGAATAATTGAGGTGTTTGATAAGATAGATGCGGTGTTCACTGGCTTCGGGCTCAGGGAACATAAACATACATAGAGGGTACATCAACCAATGTCCCCTTGTGTCCAAGGAACTACTAGTCTTCTACTTTTGAAGGCCGGGCGGGACAACTTAGAAATGGCCAGCGTGTCCTAACTTGACACACAGAGGGGAGCAAGCTACAAAGACATATTTTATATCTTTGGAAAGATCTCGAGAGATGAACACGAAAAGTTCATGTGCCAGTGTGTTCACGTGTTAATAAGCTCACAAATTGGCTCTGAAAATGCATTTCTGCAGAAAGTTCTGGAGAAATTTTTGTCCCTGCAGAAATTTCTGGGAGAAATCTTTTTCCTGCAGAAACTTCTGGCAGAAATGTTTTTTGCAGAAATTTCTGGCAGATTTTTTTTTATTTCACTACCAGAATTATCTTAATTTAACAAAATTAGAGAGTATAAGTAATGATACTGCTGCGTGAGTGGTAGTTTCATGTTTAGTCCAAGTAATAAACACTTAGCGTGATCAACTGATCTGATATTTTAATTTCGCTGCCAGAATTATCTTTGTTGAATAAGATTAAACACCATCGCTATATAATTTAATGTAGACTTTCTTTAAATGATGTCGTTTTCCCCTGTTTAAAGCCTATTAGTACCAGACAACCGAGTATTTTACAGTGTGAATTTGACCGTTTTTCATTATAGCTTTGAAAAGGCTTATGCATTATTCCCATCCTTTTCATTATAACACAGTTGTAACTTCTTAGTGGATTCACGTCGTGCAAGATTAATTTAACAGTATTGGGGTGCATTTTCTAATCCTAATAAGCCTACATTGTTTTTTGTATGCGAAATGGGTTGAAGGCGAATAGAGACGAAACCGGACATATACTATATACATACAATAATGACAATGTAAGACACGTGAGCCATAATTTGAATTCATCAACATGCCCGAAAAGACCAGCATACCTGATTAGATGATAAACAATACCTATGCGACAATGCATGAGTGTTCAAAGTGACAATACCCGCGAAAATGTAACTGCCTCGTTGAAACAATGATTTATGTCGAAGTGGCCACCGAGTATTCACGCCTGTTAATTGGTGGTTTATCAGGTTCGGTTCGGTTTTCCTTGAGTGGACACCGCGGTTAATAATTGCGCAAGCCAGAGATCGGCCACTCGGGGAATACACCGAAACAATGCCAGTTGGTGCTGCATGGACAATAGACGTTTTATAGAGTATATCCAGTACGTCTTGTCGGTTCAAGGTCACATGCAACACAAAAAACTTCTTTGCAGATTCTGATTCGGTTCGGTAACAAATTATCAAAAATGCAAATTGAAGTTATGAAGTTGAAAAATAACGCGATTAAAAAAACGCTTCCCCGGGGTTGTGGGGAAAAGTGGTTTCACCACCCATAGCACACGTGCAGTGATTAGCTTGAACCGGGAAGCCAACTCGTATAAACACAAATGATGAGTGCAAGATTATCGTTGCGGTCGAAATGAGTGAGTGAGTGAGTGAGTTTAGTTTTACGTCGCACTTTGCAATATTCCAGCTATATGGCGACGGTCTGTAAATAATCGAGTCTGGACCAGACAATCCAGTGATCAACAACATGAGCATCGATCTGCCCAACTGGAAACCGATGACATCTGTCAACCAAGTCAGCTAGTCTGACCACCCGATCCCGTCAGTCGCCTCTTACGACAAGCCTAGTCACCTTTTATGGCAAGCATGGGTTGCTGAAGGCCTATTCTACCCCGGGACCTTCACGGGTCCGGTCGAAATGGGAGAACAAGAGATGTTTCTTGTGGTTACAAGCATCCTGGTTCGGCAGTAATAACAATACACTGGTACAGTACCTGCATATTTGCAACCCATGTTATAAACAAAATGTGTAGTATTAGAAATGCTAATTTCATTGTTCAACCTGAAAACTGAAATGTTTTAAATCATGTATATGGAAACATAGAAAATATATTGATTGTGACAAGCAGTCTATGTCACAGACAAATCGCAATGTCTGTTTATTGTCACCTGTCACTCTGCTTGTCTGCTAATGACAATATGCAATACTCAACTTCAATCATTGACCAACAGGCTGGATGAATCATAATGATTGGAATATTTTAAAACTGTTTAACGCTGTATTTTGTACGAATCCACGTGTGACCAACATAATTCTTTGTATTCCTGTTTGAAAAACATGTAACTGATAATATGCCGACGGTACACTAGAACAGTGATATAAACTGTCATCAACACAGACACATTTATACAATTTAACATTTCAACCACTGGCCTTTGTTACGAAAACACGCCAATCAACTTATCTCACTAGCTTCTGTCATGATGGGACGATAATTCACTCACTAGGGTCTTGGTTAAGAAAAGGTAGGAATAACAAATATAAACGGGATATTGTACCAGATTAGTCATTCTTGAATGGGATTAACAGGTGTGAAAACTCGATGGCCACTTTTGCATAAATCATTGTTTCAACGAGGCAATTACATCTTCGCGGGTATTGACACTTTGAAAACTCATGCATTTGGTACGCTGGTCTTTTCGGTCATATTGATGAATTCAAATTATGGCTCACGTGTCTTACATTGTTATTATTGTATGTATGTAGTATATGTCCGGTTTCGTGTCTCTATTCGCCTTCAACCCATATCGCATACAAAAACTATGTAGGCTTTTGGGGATTAGAAAATGCACCCCAATACTGTTAAATTAATCTTGCACGACGTGAATCCACTAAGAAGTTACAACTGTGTTATAATGAAACGGATGGGAATAACGCATAAGCCTTTTAAATTGTAAAAGCAATAATGAAATCTTCTTCAACTAAGATAATTCTGGCAGCGAAATAAAAATATCAGATCAGTATTCATTACTTGGACTAAACATGAAACTACCACTCACGCAGCAGTATCATTACTTATACTCTCTAATTTTGTTAAATTAAGATAATTCTGGTAGTGAAATAAAAAAAAAACTGCCAGAAATATGTGCAGGAAAAAAATTTCCAGAACTTTCTGCAGAAATGCAGTTTAGAGCCAATTTGTGAGCTTATCAACACACTTGCACATGAACGTTTCGTGTTCATCTCTCGAGATCTTTCCAAAGATATAAAATATGTCTTTGTAGCTTGCTCCCCTCATGTGTGTCAAGTTAGGATTCGCTGGCCATTCCTAAGTTGTCCCGCCCGGCCTTTTTGTAAAACGTTGTTTTTTATCTCTTAAGATTTACTAGAGGACAATGATGTTAAAGGCATATTTAGATGCTTAGGACATCATAAGCGCCCTTTGAGCTACAAGAAAAGAGACCTTTCCAGTATTGAACTTTCGGGAAGGTGTAAGGGACAAGAACATTTTCACCCTTTATACCCAATGAAGGCCTTATGTTGACTACTGGTCATTACTGGATGAACCTTAGTGAGTTTAGTTTCACCAATATCAACATAGGCGGATCCAGGAATTTTCAAAGGGAGGTGGTGGGTTCAGGGGGTTGATGTATCCGTCAATGACAGAAATGATCTTCACTCTTTGCACAACCCTTGTTACAGACACACACACACATACTTACACACACACACACAGACACACAGAGACAGACACACACACATACACACATATACACACAGACGCAGACAATGACAGGCACAGACAGTAACAGGCACACATACTTAGACAGACACCAAGAGACAGACAGACAGACAGTGGAGGATTCCAGTACTCAACGTCTTCACTTGGGGCGCTGTGATGTGAGAGACACAATACAGGTTCCTAGAAACCAAATGTTGTCAACATTATACATGAACGTGTACACTCGCACATACATACATACATACATACATACATACATACGCACGCACGCACGCACGCACGCACGCACGCACGCACGCGCACACACACACACACATACATACATACATACATACATACATAACTATCGTCACATGACACATATCTGTAGTTATATCCTGAGACCACTTGATACGAGCTTATCAAGCAGGGTCAGAAACTCGGTGAAGTATTTCGCAATTGAATTGCAAGGTAAGTAGATTGTGACATTATATGTCATTTGTAGCTTAGTCATGGAAACGATGTCGTACTGTGTCATGATCAATGTCCTTTAGGTTACAGCTTAATGCAAGGTAGCATAAATCCCGTATTTATACAAATAAAGGCCAGTCGCATGAGTTGTCCCTGAAAGATGAAGGTTGATAACCTCAACATATGTGTGGTCTCCAGTATCTGCTGGGGGCTGTTGACGCTCGCTGTATCAGGTAGGAGCGGTTATTGTCCTCATCTAAGTGATTGATAGCGGATGTTTCACAGTCGATGAAATGGTGAACTATATAGTATGATTAAAACATTAAAAACTTTCATGCTCTGTTGATACAGCATGGTCGTTTCAATATTGGAAAGCCAATATAAAATTGAGAGTCATTACATTATTTAAACACTGCTTAAATTTCAAAACACAACTTTGAAACTCTTGATCAGTGAACAAGTATTTCTTGCTTTTATATTTTTGGCCACAAATCAGCCATCGACGATGCCCTTTGTCCGGTAGGTTAGTCACCATGATTGTAATACCTCACATACAGAGTTTGCAATCCTTCAGTTTGTCAGTTGAATATCAGGACCTGCAGGCTTTAAGGTCTATAGGCCCCGAATGAAATTTGTAGACCCATTTGTCAAACCAATAAAAAAACAAAACAGATTACACTCTATGCACAGTTATAGTCTGTTTCTACGAAATCAATTATCGAAGCCTATGGCGCCGAGAGACGTTTCTAAATTTGATTTGTTACTCTCTGGTGATGACATTCCTATGAGCAAAGTGGTGAAATACCAGGAAGTGAAACTATAAGTTATCGTAACATGGAGGATCATGGATGATTCCAGAACGTTAAGATAGCAAGAAATTATGTAGAAAGAAGCTAGTTGAAAAAAGGACATATAATTTGCTGGGGGTTGCAAGCGTCTACAATTATTTGAAACTGCCAGACCGTTGTAATAACAACCGGCGCTGGGCCTCCGGGCTTATTTCAGACGCTGCTCACACATAAAGGGGGTTTCATCTGGTTCTTCGTGTTAGTAATGCTTTACTTCGAAAAATTGTTCGAATAACTAATTTTTCGAAGACTGTGGCTGAAGTGGTGCCGTTGTTAAACCAAAGAGGGACAATTGTTGGGATGGGGACGGACATCGGATGATGGAGTTCTGATTAGTTAGGTTCAATACATGGAATACAGACTGTGGATATGTCACTATCATTCGAAAAGGACGTGTGCAGGATATCGACATGTTATAAATTTCACTTATTTAAACATTACTGCTTCCATATAAACATACCCGTGAAGGTCTGGGTTCAAACTGATCTTCATTAACCCACGTAAGAGGGGAATAACGAGCTCAGGTGGTCAGGTTCGCGGACTTGGTGGACACATGCCATTGTATCCCATTAGCGTTTATCGATTCTCATACTGTTGGTCACTGGATTGTCTGGCCCAGTATTGATAATTTACAGATCATATAGCTGGAATAAAGCGGAGTGCGGCGTAAAACTAAACTCTCTTAACGTATCTATAGAAACATAAACTTCCATTGTACTTAATTGGTATGGTATACCAAGTATTGAGTATCATTTATACACCTTTCCATTGTTTACAATATGATGAAACGCAAATTCACTTTCACCTTGTACTCAAACAGTCCATCAATTCATAGATGAATATGAATTAGTAATTTGTTGAAATGAATGGGTAAGTCGCCAAAGCAATAAATGGTTATTTCATGTTCATTTCACTGGCGGGTTAATTTTTACATTCATCATCTTTGACTTCTGCAGATGCGTGCAATGTGACAATAACGACGCACAGAAACTCTTCTGTACTCACTTCTCCAAACTACCCGTATAACTACCCGAGGTGAGGATTTTGTACATCTACATCTACACACCTTTCATAGGTTTGGTTTTTTTACATAACTCAACGAAAGAAGAATACAATATTCGGGTAATAATCGCACTAAAACCAATGGCAGAAGTGTTGCAAAGAGTGTCTCTTCTGTGCCGTTCGTGAACGTTGTTTTGATTTCCACATTAGCAATAAGATACTTCAGAGCGACAACACTGACAGAGTGTATACATCATACATTTACATGTACATATCTCTCATAGGTTAAGTCTTTCTTGCTTATATCTGAAAGAAAATAATACAGTAACCACATTAAAACATATGACTGAAGTGTTGCAAACTCTGTCTCCTCACTGATGTTTTAGAACATCTTGGTTTCAACATCAGCAATATCACACTCTAGAGGGACAATATTATATTACTTGCAATTGATACTCCCTAACGTTTGTCTGTCAGACCTGTTCCCATAGACTGCCTTGTTGTGAAAGGCAATCTAACGAATGGCCAGTCTCGGCGACTTAAATGAGAGCATGTGAAAGAGTTACCTGACCAAGACTCGACTGGGTACAGGTCATCGTTGTAGAATATTGCAATTTAAAGGCAGACAATATTCACATCACGAGAGACAAACATGAAAGTTTGGGTTTTTTAAATATTCGCATGTCTTTCATTGCAGCAATGTGGATTGTTGGTGGAGGGTAGTTGCAAGCCACAAGGACAGCAATGTTGTTGTTGCGGTCGTATACCAGTTTATAGAGAATTCCGTTAATTGCACGCATGACAGTCTTTCCATTTATGACGGTAAGATATTGATGGACATGCTTGCGATGGTTGTCCCTAAAGAAGTGTCATCACGTTCATCGACCATTTCATAATGACTGACCCTCAGACTGAGGCATTCTCTTAAACTGACAATAACTTTCGCTGTATTAATAGCTGTTAACGCAGTTAGGCAAAGTCCGAATGCAGGTGGTAGATATATTTTCTCTTGAACCACGAGCACAGTTAAAGAACAAGTAAGCCTAGCAACATGACTCGGATTCGGACTAACGATAACAGACTTCTGGCATGCATGGGTACAGCAAACCACAACAGTTTAGAAGAATTGGCCATGATAGCACCCGATTTCAGTATTTACATAAACAGTACTCGATAAGTCACATTGGTAGAGATTGTGCAGGTCTATTTCAAAATGAATATCGTTAAAATGGCTAAGACACCAAAATACATCAAACAAACTCCCCAATCTCTCTTTGGTCATTCTTTTAAATGTTTTGCTTAGATTATGTGCATTTTATTTCAGGATCAACCTCCACATCCCCTCTACTCGGCAGACTTTGCTGGAGCAATGAAATTACTTATTTGAGTTCGGGAAACTCTGTCTTTATCCAATTTAGGACGGATGGTCAAAATGAACACAGGGGATTTAAGCTGGAACTTGCAGAGTCAACAGGTGCGTCCTCCCTACCATTCCCACTGGCGCAACTCATAAAGATATACCCCGCTCAAACAATGCTTAAAGCGGCGTAAAACTATATTCTATCAGGCATAAAGATATGGAAACATAACTGGCGTGTTGATGCTGAAACCGTATATCATGTAATACTTATATCATTAGTTCATTCATTAGGATTTATGTGTTGGGTGTCTCGTGCATTAACACTGGTGCATATTTCAGGATGTGGAGGAAAGCTGACAGCTACTTCGAACTTAACGGACTTAGTTTCGCCAGGATATCCCTATAAAGTTACAAGGTAAGGGTAAAAATAGAAGTAAACTCTCAAACTGGATCAGATCAAATACGAATGCATTGCCAAAGTTTATAATGCATTGACAAAATTAGTTACTAGTTGTCAAGAAGAGGAAGATCACCATCTTTTGATTGATGAAGGTCTACACCGAAAAGTCTCATCAAGAACATTAAAGACGTTGTCTGTCCATGAAAGTGTACTTCTTTATCATGCAAGCTTCTACATGAAAATAAGAAAGTTTACCAACTGTCAGACGTGTGTTTACTTTGACTTGTTCTCAACATCCAACAGGAATATGAACTGTAGCTGGACAATCACCACTGGTTCAGACGTAGACATGGTGCAAGTGGAGTTTGTCAGACTGTATATATCTCACATCTCAAACTGTGCCAGTTCAATCACAGTCTACAACGACAACACAACAAAGTGTGAGTGCATTACTTGTTCATTGTTTCACCAGCTCCCATCAGGTTCCTCAGAACCATTTCACAAGCTAATGACCCTAACCCGCATGTTTCATATTGTCAGAACGTTTTGTCAAAGGACTGTTCGTTCAGAGTTGGTGCGCTGGGGTAACATAGTGGTCAACGTATTCGCCCATCACACCTAAAGTCCGGGTTTGATTCCCCAGTCATGGACAAGGTGTGAAACCTATTTATGATGTCCCCCGCCGTGACGTTGCTGGAATATTGCTGACAGCGGCCTAAAATTAAACTCACTCACTCCCTAAGATTATTTCACTTATTTCATTCCCGCACATTTTATGGAAAACATTCCGAAATTGAACAAACGTTTCACATAAAACAGAAAAGTAAGCATACGTGTAATACAGGGCTATGATTTATCGTGTGTTTATTGCAGCAAAGGCGGTCCTTGGCGTACTCTGTAATCAATCACCGACACCTGTATTTCTGAGCTCCAAGAACATTATGCGTATTGATTTTAAAACAAGTGGGCTTAATGCTCGTCAAGGATTCACCATGCGGTATAAAGGTGTCAAAGGTTAGTCGCTTTTTGCAGTCGTAAACATACACCGCCTGAATGTTGGTGTTTTTTAAATCAAATTTTTTTCACTTTACATACACAGAGGCTGAACAGAGTCTCAAGTTCTAAAGAAGTCCCAATTTGCCTCAAAGCACTACAGATGTTGTAATGAACCATGGGGCTACAGTTGAAATAAAATTAAATGAACCATTAACTTGAAGTGTTGCTAGCTCTATACAACCTCACTGGAAAGGAAATGCAACCTCAGATATCGTAGTATCCATGCAAGTTTTCATTTTGTAGAATATTCGCGTGTTCCTCATTTTCATAATACTGATCATCACAATACTCACCTGAAGCTGTCACTATGATATTATAATATGAATGAACATGTATATACATTTCTCCCCACTAACTTCGGAGAACCAACTGCAAACTTCATGCAGATGAACTGCACGAGTATCATTCCTAAAATTGCCGAAAAGCCCTCTCACACATCATGCACGTTTTGGTGTAATATCCGTTAAGGATTTGCCAGTTTTCATCATCACTCATCACAATAATCTTTTCAACATCAGGAATTTGTTTTACAAAACATCAGTTCCTGTACTAACGGTAACTTTAAACAGTATGACATATTTTATTTTCCAAAACCTAAGTCAGCACAGGTGACTGAAGTGATTGGCAACATTAACCCCAATGAGTGTAAACTTTTGATGAGTAGCATATGATCCTTTCCAGATTGTAAGGTGACGTTGCAGGCTGACGCATACCCGCTGTATTTTGTTTCACCCGGATATCCAGACTCATATGCCAAGTAGGTTCCATCAATATCCAATAGCCGCATTCATTTTAATGTTTATCCAAGAATTCTTATTACTGTATTTGTCAAGTTCTAAGAAGTTTAATCTCACAACGTTCTTTCCACAATCAAATCCTCACTGCTAATGATAACATTTGCTTTGTGTGCCTACAGAGATTTCCATTGTACATGTGACATAATGTGTCTGGGTATTACGTGATTGCTTTCACTAAACTATATACATTAATATGACAAAATACTTCAGTAAATAAAATGTGCAGTATTACCCGCTGGCCAAATGATTGGATGACTCTTGTTCTGTTCCTGGTGGTTTACTATTTCAGCAACTTGGTTTGCGTGTGGCGAATCATTTCGCGTTATCAGTATATCAACCTTAGGGTGATGACATCCAACGTTGAGGGGAAGTCTCCACAATGTGGTAACGATGCAGTTAGGGTCTTCTCGGGTATGTGTATGAATACACATGACTTTCTTGAACAATTTTTCAGCGTTTAGCATGCTTGCACAACCATTTAAATGTTTCAGTCGAGTCGGCTAATACATGACTTACAGTGTATTCGTTAAGTCAGCCTGAATCTGAACGTCACAAACAGTATGTTGCCTTTTCTAAATATATACAACAATAAGTTTTCTGTACGTGTACATGCATAGTATTGACAAAAGTAACAACACGATACCACAAACTGTGACATCACAGAATCTCAGCTAACTCTTTCCTTTGGTGTGTATTTCAAAAGTGATTACCCTTTACTTTACAGACAGAATTACAGTGGTTGATGAGCTGGGAACCTTTTGTGGCAATGCCACTCCAGCTTACACCTCCAACAACTGGGGTATGGTCGTTGAATTCAGAACAAATGGGAATATTGCGGGCAAGGGATTCCGAATCCAATATCAGAGCAGTGGTCCCTATAGACAGTGTAAGTGTGGTTTCATCAACCTAAATTAGAAGCTACAAAGCTGACACAAATGCACCTCTGAGCTTCGAGTCCCGTAGTTATTCTGCTCAGCAATCAATCAAAGTGGTTTTGTACTTGCAAGCCTATTCTGTTTTGATAAATTGTGTTTGCATCTACAATGTTACGAGGCAGTCAGATGAACATGGTTCATTGGTCATCGTCCTAATCACTGGATTGCCTCGACTATATAAAGACCGCTGGCGCATGGCACGATTGCTGGGTGCAGCATCAGGCAAAACAAGAAATCAAAGATGTTCTTGAAACAATTATGCTAGTTGGCAAGTAACAGTTAGAGCATGACATGCCTGCCGACTGCTGGTTCGTGGGCATTGTTTTTCATCATTATGTTAAATTTCCTTTCACTCTATTAAAACTTGTTTCTGCAGAAAATCGAGTCTAAAGATTCTTAAGTGTTGGCGTTTTGAATGCCTGAAAGGTTGCCACACTAACGAATGTATATTACGTATACGTTCAACTATGTAAACTATGTAAACTCGCCGGGAAACGTGAATCTCCAACGCAACATTGTTCTTACAGTGCAACCTTGCAGTAGAACACCGTCAAGAACATGCAACTAAACGTGCAGATTACCAGCAACAGGCGAGATGTATGTGTATAGCGGCTCACAATACATGAATAGGTCGCTGAGTGTGTGTGATAAGGAAAAAAGACATTCATTTCGACTTTCATAACTCCTCCTTACTCTAAGACTACCAAGCGTTACTGCTGTCAGTTCTGTTACTACCAAATCTTTTGCGTGACGCTTCCTATCACTACTGCTCGAGAACATCCGAGTTAGAATTGTCTTCAACAACCAGTGGTTGTCGGAGGAGTCAACTAAAGGGATGGTTGGCTCAGACTCACTGATTTGTTTGACACATGTCATCGTATGGCATCGAATGCGTATATGGTCATTCTGATGATCCCTGGATGTTCTGGTCCAGACTCAGTTATGCAAAGACTGTCGCCATGTCGCTGAAATAGTGCAGCGTTAAACCCCAAAGCAACCAACCAATCCATCCTCTTTTTTCTTTACAGTGACCACGTTGGCACCGGCCATTTCTTGTGGCCAAACCGAGTTGTCTGCTTTTGATTCCGTGCAGTATCTACAGTCGCCCGGATATCCTAATGGCTACAAGAAGTAAACTCATATATTGGATGTTATATTAATATTTCCTCCACAGGCTACTATTAAACCTCCTGATATGATCAAGTGGCAATTGCCACCATTCTTCATGCAAAGTAGCTTCCAGCTGTGCAAGATTCTGGAGAGGGGGTTCTTTCAATCTCACACGGCGTCCAAGAACGTTCCATTCATGTTTAACGATGGTTAACAGTGGCTCTACTATCATGAAATATATCAGGGGGTGCTTAATTAAGTTCCAGGTGTATAGTACTCCCCTTGTTTGATGTCGATCATTTTTTTCACCAGTCAGTGTTTCTACTTCAGTAATGAGCACTGTGTCTGGACGCTGAATTCGACATCCTCATCTAAACAGGTTCGGGTAGTGGTCTTGGATTCTAACATGGAAAGTTCCACAGGATGTGTTAACGACTTTGTTAAAGCCTTCGACGGTGAGTAAGCCTCCCACAGCTAGATCCAGCCAAATTCAGTTTAATGAGATTTTACGTTCATTTAATTTGGAGGCCGTTGTTTACTTTTGTGGAATATTGTATACTGGCTTCAGGTAACAGCACAGAGGCCTCGGAGCTAAGCGTCTGGTGTGCTGATATGGCACCAACGGTGCAGAGTACCGGACAGTCTATGACGATAGTATTCCAGACTGACCGCTCAATAACGTCATCTGGCTTCCAGCTTGAGTACTTCCAAACAAATGGTAAGTTCTCCATGGGGGTGAACGGTTTATCCAGACCGGACACCTTACACTTGAAGCACCACTAGTGAAAACATGAAACTATACACATCTGTTAGTTAAATATAATAACAAACAAGAAATATTTATTCGTTTCAATGTTTCATCATCATATCATAGTTGCGCATGGGACCTTGTGTGTACAGTTTTACCAGGAGAGTTAACAGCCTGGTATTGTGTTCAATAATTTTTATATTTCATTTGTTGGAACAAATTATCAAGTAAAGTGTATACTTTCTAGCGAAAGACAAAACGGCATTATTCATACGATATGCAAACTAGTAAAGTGAAATTGTACGTGTTTTCAATATGATATCTCAGGTGCAGACTAGTAAAGGAAACTTGTATGTGTTTTCAATAGGATATCTCAGTTGCAGACTAGTAAAGGAAACTTGTATGTGTTTTCAATAGGATATCTCAGTTGCAGACTAGTAAAGGTAACTCGTACGTGTTTTCAATAGGATATCTCAGTTGCAGACTAGTAAAGGAAACTTGTACGTGTTTTCAATAGGATATCTCAGTTGCAGACTAGTAAAGGAAACTTGTACGTGTTTTCAATAGGATATCTCAGTTGCAGACTAGTAAAGGAAACTTGTACGTGTTTTCAATGGGATATCTCAGATGCAGAGTAGTGAAGGGAACTTGTACGTGTTTTCAATAGGATATCTCAGTTGCAGACTAGTAAAGGAAACTTGTACGTGTTTTCAATAGGATATCTCAGTTGCAGACTAGTAAAGGAAACTTGTACGTGTTTTCAATGGGATATCTCAGATGCAGAGTAGTGAAGGGAACTTGTGTGTATTTTCAATATGACACGTCAGGCGCAGACTAGAAGGGGGACGTGTATGTGTATTCAATATGGCATCTGAATTGCAGACGAGTAAAGGGATTTCAGGTGTGCAGGCGACGGCATCATGCAGAAAGTTTCTTTACAGTAGTTGCTGGTACTTTTACGGCGAACATTCTTACCGAACATTCTTCATCAAGCACGTTTCTCCCAAAGTGCTGGTAACTTCATCCAAAATGACCTTCAAGAACACCTGCTAATACATTTATCAATATTGAGATACGGTACCATGCTCGAGGTGATCGTACTTTTCAATACCACAACGTTTGCGGAATATCATCAAGGGTTCATTCCATGTTTCAGAGCAATACACCTGTGGGGGACATGTGAACGCTTCAGATGGTGAGGGGTATCTTACATCCCCCGGGTACCCTGACAGCCATGACAGGTGAAACTTTCTGTAACTGTCTACAACATAATTATATCCATTGGTGGATGTAGAACATTTGAAGGAGTGGGAAGGATCCTGGTGTCCTCTGTATCATCTGACACGAATTTGTGTGCCAAAGTACAATATAGCTAGGCATCGCAATTGTATTACAGTTGGAATAGTAAGATTAATAATTTCACCATGTATGCATTTCGTTCTTTGATCGTTTTATGGTTTGGTCCAATTCTATTAGGATTCAATTTTGAGATCAGTTGGGGTGTAAAGTCACATTAAACACTAGTTCAGTTGAATCAAAGAGTGTCTTCTTAATGTGTGAGTAAGGGAGGTTTGGTTTCCATGCCGTCACCACTTTGGGGTAACCCTAGACCAGTCTTATGGTACTGGCAAATGTAGAAACATTATCTGAGCGAACAAGGAATCGAACTGACAATCAAAGTAGTTTGATTTGGTTTGTTGTTTAACGCCGCACTCAGCAAATATTGCAGCTATATAGCAGAGGTCTATAAATTTGGACCACACAATCCCGTGATCAGCATCATGAGCATCGATCTACGCAACTGGGATGCGATGACATGTATCAGAACCTGATCATCGGATCCCGTTTGTCTCAACGTACGGCAAGCATGGGTTACTGAAGACCAATTCTAAGACATTCCAAATTGTTAAATTGGTTTGAAATACGTAAGGTGCAATACAATTATCCACAAAGGCAATGAAGGATGAAACATTTCTTAAACTAACAGGAACAGATACTGCGAGTGGACTATCCAGACGTCCAAGAACGATACCATCCTGAACATCACAGTGGTGGACTCCAGAATGGACGATTCAGTCTCTTGTAACCACGATGGCGTGAAAGTGACTGATGGTAAGTTGCAAAAAAGGGAGATGAAAGCATCTCTTCAGTTGCAATTTCAATGTTAACTCTCCTCTTGCAAAGAGTAAGAGTATGAACATTGCATGAGGTGTGTGACGTGCACGACGATTCATGAGTGAGTGAATTATGAGTGAAACTTCATTAGCTTGAAATTCTTGTGATCCTTGAATACTACGTAAAATTACAGCATTAAAGGTTATTTTATGTTATTTCAGCAGGGTTACAGACATATCTTGGTGAAATTATAAGACTATCATGAAGTGTAATAGCCGCAATAAATCCATTTAAATCAAACACGCTTTAAAAGATTTACCTTACAGTGCGGAATACGTATTTATATATTCAGATTACATCTACGTTGAAATATCTACTGAGGTACAAATAATTCTTTGCTCTACAGGTATCAGCAGTAATTCCAGCTTGCTTGGTGAATTCTGTGGGAACATGAAACCGACCTACCTCAGCAGCGGCCCAGCCATCACCCTTGGTTACTCCATTGGCAGCGAGAACATCACCAGGGGATTCAAAATCAAATACACACCAATATCGTTTAGTGAGTTAATATTACCAGTGAGCTTAGTTTTATAAGGACATTCTAGCAATATCACGGCAACAGACACCAGGAAAGGGCCATATGGGGAATCGAACTCGAGTTTCAACCGTGCAGAATATCCTTCATGAGAAGAGAAAACGAAAGGAAAGTGTAGTGAATAGAAGGCCAGTCTAGCTCAGAAAAGTGAGCGCCAGTCATGTCACCCTGCTTTGACTATAATGCTGAATGCAGATGAATGCAGGATGTGTGTGTCTGTTGAAAGTACATCACATCACAGCAGAGACGGGCTGTATCAACATTATATACGCCAGGAATTGTCTGAAAAATGTACGTCTAACCATCTAACCTCACAACACCATAGGAAAGATGGAGTGAACATTCAACAGTACGAAATGTGTTTCAAAGCATAGACTTGCTGTTTAAACAATCGCGTGCTGAAGCAGGAGAATGTGTATAAAGTGGCCGAACTGTTTACTTTACTGTTCCAAAGTGAATCCTATTGTCCATTTGTATATCACAGCTTTGTATTGAACCGATTGTAATGTTTCATGAACCGGTTAGAACCAGTACATGAAACTGTTTGATTGATCTTTTAAATCTACAAGTAAATACATTCCTACATTACCTGATTCATTCAAACTGCACACAACAACAACAACAACAACAACAGAAACACCATCAACAACAAAACAAAGGTTTAATGAGAGGAATACCCATGACCTCTCTGAAATAACTCCCTCGCGCTCAATTCAAACTGGGCTGACAAGTACTGTCTTACTATTCAGGACAGCACGCTATACCTAGCACTATCATTACACTTTCCTCTTGTTTTTTCACGTCTTACGAAGGGTTTTCTATAAGATTGCATGACTACATTAAAACACCCTCCATGGATCGACCTTTCTGACCTGTGACGTCCTGACTAAAATACCATATTCATGTATGCTCGTTCTGACCAGATTAGAGCATTTAATAGTTAACTATGAAATTGTGATTTTGAAAATTACGCTTTTTCATCCTTATTCATTGTTATACCATTTAATGCGATTCGTCAAAGTATGCACAAAGCATACATACAAGGTTTTTAACGAACTTGCTTATCACGAACTGACGGATAGCACTATTATTTCCCAGCCACATGCTGCATAGTATAGCCCCAATACGTATAACGTACTATAGTTTTAACGACCTCAAAATAGTGGCCTCTCTGGGTTCGTTATAACCGTTATAACTCTTGTATGGACTATAAATACATCATACACCGCCTACCGTTGTTATACAAGGTCGACAGTGTACATCCAAGGAAATAATTTAAGGCTCTTTCTTTGGATTTTCTTTCAGAATGTAGTGGTATTGAATTATTTGCAAAGAAGACGCCAAACTCTTTCACATCACCTTTTTATCCAGTAACTTATCCGAGGTAAGGTTCATATATCTAATAAATACAACCACAAAAACATTACTACGTGTGATGATATACACGATTTCTAATCTGAAACAATAAGTGTTTTAAAAATGCATATCTGTAACATACATATTCGTCTTTGAAAAATATTAAAGAGGTTCAAATTACACACCAAATAAATATAGAAGAAACTGTTCTCATGACTGGATCCGAATCAAAACGGGACTACCTTCTTCAGAACATTCATCAAAGTATGCAGAAATATATGTATTCTCTTTTTGTGTAAATGGTTAGCTGAATTTATCTGAAAAGTGACACGTCTACACATCTGTAAAAGACAGCCATGGTTAAAATCGGTGACATTTGGCTTTGTTTCTACAGCAATGCTGACTGTTCCTGGAGAATCGACAGCGGGGACCCTCAGCTCATAGTGTATATCTACCTGGACGCTCACATACCATTCACTTACGGCTGTGGTATCGATAAAATAGATGTATATGATGGTGTGTGTTACATATTGCACATGTAATGTGTTTCCGTTACAAAAAAGACTGTCCTTCTATGATACCTTAATACCACAAGGCACTTGAAGTACGTATCATTGCTGGCAGAATATGTCTTGATATTCGGCCGAGTGAGTGAGTGCGATCGTGCGTGCGTGCGTGCGTGCACGAGTGAGTGATCGTTCGTTCGTGCGTGCGTGAGTGAGTGTGTACGTGAGTGAGTAAGTTTTACGCCACTTTTAGTAATATTCCAGGAATATCAGATATACCAGAAATGACCTTCACATGATCTTCCCATGTGGGGAGTCGAACCCGGGATATCGGATTGACGACCGAACGTTTTAACCACCAGGTTACCCTACCAACCCTTTTTGACAGATGGGATATTTCAATAATCAGTGCATGTATCGGGTACGCTCTATAGGTTTCAGTAGCAGCAACTCCTCGCTGATCGGACGATGGTGTGGCGGCATACACACTGCGTACAGCTCCGGGCGATACATGCTCATCAAGTTCACCACAAACTCCTACGCTAAAACACAGCGTGGTTTCAAAATCACGTACCAGGCCTCGCATCCAAATGCAAGTGAGTGTTGCCAATTTTACCCTCATCTTTCTTAATAAGTCACAAATTTTGCGCTGGGCACATTTTTTGTACTATCAAAATTATCGAGAACTGTTCCACTTCGTAAATCTATGAAAGAGGTCAGTATTAAACAGCTCCGTTGGAAAAACAATAAGAACAATATTATGTCACTGATTCGGTGTTTTGATTTGTGCATTTGGTAAGTAAGGAACATTGTTTTGGGTTCGAATCCAAGGATTTGACTGATTACGAATGGTTTGAGAGAACAAAACAAGACCCAGGCTGCAGCACGAATTATTTCAGTGACACAGAATACCTTTCTTCAGGTGCGTGCAACAGGCTGGTCCTTGCTACTCCAGACTTATCCAATGTGACCTCTCTTAACTACCCTAACGAGTACCCCGAGTAAGTGACCTAGCTACTTCTACCTCAGCGAATGTGACCTCTCTCATGTATTTTAATGAGTACCAAGTGTAAGTGACAACATCCCCTCCAAGGGCAAAAGGAAACTTAAGTATATGTCATCTTCAGTTAACATTCAGTATGTCGATCTGAACATTGCATTAAGCTGTTAAAACGTAGATCTGAATTAGATCTGGACCAGCTAATGCAGTAATTGACCTATAGTCATCGAGGCTGATCATGTGCACCTGATTCGTTTCATCTCTTGTGGCAAACAGGATGCTGGGAACCTGCATCTTTTGCGAAATTAACTTACTGGTGTTCAAGATACGAAGATCAGGTGGAAATATTGTTCACGTACTGTTTTATATTCCAATAGAAACACATACTGTTGGTGGATATTCCGCGCTCGGGACCCTAAGAATGTTGTGGTCGTGGAGGTAACCGATATGTCAATAAAGAAATCACCAAACTGCGCCAGGGCATTTCTGTCCTTCTACAATGGTAAGGGGATTACAAGGGGAAGTAAACTGCACCTTGCTTATCAGTGTAAAGCGTTTTCATAATTTAACTATCATTATAAAATAAAATTATGTTATCTATATAGTGGTAAAGATTTTATATCTGCATAGAAATTATGTTGTGGCTTTATGTAACAAACCTAAATGACATATTGGTACTTATCTAGCCTCACGTAAGAATGTGGAGTTTTGATTGGTCCACGTGACTCCGATAAAATACCATGTACATCCATCACGATCCGCCAGCGGGAGTATAAGACTTTTATACTCTTATACTCCCGCTGCGAAAATCATATCACCCCGCTACGCCTCGGTGACGACGCGAAGTGAGAAAAGCGACAAGTCTTTAGTAACGTGCGGTGCATTGAGGTCAAACGATCAACTGGTGTCAACATGGCAGCAAGTCGATTCGATGCGTGTTGTTTTGTTTTGATTTAGTGAAAACATTCAGCTAGATAAATGCGTTATCACATCGTGTCGAGGGAAACATCGTGTCGAGGGAAATACGGGGTGTTATCAGTCCCGAGTAAGGTTGTATTCCCCGAGCCGGAGGGGAATACAACCGAGCCGGAGGGGAATACAACATTACGAGGGACTGATAAAACCCCGTATTTCCCTCGACACGATGTGAGAACTTATAATATGGCATACGAGACATCGTGGGGAGGTTCGGTAACCTAACGGTTACCCGGGTTCGTTTCCCCTCATAAGTACAATGGATGAAGCCCATTTATGGTGTTCCCCATGATAAAAGCGGCATAAAACTATACTCACACAATACAAGGCATCAAAGACATTATATCTATTACAGGTATAAGCAACCATAATAAACTCATCAAGAAGTTTTGCGGGGACACCAAGGGTGCAGTATCAAGTTCTGGTGACGTCATGTATGCCACATTCCAGACATTACAGGGTTGGAATGGTACTGGTTTCCGACTGGTGGTATTTGAGATGCCAAGTAGGTGTAGGCTAAATGTTTTCGTTTTGTAAACAATGACAAAGTTTGCCTGAAAATCTCTCAAAGATAAATTAGCTGACACATTATGTTTACCATTAAACAATACGGATGTATACAGTTTTATATATGGCCGTTCTGGAAGGCCTTTCGGTATTATTTATCAAATTATCAAGCGTCCCAATATAGGTGATATCATATAGTTAGCATTTCTAATTGTATATTTCTAGCTATTGTCAATTACAGCGAAGTAAGCCTTTGGTGTATTCACAATCTGATTTATGTAAATGTGATATTGATATCTTAGTGTCTTAGTGTTCTTAGTGTCTCATAAGACACTGTTGTATAATGTATGTAAACTGTACGTGTGCGTGTGACACTTTAATCTACTACTACTTTACGCTACTACTACTACTACTACTACTACTACTACTACTACTACTACTACTACTGCCACTACTAATATTACCACTACTACTCTTATTGTGTGTACATGTAAATATGGCACTTTGACAAAATGCTCTTAATATTGAATCTGGCATCTCATATGAGTGAATGTTGTAATATGAAATAAATATACAAAGTAATAGATTTGACAATTGTCCTGGAAAGTCTGGTGTTCAGATGAAGCCACGCATAAACTGGTGTGCAAACATCGGGACATATTTTACTGCTACATCGAACGTTTGACTATTGATCAGCGTTTTCAATATGTCGATGGATGGTCAAATGAATGACAAGCCACGCGTAATGCTCACGTATGCATCACTGAATAATCCTTGTAAGCCAGACAATAAACCCAATAAAATTTAGAAATAGTGTTGCATTCTTAATGGAATTCTTAATTTGCGTGCTGATTTGTATACATTTTAAGTATTTATAAGCATAAGATCGTTTTACTTTTGAATCTACTTTTTAAGGCTGTCACGAAGTGGACCTTCTGGCTAAAACAACACCAAGCTTCTTCGTATCTTCTCATTATCCACATACATCCAAGTGAGTAGAAGCTGAACGAGAGCGTGTGTTGTCACGGAACATGCGTATAGACTCTGCTTGCATGAAGTTTCGGAGAATGGTCGTAAAAAAACCTGTCGCAAACATACTGAAACAAATATATCTGACTTCTAATATATGTGAGGGTTTGGGTGAGAGAGGCATTTTTGTAAAAAAACCGAAGTTGTTTTTGACAATGAAAAGTATTTGAACAATTACTGTAACTGAGAAATTCGAGAATATGAGGATATTGCACCTGAACTGAATACATATTTGTTGGTGCATCATTTTCCTGGAATGAAGGTTATCTAACTGCAGACTGGATCACACGATCAGAAGCAATTCAAGCATGATGTGTACTGTGGGTTTCTATATTGATTTGTTGTAATGTAGTGGTTCTGATTATAGCGACACGGAATGCTCCTGGAGAATAGACAGTATAGATGCCAACTTTCTGGTAGTCGTGGATTTTACAATACATTTAGCTGACTCCATTGGATGTAAAACTGACTACATTGAGGCATATGATGGTAAGCTTAGACTCCACATATCCTCACTCACTAACTCAAACAATCACTCACTCACTCAAGCAATGTTCGTGCAAATCAGTCCAATTCACTTGTTCGTGCAATTAATAACTCACTCTATTAAAAAAAAAAACACCACCATGCATTCCCTCAGTCATTTACAGTTTTTAATAAGCTATTAGTATGTAAATGTGTTGATAGCGCACAAAATGATAGCTAATTCCTTTCCACTGATTCACTCCTCTGAACTAGAAATGACAAGTAAGGCCGCCTCGTATGTTTCATATTTTGGAACGTCCATGCTATGAAAAATAAATCAAGCCAATCTTTTTTTCATTCTGAAAAGTGACAGGCCTGTAGCACATTGATTAATCATATGTGGGTAGTGGAATATTCTTTCTGAGAATAAAATCTTTATGAATATATACAGACATTCTTTCTAAATGTTTTACTGGATATATTCATCAATTGTGTAAACGTAACGAGGTTCAAGATATATGTAATAATATTTCTTTATTTCTTATTTTCTTTCTTTCACTTTTCTTTTATCTTTCACCGTATAAAACATCCACAGAGCAGCGGAATCTCGTCAGTCATGATTCATATACATGCATGCATCCATCCATCCATGCATGCATGCATGCATCCATCCATCCATCCATACATACATACATACATACATCCATACATACATACATCCACCCATCCATCCATCCATCCATACATACATACATACATACATACATACATACATACATACATACATACATACGTAGTGGTTGTTTCCCTTGAAGAACCATTTTTCATTATTGACTAGTTTAAAAGAAAACAGCCATCTTTATTTTAGCCTTGGTTTACAGTTAGTTTCCATTTGGCACAATAATCCTCTAATTCAGTAATTACTCCTTGCAGCCTTTCATTGTGCTTGAAAACAATATGATAACAGTAACAGGAATATTTGTATTATATCTGGATGTAAGTGGATACCCCTGGTTTTCTTGGATTTGAGTTACTAATGCAAATATGGAAAATGTAAATAAAAAAGGACTTAATGCACAGTCTTGTCTGACTCCGAATTGGCTCAAAATTGCATCCGATGATTCAGTATTACTGCTTACACAAATTTTCGCATTTGCATACATACTACTCAGTAAGTTTCCCATTTAATAACTGGCACGGTGCTTTTCCACGACAGTCCATAGATTATTATTGTTTTCTGAATCGAATGCCTTGGAAAAATATATAAATAAGCCATAGACGTTTTGTCCCCTTTTGATTAAAATATTCCTGAATAATAGAATGTAAAACAAATACGATATCAATAGTAGTGTATCCATTTCTAAAGCATGTGATTCTGTTATCTTGTCTAAGGTATCTGCTCATTTTACTAATCTCTTGTGTATGGTAGATGTAAATATTTTGCTAAATATGCTAGTAATGTTATGCCCTTATAATTTTCAGGATTACATAGGCCACCGTTCATAGGAGCTATTATGCCAATGTGACTATCTTATGCATAGGAGCTACTATGCCAGTGGACCAGAAGTGTGGGAAGTGTCCCAGGTCCAAGATAATATTCAGATGCGTGTATGATTTGAAAAATGTCACAAAGAAACTTCACAAAACAGTGTAACAAGAGGGATGACTCCAAGTTTCCTTAAAGTTTGAGCAATATTCACAAGCACGTGTATCTTATGAGATAACAATTAAGTTAAACTTTATATTTGTAGCAGCAGTAGTTCTTTGTTCTCATTACTACGTGGATTATGGTGATGATGTTCATTATTCTTGTACTTACCATTAGTACGATTAATGTTTCAAGGCTACAACTCCAGCTTTAGGTCGCTGGGCAGATGGTGTTCGGTGTCTCAACTGACTGCACGTAGCACTGGGAGTTACATGTTCCTGAAATACCACACTGATTCGTTCGTGGATGATCACGGTTTCAACTTTACTTACACTGCCAAACCTCGTCTTACAGGTAAGTAATCATACATGTTACAAACTAAACATTTACACATTTTAAACAGAAACGACAAAACCCTTTCCACATCCGTGAGAATCGAACTAAACTGTACAGTTGTTGTATACTGTTGTTTATGTACGGAAGCGTAGTAGGGAGAAGGTAAGAATTTGTGTAGTCTCATTATCTCCAACGTAGGACTTACTATCTGCTACATAGGACTTAGTATTTCCTACGGAGGACTTACTAACACCTCCGCAGTACTTAATATCTCCTAAGAAGGACTTAGTATTTCCAGTGGGAGATGATCGATATACAGTGTTCCCAGAAATTATTGAGAAAATCTTTGGTTTTTTTTATAATGATGCTAAGATTGGAAAAAGGGCTTTCACTATGCACTAAGCATACTAAATAAGGGAGACAACTCTTGAAGGCTTAGAAGGCAGCTCATTACATCAAGAGTTATCTCCCTTGTCTGAGCAGACGGCTTCCTGTGTTGACATGGCAGAATTTACAGCAAGAGAGAAAAGAAAGCTCATTCTAGATGATTTTGAAAGGGGTCAGGCTGATGCTAAAGTGTTAGCTTGTAGACATGGTATTCCTCTGTCTACAGTATACAGAACTTTGAAAAATATTCAAACAGGAACCGGGATAGAGCACAAAGCAGGGGCAGGTCGGCCTAGGAAATTCAGTGTTGGGGATCGCCGAAGACTTGGGCAGATTGTGAGTAGGGGCAAATTGAAAAGTGTTGAGAACATCAGAAATGAAATGATTAGCAGAGGAAGTCCTCAGGTATGCAATGAAATAGTTAGGCAGGAATTACAGAGACTTAATTGGGTGAAAAAACGTGGAATTCCCTCGCCGTTGATGAAAGATGCACAAAAGGAAAAACGTTTAAACTGGTGTTGGGCTCATGAAAATCAAGATTGGGATAATGTTTTCTTTTCGGATGAAAGTTCTGTTTGGCTTTTCCCTAATTGTGTGAAAATTTGGACCAAAGATACTGTCAAACCTATCTACCAGCGACCAAAACATAGTCCGAAGTTTCACATGTGGGGTGGCATATCAGCTCGCGGAGTGACGCCATTGTGTGTTTTCACGGGAAACTTGACAAAAGAAAGATACGTTGACATTCTAAATGGTCACCTTCTTCCGACAGCACAAACATTGTATGAAGATGACTGGATTTTCCAGCATGATAATGACCCAAAACACACTGCGCGCTACACAAAACAGTGGTTGTTGGGCGAAAATCTTCAAGTTTTAGACTGGCCCAGTTACAGCCCAGACCTAAACCCAATTGAGAATGTGTGGGGAGTCATGAAGGACAGAATAAACCAAAAGGGACTGAGAAATATTGAAGATATGAAGGCCGAGGTGGTCCAATATTGGGATACCCTGTCACACGACTACCTACAAACTTTGATGGGTAGTGTGCCTAGGCGTATTCAGGCATGCATTGCTGAGCGAGGAGGTCTAACAAAGTACTAAAACAAGACTGAGACTGTAAAAGGATGATGTTTTAACATGTTTATGTAAGTAAAACGCCAGAATTTAATAACCGTAATGAGTTACATGACGCAACATGATTCTCAATAATTTCTGGGAATACTATATGTTAACATGCACTGATCTGAAATGGTCGACGTACATCACCAGACACGCGAACAATCTCCCGTTTCACTGTTTCAGTCACTGTTAGAGTCTACAGTCGTAGTGTTTCATTCACTTTTAGAACCTGCATTTATGTGTTACATTTACCATTAGAGTCTACTAACACCTGGTTCATTCACTGTAAGAGTCTAGACTCATGTGTTCATTAATTGTTGCACAGTACTGTCATGTGTTGGGTCTACTGTTGAACTTTACTGATATGCTTTCAGTTTGTTCTGCTGTTACGCGTTGCATTTAGTTCATTGTTATATGTTGCACTTCGTTGCACTGTACTGTTATGCGTTGTCAAAATATTTCGGAGGTCGTTGCACATGAGGCATAATCAGCGTGCACAGACTATCGAGGGCAATCTACGGAGGACGTGTTATAACCAGTATTTTATATCAGTACCTTACCCAACCCCAACCCCAGCCCCCTCTGTGTGTGTGTGAGAGAGAGAGTGAGTGCTTGAGTGAGTGATTGTGTGTGTGTGAATACCCAAGACTCCATAAATGCATTTAAATCAAGATCCACCTTACCCTAACAATAACACACACAATAACACCGTATAGTAACACTTCGTTAAAGTCATGAATATTCACTGACTTAGATTTCGGATATCTGACGTCTTGCATAACCAAACATTCCTCTGCTTAATAATCATACTTCATAATCCGGACCTTAAAAGGGCTATATTAAATCCATTAACTCCTACGTAGGAGATATATATTAAGTACTAAGTGCAACGTAGGAGATACTAAGTCCTGCGGTGGAGATACTATGTAATAAGTCCTACATTGCAGAAATTAGGAGAATCTCCTACATAGGAGATATGAAGTTAATGAGGCTAAACAAAATTTTCACCATGGTCCTACTACGCTTCCTTTCTATACAGTATTGTGCCTTATAAAAAAGCACTGTTTCAAGAGAAAACACATTTATGAATTTTTTAAACGTCATTAAAGAATGATAATTGAAATTACAATTATAATTATGTCCATGATCGACAATGGTTATGCTTAAATCTGGCAATGACAAATCATCATTTTTAGAGAAACCATGTTGTTGTTGTTGTTGTTGTTGTTATTGGTTGATTTCTAACATATAATCATTTTTGTTACCTGTATTTTTCTGTTCCCTTTTCAGACAGCATCATTTGCACCACACTCCTTATCATCAAGTCCCTGGTTGTTATTGATATTTGACGTGCATTGTTTGAAAACGCCAATATTATGTTTTGAAATGTACATTTATCTCCACAGGCTTGAGAGTGGAAGAGCGCACATGTTTGTTATTGGAACTCACAACATAACGATGTAGTAATCCTCTTATTCAATGTACATGGTGCAGGATTATGAAATGACACGCCTTTGGGTGGCATACCAGTGTCTATTACAATAGTACTTCTGGTGATATAACCTACAGAACAATTAGGAACTGGGCGAATAGATATAGTGATTAACATTGTTGTGTGGATGCATAAGTAGCACATGTTAATTAAGCAACTACCAAGATAAGTCCTAATTCGTATAATTTTGAGGACAAATGATGGCCTAGTTGATAAGACGTTTGTAGTCACACGTTTATAGAAATAAAATCATACAAAATCAGGAATTCGTATATGAATGATTTAAACCATGAAAACCTTTATCATTCAAGGTGAGTCGAAGGACGACACTTTAACGGGTAAGTGATGTGGTACTGATTTCCCATCGACATCATTAGCAACGACAATGAAAGGGGATTTATAGCGTTCTTACACAAGATTTCACTTAAATGACCTAGTCTGAGACTCGCTGAGATTGCTTCCTGTAACAGGGCAAAGGTCCTAAAACTCTTTCGTATGCGAAGCCAATGTCTTGAAAACATGTTTAGAAAGTATGTCGTCGAATTTAGTGCATTTTATTTGACTATTTCAGGACTAAACATTGGTGTCATTACTGGAGGAGTGGCGGCTGGTTTGATATCTGTTTCATTGGAACCATAGTTTTCATGAAAATCCGAATACACGTTTTAAGCGGATCCGGAATCAAGGTGAAAGAAAACTATTGGTACGGAGTCACTTACATAGATCTTGGAGCAACCAGCCCGGTCTATGACAACCAACAGATGCTGACCAACCGATATACAAACATGAGGAAGAAAGTTCCTAAGTTCAGAACTTGAAACTAATCAAGTCTCGTGAGGCTATAGTATAGTTAAGTTACAGTCCGCCGAGGGATGATTTCATGCACACAAATCATAGAAACAACCGAACCATTTAGTCGCCACCTACGTCAAGCACAGGCTGCTATGAAACTACTGAACTCGGCCTCATATGAACAAGAAGACAACTCGAATCTCTGCCATCAATTGTCATCAATATAAACAGCTGAAACGAATGAAAACAGCAATATGGTGGCGGTATGTCTGTTCCCGTACATACTTCCATGGCAGTCTCAATCCAGCTCACTATTTACCGATAGTATAATATTACTCACGGTGACATATCTTTATTTGAAGAAACAACAATTTACTATACGCGTCTGACCTTCATGTGTGGTGACATTTAATGATCTCTACTATTCAAGTTTATCCTGTAGTATTTTATGACAAAATACGATAGTGGCTATATGAATATATAAACATATCATTGTTGGTATTGCGATATTGTAATTACACATTGTACTTTTGCACATGTAAATGATGTTATGGATTGATGCCTGTATTTTATGTTTTTGTTATCTATACAGTGGAAGCTGTCAAAACCGGCATCTGTCCAGTCCTGCAAGGTGTCAACACCAGCATAAAATTTCAGTCCCATCAGAGGCTTGAACATTACTCATCAGCTTTATAATCAGGCACGTTGTCTAAACTGGATTATTTCTTCTTATATAGTCTGGTTCATAATTATTGAGAATTTTTCTTCTTACTTTGAGCTATCCTAACACCTCAACTGATTCACTGATACTTAAAACTAAGTAATGGTATAAGGGGGGTAACTCATCTTGGTCTACTGAGTATAGTACAATTAGAGTTACCTCCCCTGAATTTGTAGCAGACGTCATTTTCCTCAGCACTGTCAACAATGTCTGCTGAAGATAAAAGAAGGTTGATTTTTGAGTTGTGTAATCAAGGAATTGATGATGTAAATACATTGGCAGAGAGAACAGGAACTCCTCTTTCTAATGTGTATAGGATTAGGAAGAATTTTAAAGAGGGAAAGGATTTGGGGCACTAGAAAGGAGCAGGGAGACCCAGAAAATTGGACTTCTCAGATCGCGTCCGGCTGGGAATTTTAGCGTCTAAAAAGCAAAGGGCAAGCATCTCCAACATCAGGTATGAAATGATAGAAAGGGGATCAACAGTTGTATCAAAATCTACAGTTAGAAGAAATTTGATTGATCTTGGATGGGAGAAAAAGACTGGAATTCCTTCTCCTCTCATGCAACAAGAACATAAAGACAGGCGTGTTGAGTGGTGTTTGGCACATGAAAACTTTGACTGGGAAAATGTGATTTTTACTGATGAAAGCTCAATATGGGTATATCCCAATAATGTGAAAATATGGACAAAGTCAAAGTCAGCACCGTTGTATCGACGACCTAAATACAGCCCAAAGTTTCATGTATGGGGAGGGATATCCTTATTAGGAACGACCCCGCTGTGTGTGTTTCAGGGAAATCTGACAAGTCAACGCTACACTAACATATTAGATAATTTTCTCCTTCCAAGTGCACATGTGTTTTATGGAAATGACTGGATTTTGCAGCAAGATAATGATCCTAAACACACCGCAAAACATGCCAGGCAGTGGTTTCAGGAGAAAAATGTGACTGCATTACCATTTCCTGCATATAGTCCTGACTTAAATCCCATAGAGAACATTTGGGGGATGATGAAGGAATGTGTGAATCAAAAGGGGTTGACAAAAATTGAAGACATGAAGAGAGAAGTGGTCCGATACTGGGACAGCATAACTCACGAGACACTAACCTCTCTGATAGGAAGTATGCCTACCCGTCTTAGACTGTGCCGTGAAGCTCTAGGAGACTTGATAAAATATTAAATTGTTACCTACACAACATGAAAAGGTCAGTTCACTTTCACAATACATTCAATTTTATCTGATTTGTTCTCGTTTAATAATATGAAATGCTTTAGCTATTCTCAATAATTTTGAACCATACTGTATATGAAGGAATGTGTGTGTGGTTATGATTTCATCCTACTGTTAGCAATATTCCAGCAATATCACGATGGGAGACTCCAGAAATGGGTTTCACAAATTGTAAACATGTGCGGAATCGGACACTGCTCTTTGTCGTGACGAGCGAATGCCCCGCTCCTCTTACCTGTAGGAAAGCCTAAAGGATCAAAGTCAGGTTTAATCACTACAGACAGGAATTTGAGGTTTTGCTATCAAGTTTGACGTGAGACTGCGTATCATCAGGTCTGTTTTATCTACAATTGTAAAGCTGATATAAAGTTCAGGGTAAGTTAATCTGGGTGCTTACAGGACACTTGTGTCTTTTTATCAGCTCACATACGTGGACAATATTTCAATATACTTTTACTTCTCTTGGATGGAAGCGAAAAACCGATCTATTTATACCGGACATATTTACTGACATCAACAAGATAACGGCATATAATATCACGGATGTATCGAATGTAGGACCAGAAATTATTGAGAATTTCAGGAATTTGTTTAATCGGATTTCTAGCATAAACAACCTTTACCAGCTATCAAGTGCTTGGTTTCATTCAAGAGAAACAACTCCGTTAATCCTTATCCATTAGTTTACATCATGGTAGCAGACGACATTTTCACTGATCCTCAGTGAGGATGATTTAGGGGAGAGGAAGTTGATTTTGAAGAATTATAACAAAGACATCAGATCAGCTTAAGTTATTTCAAGTAGAACAGGCATCCCGGGCCCTTTGTCCACTGTTTATTGTGTTTTGAAAAATATTGCAAATGGATATGGCATTGAGCACCAGGGAGGCGCAGGAATTCCCAGAAAATTGACTATCGGTGACAGGAGATGGCTTGTATTTGTAATGTTTGTATTTTCCAGCAGGACAACGGCCCAAAACATCGTTCAAAGCATTCAGAGGCCTGGTTTCGGACCCTAAATGTGACATTATTAGAATGATTAGAATGTTTGGTGACTTAAGGAGGAAAGCGTCAATACTTCCACGTACGTCTTTCGAACTTCTTTGTTCAGTAGTATGCCCCGCCGCATTGAAACCTGCATTACTGCCCCTGGTGACCTGACAAAATGCTACCTGTTCGTCTGTCTTTGGATCTGGAGTTATGTTCTGCAAATATTCACATTTAATACTTGAGTAATGAATGAAAAAAAATACAATCTTTAAGTTCTCACAATGTCTGGCCATACTATATTTACAAACAGTGCTATAAATACATGCAAGAGTTATCGTATCAATGTACATTTGTACAGCTGGAAATAACTTCACACATATCTATTAGTCAGTTGGTAATAATATACTTTCAATCAAACGTTTAGACTCACTAGTGTAAATATAACCGCTTACTTCAGGCAGCTCTTCTAAACTAATTTTTGCAACATGATCCATACTGATAAAAGTTACTGTTGCACATGAACTGATCTATTGTGAAACAAATTCAAAACGTTGAAAAGATTATTGTCATGAGTTCAAAAAATTATAAAAATCAGTGAAAATGGCGACTTAGCAAAACTTCACATTTTGAGTGTTTGTAGTGAGTCTGAAGCGATGCCCACACATCAACGAGTCGAGGCCAGTGGTCATGAGTTCTTTTCACTGATGAAAACAGATTCAGTCTTTCATTCCAAGACAAGAACAATCGGTTTGAAGATTTACTGTACAGATTCTGCGACAACTGTGTTATGAGGCAGCATAATAGCGACTGCTAGGTACACTTACATTGCGTTGATGTGAGCGGAACAGCGGAACGCTACACCTACGAGATGCTGACTGCAGAGGACAGAGGGGTTCCAACATTCCACGACTACAATCACCACGCAGTGTAAAAACATTGTTTACTACGAACGAAGTGGTCTGCATGCTAGCCACACTTGGTCCTCTATTGAACACTATATAGACATCGTGTTCCACGTGATGTCCAGTCTCCTCACTTGCTCACAAACGCAAATGGTGTTACGAGAGTTTATTTTCTGTAAATTGTATTATTAATTAAGTGATAATTATTATTGAATCACAAGGTTTAGTGTTTTGAATGATAATTATTATGGGTCACATTCCGTATCATAAATGTTCCGTACTTTTAGTATTTTGACAGCAGGCTTTCAGGAAGTACTATAGAGTTACCCCCTCTTGAGTTAATGTTTTGATTATTTGTGCGTATCATAAATGTTCAGTAATTTTAGTATTTGACAGCAGGCTTTCAGGAAGTGCTTTAGAGAGGCTGCTAGATGATGCTACAAAAATATTGACTTGTCAGTGTTATATTTTGCTGGTTCTGTGGGAATTTCTTACACATTTTGTCACATAAAATTTTTAACCGTAACAATGGAATGTCATACTTCAAGTTTTCGTAAAGAGAACATGTCAAGAAGCATTAGTTCAAGATGCACTGCGGGAACTGTCCAGAGATGTGAGGACACGACATATTTATTGACTGGCTTCATTGTCCGGCAGTATGACAAGGTTTCGTGTTAACAGGTAATATATTCAGTCCAAAACCCGCACAAACCGATGATACATTGTAGTTACTCCCATGCTATAATAATGACTTAAAGGTGGTCTTAGAGCCAAGATCACTAACAGTGAATACACCACATTTTGACTGTCTCCTGTGACTGTCATTGTCACAACATCCGACTTAGAATTGATCTTTCATAAACTATGCCAGTAATAACAATCAGCATATTCGCTGTATGTATTCGCTGTATATTCATAGTATGGCAAAGCAGGTTCATAGTTAACTGTCAATCTTATAACTCACATTACTCGTTCAGTGTGTCAAGACAATTAGGCCTGTATGTCTGGTAATCCATAGGAAGGTTCATCTACAGTAGGAAAATAGTGTCGCCGGAGGTTCGATGTTGACAATGTTAATGAAGTATCCCAAGAGATTTATTTACAACATTGCACAAACATCCCTTACAAATCCATGAAGGGCGACCATGCTTGTCGAAAGAGGCGACTAACGGGATCCAATTGTAAGGTTCGCTGACTTGGTTGACACAAGTCATCAGTTCCCAGTTGCGCAAGTCGATGCTCATGCTGTTGATCACTTGATTGTCTGGTCCAGGCTCGATTATTTACAGACCGGCGCCATATGGCTGGATTATTGCTGTGTGCGGCGTAAAACTAAACTCGCTTACAAATCGTAATCACATGACACTGTTTTGCCCGCAGTATATAAAAAAAAACTCGAAAATAAATCGTTGTTGGTTTGACGGACGACAAAAATTCGCGTTTAAGTGTTCAAACAGCCACCCCAAAGACATGCGAGTCAATATTGCCCATGCCGTGTGTACACACACTGTTTTATATTGCTGTGTCGCAACACCCAACTAGAGGAGTTGCAGTTGCCCAAGCGCTTTAGTTGTGTCGCAATACTTCCAACTGTCAGTTATTCTTTTGTACTGTACAACATGTTGCAAAAGTATTTTATTATCAGATATTCTCTTCAAACTATCTATTCATAATCCAGCTAAATGACGACGGGCTGTAAACAATAGAGTCTAGACAAACCTGACCACCTTGTCCGGCTGGGTACTTTAGATGATATCTATTCCGGGTGTCTTTCCAGCTTAGTAGGGTCAGCCTAACCTACATACCTTAACCAGTTGCACAATACCTCCACTGGTAAGTTATCAGTGACGTCACAGCTAGACCTGACTAACCTAGCTATGGTTCTATAACTGGGGCTCAGTAGAGTTCACAAAAGCAAAAGGACTACACAATGTTGATACTGACGTTGATCTCAACTATATTGTTGATTCGTCACATTCACGCAGATACCAACAACACTGCAGGTAGGACCTTCATCAAACCCTTATTTGGCTCCGCCTTCATAAGCGACATCCCGCACAATCGCTATCTGTGTTTCCCGACCTGATGTTGTAAACACTAGATTGGGAAAGTTCTATGTAAAGTTATCACTGACCAGGGGTAACACATTTGACACTTCACAGTTTAGAGTCACTATTTCTCAAAAACCAATTGCAAGTACACAGGAACGTTGTTGTATAGACCAGTTTAAAGACATTCGGAGTTCAATACAAACTGTGGTTGGATCCTGTAATGTAGATCTGAGGTTGTGCACACAACATAGGCCAGTGTGTCAACAGAGGCCAGTGTGATTTGGTTTTGTTTGTGTCTGAATATTGGTAGGTCAGCTGTCCCCGAATAGTCTTTCATGTTCAGACTACTGCATTACGGGGCTGTTCGATACAAAAAATTTTAATAGACATACGTTAATTCTCTTACAGCACTATTTAATATTTAACGGTGTACTCGCTTACTTTTGAAATAAATAGAATAGCACGTAGTCTCAACATTCAGTCCAGTTCATAAACTCAAGTATGTCTTAGATTATTTTCTGTTAGGGAGGAAGTTCCGCATGTACGGCACTGGACAATCCCAGTGTAAGAAATATAAGATTTCCGTTCTTACATTTGTGAGAGATGAATCAGTCTATATAGTAGTCACCGCTAGTTTGTATGGTGAACGGAGTATATCCATATAATTGTTAATACTGCTATCACGTTAAATGGGGTCTATTCACATAATTGTCACTACTATTCGGTATGTTCAGTCTGTTCCTATTACTGTCACTATTGTTTGGTACGTTGAATGGAGTCAGTTCATATATACATGTAATTGTTAATACTGTTATCATGTTAAACGGATTCTATTCATATAATTATTATTTAATTTACTGTTTGATATGTTTAGTCTGTTCGTATCACTGTCGCTTCTATTTTGTACTTTGACGGAGCCTACTGATATAATTGTTAATACTGTTATCATGTTGAACGGAGTCTATTGATATAAATGTCACTACTATTTCGTATGTTGAATCAGTTCATAGACTACATAGTTCTCAACTACTTTGTATGTTAAAATGAGTCTGTTCATATAATTGCTATGGTATGTAGAATTTGTTCATATAATTGCCACTACTATTTCGTAGTTCATATAACTGTAATACTAGTCATACATATCTAGAATATTCCTTACCGCAGCGTTAAAAAACAAACATATGATGTAACTGACACTACTATAATATATCGACAGGAGTCTGTTCCGGTCTTAACATTTTGTGGCGTAGACGATTTCGATGGACATGAAGACATTATCAGATTAGGGACATTAACAGATTGTATTTGTAACATGTGTCAGGCCTGCGTTTTGTCAATTCAGTGGCTACATATTATTGTGCAGGCTGTTTATCATATTAAGCAAAAAAGCCCACTTAATATCATGTGGAGATCACCCAAACACGTAGACGCATTGCCATTAAACAAATGTGGTATATTGGCTTTAAATGTTGATGAAACTAAGTTGAACATTTCTTTCATAATCTTTTCGAAAAATCGTTACCTTTTACAGTGATAGAGAAGGAAGCATACGGCTATAAAATCTCAAGATTTTCAAGTTAAAACTAACAATTTAGTCATTCTGATGTCCTTATGCTGACTTCTGTTGCTCTAGTTTAAGGCATAAACCGGTGTGTTATACACTGCACACTAATGCAATATACATAGTCTGGTCTTTGATGATCAATTTTAACGGTGTCCGTTACTCCTGTTTAAGTCACAGTACGCGCTAAATTGATAATAAGTGTTCCGATCTTTGACTATCTGATTAATGACGTCTATTATTCCCGTTTATGTCACATGACGTACTAATGTAACGTAAATATTCTGGTCTTTGATAATCAGCTTTAGCGGTGTCCGACACTCCCGTTTAAGCCCACAGCATATACAAATATTTTTTTAACGGCGCACTCAGCAATACTCCCGTTGATTTCTCATAATGGTTTCGATTATCTTCAAATATTGATCATATTGTTTCAATAACTTTATCACATGTCACCTGTCTTAAGTTCAAAACCGAATCTTTGAGTTTTACATAGTTTGTGTCCTTTTTTCAGTCAACGCAACGTTATTGGTGAACGAAACAGCAACACACATTGTATCACCTGTGTTTGATTCTCGGTATGTACGCTTTTGCATCTTAAATATTTTAAAAAATTGTTTATGATGATCTCTTATCGACTACACTTTGTATTAGTTCATTTTAACATGACACATACCCTTGACCACTTCACTGATGTTGAACAAGGTTAAAACAACATATTACTAACGTTATCCATCCTAACAGAATTGCTGTCACGAGTGACAATAATTTTGTGCAGTCATAGACAGGTTGTGAGGTCCCTTCCGAAAACGAAACAAAAGGGCCCATGGTATTTATGAAAACGGAGAGGTCATAACACGAAACTGAAAGGCTAGTGAGTGAGTGAGTGAGTGAGTTCTACGCTGCATTTATTCATATTCCTCCAAAATCACGTCGAAGCCTCACACTGGAATCGAACCCAGGTCAACGGTGTAACGACCCAACGCTTTAACGAATATGCTACCGCACCGTCGAAATATTTCTGTTCATGCAGCTACAACTCACGCAGTGGTGCGCATCGTGTTTGAAACGATAGTACCACCGTGTCAGCTTAAAGCCGAAAGGGGGCAATGAGGTAGCCTAGTGGTTAAAGCCTTCGATCGAAGGTCCAAATACCCGATATTTATTTCCAACAATGGGTAAAACCCATTGTGCTCCCCATCGTGATATTGATGACATATTGCCATAAGCTGGGTAAAACGGTACTCACCTGCTCACTTATAGTCCAAACACAAAGAGGTCCATTACGGATACCAGCGGGAACGTGAAACCCACGTTTGAAAACCCCTTAAATATGATCAAAGCTAAACTGAACGTTTCAGACGTTTTCCATGAATAAATAACTCAACATCGAGCAGCGAATTGGAGTGCCTTAGACAACCTAGCAATTCTTCATTCAAAGCCTAGTAATAGTTGTCTGTGTGTACATAGGATATAACGGGTACCACTAGTATCTTCATGATTTTGCACATCAGAATATTTCAGTATTTATGATTCTCATGATGAGCGTTGTTTTCAATGCAATATACTTATGTAATTATTGTTACTGTATGTAAGTAATTCATTCAGATTCAGCTCCAGTGTAAACACATGTTAACATGAAACAATTCGAAGTGAAACAAAAACATGATTTCGGTGAACTGCTTCAGCTTGCAAACTCATGTGACCTCCAGTAACTAAGATCCTTGATTAGAATGCCAGTATTAACACTTTGGCATTTACGGTATATAAATTCATAACAAATGTCTCCTTATAAAACAAACGAAACGGTTACTCATAGCCAGATGCTCTACCAATAACACCAAATAAAATAGTGGTCAAATCTTTGAAGACAATTTAGAAGTGGAATGCATAAGAAAGGCAAGATTAACATGACGTTTCGGGGTGTATGATTGGTCCTTCGTCGCCTGATCCAAACGTCGTGGTATTCAAAAGAAAATGACATAAATACATCTTGATTTTCTTAAAAGATGGGTCAAACTGAGGCCGCTTGATTCCTCCTAAACATTACAGATACCATTCAAGCCCACAACACGTAGTAGAATATTTGGCACTTTTTCGAGCTACTTGTAAAGACATTTCCACTTATAAGTGGATACTGTATAGCAAAGTTGGTACATTGAGAGCACATTTTGTTCCTTTGGAAATAAGGGCAGATAATCCAAAGGGAGCTACCCCGGGATCAATGATTAGGGGTTTTGCATTTGAGACATTTGTTCAATGTCCAGTTACTTGCAAAGCCATATAGGAAGTGGGAATGGTTGCAATGCTAGCACTGTTGATACCATTACAAAAACATTATAGATGGTTTGTAACTCGAATTCTGCTTGGTCGGTCAGACTGAAAATCAAGTTCAATATGAGATGACGAAAACCACTTGAATGGACCTTCGGGGGTAGTAAAGATTCACCGAGATCCCAAACCGAACTGAGGATGCTATGATATGTTATTTAGATTATGCATGTCGAATACATTTCTTTCCAGTGTGACCTTTTCCTCATGGTGGAAGTTACAAGCCCCAAACCGAGACATGAACACAGTCTTACACATAATAAAGTTCCAAAAGTACTCGTGGTATCCGTGCGCTTCCAGTAGTTTAACCGTATATGATGGTAAGTTACCTGTGTGAATCGGCACAAAACAAGTGTTTCATCGCTATCACAATATCACACAAATGAAATCGTGCGTGCGTGGATGTACGTGCGTGCGAAGATTTTGTGCTGATGTGTATAAGATAAATATCTGTCTATTTGTTTGATGTTTTTTCTTTGTGTGTGCGTGTGCGTGCATACGTGCGTGTGTAAACTGGTATGCATGTTAAGATATATGTATTGTTGAGAAAAAAGAGAAACGAGAGCCACATTATTTGTTCTTTTGTTTACTTTTGTCTAATTCATACCACTGGACACACAAATCAAAATTCACCAGATGTGAAACCACAGATTTTCACTTTCAGGTCCGGACACAACAAACCCACGATTGGCTGTTTTCTGTAAGCCACTTACAGATCGACAACTCGTCAGTTCTGGGGACTCCATGTATATTGTTGCATACTATGTTTCTACTGGATGGCAGACATATTATTCCTTTGCTTTCTCATCAGAAAAAGGTAACATTCAATTAAAAGAACAGATGTTAAAAGGAGCTGTATGTCTGTCTGATTGTCTATGCACAAAGACAAAAGTTAAGCACCCCTTGATATTTTTTATGAGATTCTTTCCCCAAAATCTGAAATAATGATGCAAGATATGATGATACGAAGAGAGGAGTTTGCATGATACGGTAAAAACAGTGATTAATGACAGTCACGCTCGTGTAAAGTGCTACCCTTGAGGATTACAATATGGTCCAACTGTATTAGTGGGTATTTAACGTTGGCTGAAACGTCTTTTCAAGCATATTAATTAAACATGGAACGGAGAGACGACTGTGAGCCGACACTATGAACCAAATTATTGGTATGCATACTTCAGGAATGTCCTTTAGGGCGATTGGACGAAATCTCTGCTACGATTACACCGTGGTTAGTCCGGAAGCGCAATGGACCGTCCAAGGTCTGGAAGACCCCCTGTTACTACGCCATGCGAAGACACACAACTGATACGACATGCATGCCGAAAACTCTTCAGTACTAGTCTTCAACTGAAAAGGCTGTGGTTACTCAATCCACCCATCAGCACCAGAACAGGCAGAAACAGTCTCGAAGTGGCAGGAATGAAAATAAGAAGAGTCATTAAACGTCTCTGCTTGAGAGACAGCCATAAACGTGCACGTTTGGCATGGTACTTGGCCAGATGACAGTGAAATCCGAAGGAACCGAAGGAACACCCAGTGGTCTGACTAAAGCCATTTCTTACTCTGTAGACGTACACGTGTTTGAAGGCATAAGACCACAGAGCGTAGCGTATATCCCCAGGAACATTGTGGCAACTGTGGCTTATGTGGGAGGATATGCCATGATGTGGGGATGTCTCTCCCACGACTGCAAGCTGGATTTGGTCACCATGCAGGGCAACCTAGCCCGAGCCCAATACATCCGGATATCCTACATCCTGTCGTTGCCCCTCGTTTTAATAACCATCCACTTGCAATACGACCTTAGTACAAGGACGACTATGCCATGCCTCGTCGATCACGTGCTGTAGTTGGATTAGATAACGCCAACTCTACCTTGGACAAAGTTAAACCCAAATCTCGACCTTCTTGAGCATGTGCGGGACGAATCCAGGCACGACACCCTCCAGTACGGAATGTACAACACAGGCAGCTCTGCATGCTGAGTGGTTGTCATACTTAGAACAGATCCGACGTCTGATTGGAGGGATGAGGAGCAGGGTGGAATGTGTCACCCAGGTACGTGGCGGTTCCGCCCGGTTCTGTTTATATCAATGTCAATACACTTTCATTGACTTGCTGCTTCATAGTTTTGGGTTTTGGTTCGGGGTATCTGTGATTACATGAGTCAGACGTAATCGCTCTTAAATCCTTATCACGTTCGATGTTGCCTTTGATTGTGAAAATATCAGGGGGTGCTTAATAATTTTGTGTTTGTGTTTGTGTTCGTGTTAGTGTGTGTGTTAGTGTGTTAGTGTGTTAAAATAACTATTTGCAGGTCCCTTTATTGTCTGATATGTGATTGTGTCGGTAAAATGTCAGGCAAAATAAAAAGAAAACAACTCTCAAAATTGGATGTTACCATAATATATATTACAGATGTCTAACATACATTCACGATAGACGCTTCCTGTTCATCGACTGAAGGTCATATTTGTCCCGCAACTACTTTCCTTAACCAGCAGTTTCGTTCTGTCTTTTTTCCAGACACGGTATCTTCGGTAGAGTAAATGTACACTTTTGATTGCCACCGTGTCGGAAGTCATCACAACGTAGTATATTCTTGTATGCATATGGGCATGTCGTCAGAGGTTGGCAGTGTTGAATTAAGTCTCTTTTGCTTATCATTATCCGCTGACGTTGGGGTTTTACTAGATTATCATCCTTCTTTTGATAGAAGCATGCTGTAACTATATTACTCTTGTAAATTCTGTGATCTACCACATTATTCCGACATGTCAGGATGTCAATACAGCAGACATGAACACTGTCAATCACTCAGTGTATCCAATGTATTCAGTCAACCAATCCTGCGGAGGTGTTCTTGAAGCCAATTCTACAGTCAGTCATCTCACTTCACCCGGGTATCCCCGAAACTATTTCAAGTGAGTACAGGAGGGGCGGTGATAATCATAACCCACAACCCTGGACAAAACAATAAAAAACAGGTCTTGCTCAAATGAAGACTAGAAAGATTAATAATAATTTGAAAAGTTGTCTTTCCTTATCAAGTATGACGGTTTAAAACAGTCACTCGCCGTTGTACATTACATTAACGAGAATGAGAACTTTTTTTACAACATACTGTTGATTTACTACAAAAGGAATCGGTCAGGATTCTTTAAATAATTCATTTGTTCCAGCAATCAGACATGTGAATGGACCATTCAATCCCAGGACGAGTCCGTGCCTATGGCAATACTTGTACCTGCTATGAAGTTACAGAGTTCATCGACATGTTCTAACGATTTTTTAAAAATATTTTTTCGCAATAATACTCATAGTAAGTATGAATAATCAATATTAATCATTGGTGTCAATGATGAGGGGCAGTGAGGTATCCTAGTGGTTAAAGCGTTCGCTCGTCACGCCGAAGACCTGAGTTCTACTCTTTACATGGGTACAATTATGTGTGAATCCCATTCCTGGTGTACCTCGTCGTGATATCACTGGAATATTGCTACCAGTGGCGTGAAGTCATGCTCACTCCCTCAGTGATCTTTAATATAACGTATTGGGCTGTGGTTGTCGTTATAGTATGTATATCAGTTGTCTGATAACGATGATGGAATTAGCAACAGTACGTCGACTTTTGTGATTTAGAAGTCTACCATCCGTTTCATCGAAACTTGCGCATTTCTAATTTTTAACCACCATAATCACGAATAACCTGGAATAACGAATATTGAAATTTCGTTTTCACCGATTCACGAAATTATTATCGACCACTGTTGAGCCTTGACAGTTGATAATTATAATTGTCTTAATAAATCTTGTTTTACATTTGGGGATCAGAAACAATTTAGGTCATACGTGACAGGATTTTTGTTCTGAGTGTTATTTTCTTTTCTCAGGTGAGCTATTGCTTACTACAATATGCTCATCAACAAGCCAATTTCTTGTAATCTGGAGTCCCAGAAATACAATAAGCCTGCGTTTCAAAACTGATGATGAACTGGTGAACATCGGGTTTAACATATCGTACAGAACCATGTCAGGTACGTATCAGGATATAATGCATTATTGTCTGGAACGTTTGCTGTCATTTTGATAAGAGGTGCGTTTGCTTTTATCTGGTCAGACCATACATCATCAATAGTCCGAATACACGACGTGAAGGGGGTAGGGGAATGGGGGTATAACAATCACATCTGCACACACAGTGATGAACATCTCGTTGAGCGTGGAGTGGCGCAGTTGGGATACGATGATTTACAATCAAACAAGACGCATAGCCATTTTACATGGTCCACCTTGTCGATTCATTCTACAAAATGATTTGCCGGGGCCACCTGATTTCAATGTAAACGGGAAGAACGTAATAAGGGCAATATAACATATGTATTGCAAGAACCAGCCAACTTCTGATTTAATGTCAACATTCTGGGTACCCTTTATCTCGTGGGCTTCGTGAACTGAGCTGTCTGTGCAAGATTCAAGGGCTCGAAGCTAATGTTGAAAGTCATTAAATACCACCCACCTGTATAGTCACGACATAAGGGTGGACTTGTTTAGAAACAATACCATATCCTCTCTAGAAAGTACAAACTAATATATAGCATATAGTCAATGTGTGAAAAACTTTATCATGACCATTGTTATGGAAAAATCTATTTTGGGATCGGCAAACCAGAACATCCAGTGACACGTCAGCACTAATTTTATTAAACTAAATTTTACAAACGCACAGACACGCGTACGTTTACTTTACGTCCTACTATGTTTAATCGTATTGATACTATGAAACAACATTACTTCTATGCACATGTTTATATTTATTTCAGCAACATCACGCTATCAGTACTTAAATGCCTACGACTGCCCTTCTTATGTGTACTCTCCTGGTTACCCAGATTCTTATCAAAGGTAAGGAACATGGACAAAAATAATAAATAAGTCCTTGGTTAGGTTGACACGGTCCTCAGGATCATCAAATGTGAACACAAGATCAATAACTTGTCATGTTTGTAAGGTTGTATTGATCAGATCACCAACGATAATTATTGTTTCCATTTTGAGCTGATTCAAATTCTGTGAACGGATTGTACTATAGGATGAAATGAAATGAAAATTAACCCTTTGATCGTTATATTCACATATACGTGTACTTAAAATGTTATTTCTTGCTCGATGGGAAATGAAATAATTTACACTTGGGTAACATCTTACCTGTTTGTTTTCATGGTCTACATACATTAATAATTCACACTATCGTCTACCACTAGCCGTTATTGTGTTTACAATTAAATTGATAATTAATTAATAATTAGGCCGCAGCAATTAACTGTTGAAGGTTGTGTCACTTGGTTGTGGCAGGATTTGATTACTGGATTGAACCAGAACCATAAGTGATCGCACCACCTTTGATCTCCTTCCAGCACATGAAACAAGATGATTGTGAAGCGCTAATACCAGACAATATCAGTCGTTGGATATTCCTCAAACATTCCCTGGGCGAAGAGCAGAAATACAAATACAAATATCACATTTCCACACGATACATGTAAATTCAATAATTGCTCATGAACACATGGATAGTCTACACATCGATCCTTGAAAAACGTACTGGGATAATAATAATAACTTTGTGACATTCTAGACCTTAATGGTGACCCGTACTCTTCTAGAACTACGGATGACTAGATTCTTCTCAAGACTCGACTTCGAGATCATCATAATACCAGACAATATCAGTCTTTGAATATTCCCCAAACATTCTCTGGACGAATAGCAGAAATACAAATCAATTATTACGCCTTGTAGTAATTCTAGCACTTGTTTGGGGCACGGAGAACTGAAGTGAGATTCCGTTAACTCCTCATATAAAGAATCGAAGTATTCTCCGTTCTACAATGACACTGAAGAATACTTGTTTCGGATTGGTTTATACAGGGTATCACATTTCCACACGATACGTGTAAAGTCAGTAATTGCTCATGAATACATGGATACTATACACATCTATCCTTGAAAAACTTATTGGAATAATATTGGATAATGTTGTGACATTCTAGACCTTAATGGTGACCCGTACTCATCTCTTCTCGAACTACGGATGACTAGATTGCTTTTCAAGTCTCCACATTGAGATAATGCGGCACAATTGTGTATTGCTTTTCTCTGCAGTAACCTCATCTGCAGCTGGAGCATATCAACTACCTCTGTCAACTCGAGGATCCGAGTCTCTGTAGAACTGGAAAACGGTTTTGAGAATTGTACCTCCACCGATGTTTTGGTTTTGACTTACAGTAAGTAAACCAGAAGTAGGTTACAGTGGGTTCGCTTTACGCCGCTTTTAGCAATATTCCAGCAATGTCACGGCGGAGGACACCAGAAATGGACTTCACACATTGTACCCATGTGGAGAATCAGATGCGAAACTTCGGCATGACGGGTGAACGCTTTACCATCAGGCTACCCACTCCACCCCCAAACCCGAAATGGAAATCAAAGACAACATATAACTTGTCATGTGGACACACAATAAGCCACTTGCTTATATTCACGTGGGCATTCTCTCAAAATGGTCTTATATATTTTAAGTTTCGTATCCGGATCAGCAAATTGCAATATGCTCGGAGGGCAGTCCAGCAAACAGTACGGCGTATGCACCTGTTGGCTCTAACGTTATGGTTACCTTCAAGTCATCCAGTAACGAATCCGGGCCTGCTTTCCGTGTCTCATACCAACAGATGCCAGGACCAAGTGAGTTTGCCAGGTTGTATCTATAATTGGTGAAGAGTGAGTTTACTTTTACGCCGCAATTTTCCAGCGGTATGTGAATAATCGGGTCTGAACAATCCAGTGATCAAAAGCAGGAGCATCGAAGTTGTGATACGTTGATACATGTCTAATAAGTCAGGGAGTCTGACCACCCGATCCTGTTAGTCACCTCTTACGACACACATCGGTTACTCTTTGAATGTCATTTAGAAGTGTAAATACATAAGAATGAAGATTTATGGATATCAACTTCTTTATGAGAGAACACAACGTTTCGGAGTTAATGCTTACTCCTTCACCTGATGAAGGAGTAAGCATTAACTCCGAAACGTTGTGTTCTCTCATAAAGAAGTTGATATCCATAAATCTTCATTCTTACATCGGTTACTGAAGATAAGTTCTAACTCGGATCTTCACAGATGCTTTGTGGTGAGGGTTTCCCATAACGTCTTACACTTAGTCAATTGCTTTCTCCCAAAATTCCAGCTTTATTTGAATTCACCACATTACGTCCCAAAGGTTTTATCAGAATAGCTTAACTTGCAAATTGTAATAGCCCAGTATAACTGCAATGCTATTCAGATAATACTTAACTTTCTACGAACAAGCAGCCAAGCCTCACTCTTCTACCAACAGTTTGTATACGACTAAATTATGAATATTCCTTTACACTGCTTCAAGCAATATTTCAACATTGTCAAGGGGGACACCAGGAACTGACATCAGACATTGTTGTCATGGATGAAATCGACCTCACTTATGTGGCTACGCCCCTGTCACTACTGATAGCACTGCATGTTTTTGAAGTACTCGAGGTCGTTTTAGTGAGTGAGTGAGTGAGTGAGTATGGTTTCACGCTGCTTTCAGCAATACACCAGACATGGGCTTCACACATTGTACCCATGTGGGCAATCAAACCAATGTTTTAAGCGTGGCGACCGAGCGCTTTAACCGCTAGGCTACTCCACCGCCCCACGGTCATTTTACAGTATGATCAGTACAAATTCGTTGCCATGTATTTTCAAATTAGGCCTTTAACACGCATGTTCCTGTGGAGATCATCAGTTTTTAATTCCAACTAAGGTCCACCGTTGCATCACTGTTTTGTCTTGCATCACAGCAACAACTACGGCTTCAACTACAAGCACCACAGTTAGACCGAACCACTGTAAGGATACACAACTGACAGCGACAGAAACCGACCGGTACTTAACATCGCCAGGTTATCCTGATAAATACCTTTCGTACGTATATTTGTGTTCTTCTGTTTGTTTTGTTTGAATGATCCTTTTGTGAAGCGTGTGTATTAAAGGTGGTATTTGGCATACAATGTATGTATGTATGTATGTATGTATGTATGTATGTATGTATGTATGTATGTATGTATGTATGTATGTATGTATGTATGTATGTCTGACTGTCTGTCTGTCTGTCTGTCTGTCTGTATGTATGTATGTATGTATGTATGTATGTATGTATGTATGTATGTATGTATGTATGTATGTATGTATGTATGTATGTATGTATGTATGTTACCTTTCGTACGTATATTTGTGTTCATTTGTTTGTTTTGTTTGTATGATCCTTTTGTGAAGCGTGTGTATTAAATGTGGTATTTGGCATACAATGTATGTATGTATGTATGTATGTATGTACGTACGTACGTACGTACGTACGTACGTACGTACGTACACGTTTATGTATAATACACGTTTATGTATAGTAATGCAGACGTTCATTTGGTTTCTAGGAACCTGTATTGTGTCTGGCACATCACAGCGCCCCAAGAAAAGATGATCCATGTAAAAGTTGTTGATTCGGAGCTGGAATCCTCAGCAGACTGTCGCTTTGACATCGTGAAAGCCTTCGACGGTAGGCTACATGCATTGTTGTTCTTTTCCAGAATTGTGAAACGTGTTAATTTTGCTTCGCCGTGAATAACTGATTGTTAATAGTTACTGATGCAACCAAAACAACTTTTACTCTAATTTCCATTTTACCCTTAGTTCTGTCAGTGCTGTTGTCGAAAAGGAGAGGAGAATAATGGCACCACCCAAAAAAACTTTCAATAATTATTGAACAATTCGGATTTTTGTGTCATTTGAATTATGTATGGAATGTGTCAATTCTCAGCTTTCTGACCATATAATCTTCAATTAGTGCATATGTATTAAAACGCAATACCCTGCGATTTAAAAATGTGATCGCCAACTTACTTGACACACAGTCGCAAATAACGGCCGTTGTTGACTTCAGACACGTCAGCTTGAGTGGTACCAAGTTCAATGTTTTCTTCATAATTAAAATTACCACAGTATTTGTAACGTACACACCCTTGACGAACCCTTGAAGGTTTAGGGGTAGAATAGGTCCAGATTCGATTATTTACAGACCGCCGCCATATAGCTGAAATATTGCTGACTGCGGCGTAAAACTAAACTCACTCACTCACCCTAGATGAAACCGGAAGAACACACCGCATGACACATGCAGGTAGAACATGCACGACCATTGATACATTTTCTAAATTGGCTCAAATTCCCTTAAAATCCAAACTACATACCAAAATACCCTTATATACCCTTTCATTGGTTAATGGCATTTGTTCTCAATTTAGCCACCGGTACGTAGATCTTTATTTTTTAGCGATCGATGATTTTCGAAGAATGTTCTGACACCCGGAGATATTATAATAAAATGTCATGTCATAACAATAACATAAAAATGTTTCTGCATCTATCGTCACAAGAAGGACAATTTTGATGACGGAACATGCCATGAATGAAATCCGGCAGAAGTCCTGTACACATAAAAGTCCAGTTTCGAAATACTTTGGAAGAGTAATGTTTAGCTTTTCATCGGGTATTAATGAGCCAAATGGTTTTTCAGTTGTCCCTAATTTAGTGATACACTGGCTGTTAAATCACCCTCCCTCTTAAAGGTCACATGCAACGTAAAACACAACTTTGCAGATTCTGGTACCTTTCGGTATGCACTTACCGAAACAAAAAATGCCAATTCAACCTATAAAGTTGAAAAAAACGCGATGAAAAAAAGCCCGCGGAAACGGAGTTCAAACGTTTCACTAAATTGTCTGAGGTCGTGAGCTGTAGTCTAATCTTGGTTGTCTACACAAACAAGTAAATAATCTACTCGTTACGTAAAAAAACTTGTTGATTGTGGTAAGCAGTCTCTGTCACAGAGAAAGCTCAGTGTCTGGTTTATTCACACCTATAAGTCTGTCTGCCTGTCTGCTAAAGACAGCATGCAATACACAGCTTCAATCATTGACCACGTGCAATTTGAACTTACACCTATCAGACTATACGATATAAAGAAAACAGGTTGATTTATGACTCGTGCACCCGGGTCCCGTGTCTGCCACATTATGTAATTAGGCACGTGTGATACACATGACATGTTTTTATGTTTGTGGGATGCAAACAAACTACATTCATTTTTTCGGATGACTGGATTTGACGAAAACTGGTGCAAACTCTTGTCAGTTTCAAGTCCTGCTTTGTACTTGGACGAATGACAGATTCCAGCCACGCAGTAGTTTACCATCTCTACTGACATGATTTTTGATTGGATCGAGCGCAAATTCAGAGAACATGTATTTTCAAAACCCAACATCTTTATATACATTCTTCATGGATAACGACTTCTTTTAGTGTATATGATTTTGTTTGACAACAGTATATGAATCCATACTGAAACGACGCATCAAGTACACAAAAAGAAGTTGTTATCCATAAAGAATCTTACTTTCTTGTGACTGGCTATACTTCTTAAATGCCCATCAAACAGATCATCTTTCTGTACACACAATGAACCCTCGGCATATCAGCAAATGAAACAGCCAATCGGAAGCCGTCGTTACACTTGAGTGCATATCCACCGGCTATGACTGGGTTCGGTCTCCCGAGGGCTTCGTTTCGGGGGAAGTAAGCCCAAGTACAAAATATTGCACTTTTGAATCGCGATTGTACGCTTATAATTTTGTTTATTTGTATTTTTAAAAGCAGCAATGTATATTATATGTCATGAATAATGATTTTTTGGTTGCATGTGACCTTTAACAACGCGTAATGCTGAAATTAATCCAGCAGGCTAAAAGTTAGAAGGAAAACACGGAATGGAACGTTTAGTGCTGTTGAATACAGCCAAACATAGTCCATGTTGAGGAGACACGGTCCAACACTCCGGCGTTATCTCTGTTGAATTTGCTCTACTCAGCATCCGCTGTTGTTCGGTTCAAATCCCAGCATCTTAGCTGGTATGACCATTCTGCCGGGATGTCTTTTACCAACGAGGAAAACATTTCGCACTTATGTTACGTTCGTTTTCTTCACTGATTTACCTGAAACCTATAACATGATCGAAATACTCGTTCACGTCAGTGTGATAATACCCGAAGGTATATTTTGATGAGGCATCTGTTTGGACAGCATAAACGTTCTGTCGACATAAATATCATTCACATATAAATCCTGTGATCATGTTTCATGATCATTGAATGGAAACTTGTAACTAAGCAAATAAGGATGAAAAAACTCATGTGCACATAAAGGCGAAAATACATCTAAATGTAGAGTCCATTATATTCATTCAGCTTTGTCAAATTCACGTGCTTATGGGTTGTTGTTTCAGGTGTCACAAATCAAAGTTCTCTTCTTGAAAACTGGTGTGATGACAGAGCCCCAACATTTCAAAGTACGGGGAATACCATGTTGATAATCTTCAGAACCGATGGAAGTGTAAATAAGAAAGGTTTCCGTCTGAAATATTCAGCGACAGAAAGTGAGTTTTATATCCATTTTACGGTCATTTTGCATCTCAATGTTAGTTAAAGACAAACTATTGATGATCCGAAAAATCATGCAACAAAGATACACTGAAATATCCCTTGAAACAATGATTGGGTAACCGAATTGATCTCAGTTTCTTGATGAACGAAAAAGCAGTAGCATGGTGTGACAAGATCCTTGCAAACCTGTCTTTTCATGCATCTGGAGAGAATCTCATCAGTAGCGCATCACTGTCAGAGAACTTCTAAAAGAACTAAATGCACACATACATCCTCTGCGTCAAAGGCGAACTAAGACAGGTACTTGGAACTGGGTCGCCAATTCGCTGCAAGACTTCCCTTACACCCAAATCGACACGGTTGCGTCTATAGTTTTTAGCATTCAGACACTCGGAGTAATTGTCTCCGTAAGGCTGGTCTTCTTCTCACGGAGCACGAATATCCAACTGACTCGTCGCAGGCACGTTTGAATTAGGCACGTTTACGTCAGTCGCTGACGGGGTTCAGTCTTTATCTGTGTTAGGATCAGTAAAACAGGAGAATCGACCACAGTGTTCCATAGCTGGTCTCGATGACAAGTTGCTACAGGGGTGATATTGTAGACGCTTGCATGAAACCGAACGCGAATACTGATCAATCGGACAAGATGTCATCCTAATTAACGGTAACACACGACCTCATCGTGCATGGGTTGTCGATGGTTTCTTCGGAGAGGAGACGTTTGTCACCATGGACTGTTCTATCAAGCACGTAAGCATATGTAAGCACATTAGTGTCAAACATTAACATTAACTTACGACTGTCTTACACAGATCTTCGAAAGTCTTGTCCCTGCAGATAATCCTGTTCTTCCAGCAAATGGACGTGTATGTGCGCGCGCGTGCGTGTGTTTGTGTTTGTGTTTGTGTTTGTAGGTAGAACTACGACCGTATTAAATCTATGTTAAAGTATGAGAGTTAGTCTTAGCGTTACGATCACTTTGTGGAACGGGGCCCCCGGGCACATTTTTAGAGTGTGAAACAGCTGTTCCCTGTGACTGCATCACGTGTATGAAATAAGCATTTAGAGTGTTCTTTTTTCTATCTTTCATTTTCTTTGTGTGCGTGTGTGCGTGGGTACGTTCGTGCGTGTGTGTGTCGTTAAATAAGTTATATTTTCGTGATTTTCTAGGTTTATATTTCCGTCTAGGTGTCTATAGGGGTGTTCTTACTGTGTATTTCTCGTAGATAATTCTTCGGGAGCTCTAGACTACTAACATATCCGAACTCGTTCTAATTACAGCACCCTACGTCTGTAGTACAAACATCTCTGTTACGGCGTCGGGAACGACGATCTACTCACCAATGTATCCTGTCACTTACCCAAGGTAGATTATCTTATAACAGGTCTAAAAGTATTGAGTATTACTACATGTAGACGGAATCAGCCCTTGTGGACTGCAGACGAGCAACTGTTATATAGTTGCGTCCACTGACGTCCAAACATCCATGGTGCTTGGAGAGGGTAGTTAAGTGATTAAATCGTCCACTCCTCACGCCAAAGACCCGTTTTCGATTCCCTACATGGGTACAATGTGTGAATACCATTCCTGGTGTGCCCCGCCGTGATATTGCTGGAATATCAATAAAAGCGGAGTAAACGTATACTCACTCACTCAATGAAAGATCCGTGGTATAAGATTCATCCCTAGTCTGCCAGCACCACATTTTCCTCCTCACTGTTGTCACCTGCTGTATGTCGTAAATCGATCTTCATTGTTAACCAGGGAAACACCATCACGTGCGGTTAACAAATTGTCAGCGAACAGAACTGCATATGTATAGTGTGATGTTTATGTCTGTCATCTCTTGCCTTCAATGTTGTTAATTGTACATAACATTACTTATTTTGAGTGTAGGGTAAAGCAAATACGTTCATAAACAATTTATACAATATACTGCCAACAAAATACAAATGCCAACGCACGTTTACCGTAAGCTGGATTTGGATCCAGATGGCTTAATCGTGCAGTTAGAAGCCCTGAACTGCATCGGTGACCTTGGGCGTCGTATAAGCTTGAATCCAAGATTCGCTTTTACAATTCTAGGAGCTGTCATCACTCAACCATCATGGCACCCTACTTTTCCCCTTCAGCAATCTCGCTGACACACAAATGTTATGATTTAAATAGCTTTCTGTGAGTTTTATTGTGGAATTGCAGATTGTTCACTTATTTTAATCACATCGTCTTTCACATTTCAGGCACATGAATTGTTTCTGGTACTTAACAGCAGAGTATGACGTCAACATCAAACTAACTGTTTTGGACAACAGTTTCCGATCATCCCATTACTGTTATTTGGATACTATTTCGATTAATGACGGTAGGAATGATATATGTGTCTTCCTCAGCAGTTAGTGCATATCATGACTGTTTTCAAACTTCACATACACGCGCTAATATTCGTCACTAATAATTATTTACATTATATATTTTTCGTCATCTGTATAGTTATGAGATTTCCGATTAACAAGATACCGTCTGTTGTAGTGATGATTTTTCAATTTGCATCTTATGACAGTCACTATCAACGTCTTATTGAATACTTTTTTTCTTGGTTCACTTTTCAAATATTATTGTGAAATTTCTTTACTCTGCCTGAAAAAGTATGCTTTTTCCGTTACAACATGTATTCAGATGCCGGAGAAATTGGTACCCTCTGTGGATCTCGCGATCGGACGTTCGTAAGTTCAGGGCGCAATATGAGAATACGATTCTACTCTGGTAGCTACGGGACTACAGGATCAGGCTTCAAACTGGCTGCCCGTGGGGGTAATTACGAAGGTGAGTACCTCATGCACATTCGCTGGCATTTAAGCAAGTTCAGTTAAAATTCACCAAAAGTGCGCCATTATTCTGACAATGCAGTTTGTAGCATATAGCTTAAAACTCAAAACCTCGGTTAAGTTTATATATTCTACATATAATCTGTATTTGACTTTTCGTTTGTTTCAGTTTGTGAGTCGCAGTATCTCAAAGCATATGAGTATAACAACGACGATTTAACATCGCCACGGTATCCTCTCTCTTATCCAAAGTAAGTTAGATGCATTTGTATTCACTCAATGCGTGTGGAGAGCGAACTGTCTGAGGCGCCAGGTCGAACTGTCTGAGGCGCCAGGTCGAACTATGTGAGGTGCCAGGGCGAAATCCAGCGGGTTTGAGGTGTCTGGATCGAGCCCACCTGAGACCGGATGTAAAATCCTTGAGTCAACTTCGTCTGCAAACTCTTTCCGTGTTGTCACAACCCTAGTGTAAGTTCACGACCATTTGCATTTAAAAGAACCCACGAATCCGTTGGTATATGATCAGCTGGTGGCCACATGAATACGTGCATACACCTAGTTGAGAGTACAGCAACGTGCAATAAACTTGGACAAAGTGCTATTTGTCTCAGTCCAGCCACCTTAAAAGGGTACCTCGTCAGCGTGGTAAAACCACATTGTGCGCGTAGATAGTGGTTGCAAGTGTTGTATGATCCTCAGGGAGTTGAGATTGACAATGCAATGTACCATTTGATATCAACATGCAAGGGAAAAGCACAGCCATATAAATACAATAAATATACAAACATACATACATACACACACGCACGCACCCGAGCACATGCATGCATGCATACATACATGCATGCATACATACATACATACATACATACATACATACATACATACATACATACATACATACATACATACATACATACATACATACATACATACATACATACATACATTGTATGCCAAATTCCACCTTTAATACACACGCTTCACAAAAGGATCATTCAAACAAAACAGATGAACACAAATATACGTACGAAAGGTATTTATCAGGATAACCTGGCGATGTTAAGTACCGATCGGTTTCTGTCGCTGTCAGTTGTGTATCCTTACAGTGGTTCGGTCTAACTGTGTTGCTTGTAGTTGAAGCCGTAGATGTTGCTGTGATGCAAGACAATACATACATACATACATACATACATACATACATACATACATACATACATACATACATACATACATACATACATACATACATACATACATACATACATACATACATACATACATACATACATACAACGTTTCGGAAGTAATTAGTTTTTGCGTCGAGTGTATAATACAATTAGTAATGCCCAGGATGAAAAGCAAGGATTTTGGACACACACGCGCGCGCACACACACAGAATTTGAAACAGAGAACTTGTTTCAACTCTACCTTCTCTATAAAGTAAACTCTATAAAGTAAAGACCTCCCCTCTTTCAGCAATGCCGACTGTAAATGGTACATAACAACCAATTCCTATGGCCATGTCATTACTTTGGAAGTGGTGGTGTCTGATGTTCAATATTCCGCTGGCTGTTGGAAAGACTACGTTGAGGCATTCGACGGTACGTGAAAGGTTTTGAGACCATAGCAAATATGCCTTATCGAATTTAATTCGTCTCATCGTTACAGAATAGTTTTTATTCATTTCAGTTCTCTTTGAACAGTACTTGTGCGAATACAACTCGAAATACGAAAAAAGTTTCCTGTTCAGTGAAGAAGGTGGTTAGTAAGGCATAGTTCAAGTTCCAACATGGTTTCAAGGAATTGGCAAATGGACAATGTCTACAACATGATAGCATTTCTACCTGATTCTTCAATGAGAGTAGAAGCAATCGGTTATCCAAGTGGTTATCGTAGACCGTCGCCAGAATTGCCACCTCTATGTGCTGCTTTTACCAATGTCTGCTGCTCCCATTATGCCGGAAAAGACAGCATTGAAGAAAGGAATAGAACCCAAATTTTGCAATTATTCTGTTATGTCATTGTTCAAACGTCTGGCTATGGGAAATGTCGAACTAAAATGCACACTGATGATGTCATTAGCCTTTAGGCCACAACAACATATTACTATTTCCTCGACAGTTCCAGAACATTTTCTATCACCAGCTGCGTGTTGACTGCGTAATTTGGATTTAACTCGTGGCTACATAGCAATTTGTAATATAATACAAACGGCATTATCAGTATCTATATAAATACAGGCTGGGTCTGAAAACTTACACATTCTTTGGATGCCTAAAGAAATGCTTTATTGTGTGATCTTTCTCCTGCTATACATGTTCTTATACTTTAAGCTACGAATATAACGAAAGGACAGATGTATCGCATTGTTTCGGTTCCCGGACATTTGCTCTATATTTTCGTCGAAATATGTAGTACAAACTAGGGTTAAAATGAACCAACGATGTTTTGTTTTCGTAATGACCTAAGTCTACTGTATATGAAGAAGTTGGAACCATTTTGTTTTACCGTGTGCCGTTCCGAAAACGTTTGGAATGACAACTATGTACATTTCAGGGCAGTACACATCTTCCCCATCCCTTGGACGATGGTGTGGAATTCTTACCCCAACAAAAACAAGTTCTGGCCGCTCGATGACTGTCCTCCTTCATACTGACCAGTCTCACACGGGAGGCGGTTTCAAGATAACATATTACTCAAAGCAAAGCAGTCAAAGTGGTAAGTTACTTAGACTGCCGAGCAATCGGTAAAATGAAAGGATACAAATTAGTTTTGAACGTTTTATTGTTACCACCATGCAAAGTAGTCCCAAACGTAACAGTGTTGCCATGATACAAAGCAGTTCTGAACTCAACAGTGTTGCCATGACACAAAGTAGTTCTATACGTAACAGTATTAGAATTGTACAAAGAGTTCTAAATATAGCAGCGTTGTCATGACACAAAGCAGCTCTGAACGTAACTGTGTTGTCATTATACAAAGTAGTCCTAAACGTACCAGTGTTACCATAATACAAAGTTGTCCTTAACTTACCATGATACAAAGTAGGTCAAGGTGATGGCTGCATGAAGAGAAAACACATTCCCTCAAAACGTGTATAATACTTGCTTCAGAAAACGAATCGACCCAGTTCAATACTGCTGCCCTTTTCGGAGGATTGGCTGGAGGTGGATTCTTGCTTGCTATCCTTATTCTTTGCGGAAGGTCATATAAGAAACGAAAGTTAACAGAAATGTCTCAAGCAGATGAAGGGACAAGACCTGCTTATTTGACCACACCAGCGGGACAACTGTCTACTCCATCCCCAGAATATACAGTTGGGTACAGTCAGCAACAGGTTTCAATCCAGCCAACGAACACAGGGGAATACTACAACACCGCTGTTTTTGACCCACCGCCTTCCTACAATGAAGTAATAAAGACTAACACTGACTGTCAGCTACCATCCTATGACAGTGTTCCTGATAAATCTACAACGAACAATAACTCAGCGGACAGCCAGGGCGATGGCACACGGTTGTAGCTTGGTTGGCTAGCTGGTTGATTTGTTGTTTAACGTCGCTCTCAGCAATACTCCAGCTATATGGCGGCGATCTGTATGTAATCGAGTTTGGAACAAACAATCAACTGTTCAAAACCATCAACATCGATCTACGTTATTGGCAATCCGATGACATGTGCCAACCAATTCAACAAGCCTGACCATCCGATCCCGTTGGTTGCCTCTCACAACCAGCATTGATTGCTAAAGATCACTTCTATCCCGGATGTTCGCGGATAGCCACATTGTTGTTACAATTCTACTTGCCTCGGAAAGGTATTACAATGTTCTTTTTTATATCAACGGTCAGCTATTACTTTAGAGGAATATAAGCAATGGAGAGCTTCGTTGTTTTAGTTTCGTTGACCGCGAGTGGTTGTTTCTGAACAACACGTGTTTGACAAAACTTCAGACGTCAAACTCGACAACACCGTAAGTTTGATGGAAAGTTGGTGAGAATAGAGACCGATCTGGAACTGGTGTTCCTGGCGAGTTGTTGGAATGTTCACATTATGATAGGAATCAGCTCTCGCTTGCTCAAGCCTACACCGGGAAACAGATGTGTCCCTTCAAAGGGGGAATATATTATTTCCAAAGAAAATAACAACACTTTGACTGGTTTTGGAATGTTGCTTTTCCTGAAAGTGCTGAAAGAATTGAATAATCAGTTGCCATGTGATGTTCCCTGTTGATATTATATATAATACGTGTGTATATAATTTGTAAGCTATTTGACAATTGCGTAATATCACTACCTGTGTCATGAGGCACTAGCCTCTTATGTTACAGCAGATAGCAGAAGTGAAAAGGAATAAACGGAGCGTGTCATTAGCAAGTTATTGAGCAAGTCATCACAAAACGCTGCACCCGTTGTATAAAGAAGTTGCCTATGCATAGAACTTGGTTTTCCTTCAACTGTACAACTTCTAAAATGCCTTTCAAAGAACCTTGTAATACTTCAGCGTACAGTTCAATAAACATGAAATGCAATCACCCGACTTGTCAAAAGAACGTCGACTTGCAGATGTCATACGCGTTATCTGAAAAAGGGTCTGCAATAAAAGTGTGTAATAATAGACAACAAACTATTACATACATCCTACCCATTCGTATAATGGCGTTCTACACGGTTTGTATGTCTGGAAGGTGAAGTATCACATAGTTACGTATATAGTATTATTACATCTGTTAAATAAGTGTTCATGGCCCAGCACATACCCAAGACGTTTCATACCAAATAAGTTGTATGATCAAACACATGTCCGAGAACAGTGTATGGCCCAATACCTAACCATGAAGTGTTCATGACTCAGCACCGATCAGAAGTGTTCATGCCTAAAGACACCCCCAGAATTGTTCATGACCCAACAGGTACAAGTACGAAGTGTTCACGATCCTATCCATAACAGAAGTGTTCATAATCCTACACTAATTGTGTTCATGGCTACTCAAATACCCAGAAGTGGCTATTACACTATACATGCCAGTAATGCTCATGACCTCACAGTTACCTCGCAAGAAGTGTTCATACTCAACACATAAGTGAGTGAGCTGGTTTACTTTTATTTACTAGACCAGAATTTAGTAGCTGACCAGACAAACCAGTGATCAACAGCATGAACATCGTTCTTCGCTATTGGGATACGATGACATGTGTCAGCTAAGTCAGCGAGCCTGACCACCCGATCTCTCTTACGACAAACATAGATGGCTGAAGACAGAATAAATAAACTGATTTCGATCACTGAGGGGTGTGAGTATTAATATCTCATTTGTTTTGTAGTTGACTCAGTATATATAAATGCTACTAAGGATATAATTAAGATCCCAGAAAATTCTCCTTTTATAAAACAGACATGCAAGGTATTGTGTTGACATTCATTGAACTTCACTGTTAGGTATTGAAACCAGTGACTTCGATATGATTCAACCAGAAATCTCGGCTGCAAGACAAGTACCGACTCGATTTATATCCGGTCCGAAGGGTTATATTATTTTTGTCACGAGTGAGTGAGTGAGTTTAATTTTGCGCCGCACTCAGCAATATTCCAGCTATATGGCGGCGGTCTGTAAATAATCGAGCCTGGACCAGACAATCCAGTGACCAACAACATGAGCATCGATGACATGTGTCAACCAAGTCAGTGAGCCGGACCAACCGATCCCGTTAGTCGCCTCTTACGACAAGCATTGTCGCCTTTTATGGCAAACATGGGTTGCTGAAGGCCTATTCTACCCCGGGACCTTCACGGGTCACTTCTGTCACGAAACTCTGTCTCGAAAATCATGAAAATATATTAACGTTAACTGTAAAAACAGTACACATTAAGAACCTGTATCTCATCAATCGATATATACATGTACATACATACAACTGAAATGTGATCATACAAACGGATTATATTTTGAACATTTTATCATACCAACAATTATCGACCATCCACACAGTGTAATGAAGTGGTGGTTCTCATCATGTTGTAAACGTGTTAACGAATCCTCCGTGAACATAATCACATCAGTTAGATAATACATTTCATGGGATAAAAATCACGAACATGTACTCACAGCCTACACGTTATGGGTATTAGCGGCTTCTTTTAAGCACCAATCACTTTATCCATTATTAGCTGACATTAACGAAGAAATGTGAGGACAGTCTCAACACCGAAAGAACATCGCTGCCCCGTGCATATACATAAAGGGGCATAAATCTGCTACACATATCTGTAGTTACCATTTTATAGAAGGATCACAAGGGTTGATGGCACGCTCCAACACTGTTCAGCAAGGTCGCAGCATGAAATAAAATGCAGGATGTGTTGTGTTAGGGGTATTAGCCATCAGATATATTCAGTTTGGTATACTTTTTCTAAAATTATAATTCACTTGGCTTTAAGCAGCATCTTCATATTTGTGATTTTCAACATGTTCAGGTTGAGCAAATAAACAGAAAATGTTGTATGGTTGGTTGCTACTACTACTACTACTACTACTACTACTACTACTACTACTACTACTACTACTACTACTACTACTACTACTTACTACTTACTACTACCTACTACTGCTGCTGCTTAAAGGTCACATGCAACGTAAAACCCAACATTGCAGATTCTGATACCTTTCGGTAGGTACTTACTGGAACGAATCATCAAAAATGCCAATTCAACTTATAAAAACACGATGGATATAGCCAGCGAAGCCCAGGGTTCAAACGATTCACTAATTTTCCCCCAGCGCTGGGGGAAAAAGTGGGTTCAACACCTATACTGCGCTCATAATCCATACACAGTGACTAGGTTCGCGGAACTTGATACAGCGTGCCTGCCCGGAGTATGAGGTCGTCAGCAGTAGTCTTATCTTGGTTGTGTACATAAAGAAGTAAATGAGCTGCTTGTTACATACAAAAAATACATGTTGATTGTGGTAAGCAAACTCTGTCACAGAGAAAACTCAGTGTCTGGTTTATTGACACCTGTACGCCTGCAAATGACAATATGCAATGCACAACTTCAATTACTGCAATTTGAATTCCTATAAGCCATAAACAAAGAGCCGGCTAAAGGCATGAAGCAGTGGCCAATCACAAGGCGTCGTTACACATGAGTGCACACTCACCGGTCCTGACTGGGTTCGGTATCGCGGCTGCTTCGTTTCGAGGGAGGTAACACATGTTGATTATACGAGAATAATTTTGTCTGTTTGTTTTTTCACATCACCAATGCGGTTTATATATCATGAACAAGTGAAAACTGTGTTTTGATTATGTTCCATTTTTTGGTTGTATGTGACCTTTAACTTAATAATGACACTAATACTACTACTACTAACACAGCTGCTGCTACCTCTGCTATCACTACAACTAAACCTATCGTTGTTACTACTGCTGTTAATGACGGTAGTATTGCTAGAACAACCATAACTTCAACCATCACATTGTTCTGACACTCCTGACTATTCCAGCACGATTGCAACAGTTTCACATACAATTGCTCATGATGTTGAGAAACCTAATATAAGAGGAACGGCTTGGAAATCATCAACCAGGACATATAGTTTGTAAGAACAATATGTGTGTATACATAATGGACACAACCGTTTCTCCACATGACATATTTATGTACAGATCTATACGGGCAACAGGTTTAAATGTCTCTATTACCTCTGGCATTTCTCACAATGAATTCATTGTTAACTGATATCTTTCATGAATCAATGCATTGAGCACTTGCAATATTTTGTCTTTGAGTTCATGTGGTATGAGGACTATATACGAAAACTCTTGTCCTCTGTGTACTTTATTATTATCGTACGTTCCTTCGAGTACTCTTTTGTAGTGTAGTCATTAGGCACCATCGCCCCCAACAGCCACTGCTTCTAACACAGCCTGTCGCGATCATGGAATGTGACGAAGACTATGTGCTTAGTTTTATAATCAAAACGAGATTTGACACTTGCTGGTAATGCTGAAAAGACTTAACAGACAATTTTGACAGTTAACAATAAATTTTGGACTAAAGAGAAAACATTATTTGTACAGCTGACACTTCACATGTCCACAATAACACATGGTAGCAAACTTGTATATTCTAAATTTACACACACTCCATGTCCATAAGACCACATGCCAACAAACGTGTACATTCTAAATGTACAAACACTTCATGTCCATAAGACCACATGCCAACAAACGTGTACATTCTTAATGTACAAACACTTCATGTCCATAAGACCACATGCCAACAAACGTGTACATTCTAAATGTACAAACACTTCATGTCCATAAGACCACATGCCAACAAACGTGTACATTCTAAATGTACAAACACTTCGTGTCCATAAGACCACATGCCAACAAACTTGTACATTCTTAATGTACATACACTTCATGTCCATAAGACCACATGCCAACAAACGTGTACATTCTAAATGTACAAACACTTCATGTCCATAAGACCACATGCCAACAAACGTGTACATTCTTAATGTACAAAAACTTCATGTCCATAGGACCCCATGCCAATAAACTTGTACATTCTAAACGCACAAACACATCATGCCAATTCTAAATGTGCATTGTTCCATTCAGACACACTTTATGCATAACAGCTGCTTCATTCAACTAGTAACACGTTTGTATATATAGTTATACATTGTAAAGTATTGTCTTAATACACAACAGTAAAATGTTTCATGCCACTACGAGCGCTGAGGTAGCCTAGTGCTTCAAGCGTTCGCTCGTCATGAAGAAGAGCAGGTTTTCGATTTCCCAAATTTCCCACAAGTTGAAAGTCTACTTCTAGTGTCCTTGGTATTGTTAGAATATAAGGTGTCGTAAAACTAAACTCACAGCCCCATTCGGTCCATGTTGTTACGTTTACCGAACCGGTAATGTTCTCCAGACTTTGTGTCATCCGTGAACTTCAGAGAAATGTCTGTTAAACAAGCTATATCTATATCTATATCTTTTGCTGAAGTTATGGCCATCCTATTCGACGAAGCGCTTCAGCCGAGATAACTGTTACGTAGGACACCAAGGCAGGTTGCCTTTAGTCGATGTTTCAGTGGGGGCACCTGTCACCATCCTTACGCTTTATTTCATATAATTTCCTCAGCCTGCTCTCAAAACGTGAAATAGATTGATAGAATACTCGCTGTGGACAGCAATGCAATTCTGAGAAGAATTGTTCCATGCATAATAAAAGTAAATGGTCGAACCTGCATCAGAGACATCATTCGGTTTAAGCATAAGGTGACATTTCCAAAGTGTGTTACTCAAAGCCGACCCATACAATGTGATTAACACACTATGAAGAGGCCTTGCGAACTCTGCAAATATTTCCACAAGGGATTAGCTTCATAAAGTTCAAGGAGGCATAAAGACCGGTTACTTTCACAGTTCAATTTGATTATTTGCCGAACGCGGGTATATAGCTGAATATCCGTTTAAACAACAAACAAACATATAAAAACGATTTATCCTTGTTCAGTGATATATGTGTTCTTGTATATGCTCCGTGTGTTCTACGATAGCATTTAAAAATATGTGTAGCATGCATCCTAATGTTCATCAGAGAAATTCCACGCCAATCAAGCACGGCCATTCAGTATATCACACAAACTACGCAGATTTCAGAACCATTGCAAACATTTTCCCCAGCCGCGTAGTTGTTCAGATGAACCTTACCAACAATTAGGGAAGATAACTAGAAGTGTGAGCGCCGAATTACCACACTAAATGTATAGTATTTCATCTATGAAAATGTCCCTATGTCACAGGTGAATGGGTTTTCATTGACCATGATGTGACTCTGGAATATATAATCTATGTTCAATGTTATTCATTTTGACAGTAAGAAGTCTAATGACGCTCAGACCTATTAGGAATGAAGAACTGAATACGGAACTAGTCAACGTTGTTAGTTCTAATCAAGTGAACATATATTTATGACGGGATGAACAAAATGTTTTGGAAAGAAAAGTGTCGGAACTTTCTCTTTCGTTTCCTGATTGAAAAACACTTCAGGTACAACGTCTACCAATGTCGACAAGTTCAGTAGAATAAGCAGCAGCAGTAAAATAGGTCCCCGATAACTTTCTTCTCCATAAGGCCAATTAACCATACCCTTCCTCTCCACAAGCAAAACTACTACTCTTCTTCACAAAGCAAACTGACCCGTGAAGGCCCCTGGTTAGAATAGACTTTCAGCAACCCATGCTTGCCATAAAAGGCGACCATGCTTGTCGTGAGAGGCAACTAAGGGGATCGGATGGTCAGGTTCGCTGACTTGGATGACACAAGTCATCGGTTCCCAGTGCAAATCGATGCTCATGCTGTTGATCACTTGATTGCCTGATCTAGGCTCGATTATTTACATACCACCACCATATGGCTGGATTATTGCTGCGTGCGGCGTAAAACTAAAGTCACTCACTTACAAGTGAATAATTCTTGGGTTGAAGGGCAACAATATTCGCGTTTAAGTGTTCAAACAGATATCCAAAAGAAATGCGAGTCAATATTTCCCATGCGGTGTGTACACCTGATGTTTTTTATTGCTGTGTCGCAATACTCAACTAGAGAAGTTGCAGTTGCCCAAGAGCTGTAGTTGTGTCCAAGTGTCAGTTTATTGTTTTGTACTGTACAACATGTTGCAAAAGTATTTTATAATCAGATATTCAATTCAACCTATCTGTTCATGATCCGGCTAAATGACGACGGGCTGTAAACAATCGGGTCTAGACAAACATGACCACCCTGTCCGATGATTTCTATTCCAGGTGTCTTTTCAGCTGAACAGGGTTAGCATAACCTACCTACCTTAGCCAATTGCACAATACCTCCACTGATAAGTGAGACATTTCACGTTATCAGTGACGTCACAACTGGATCTGGCAACCTAGCTATGGTTCTATAACTGGGGCACGGACTTCGTGGAGTTCACAAAAGCAAAAGGACTACACAATGTTGTTACTGACGTTGATCTCAACGATATTGTTGATTCGTAACATCCAAGCAGATCCAACATCCAACACTACAGGTAGGCCCTTTATCAAACCCTGATTTAGATCCGCCTTTATAAGCGACATCTCACACAGTCACGATCGATGTTTGCCGACCTGACGTTACACTAGTCCGGGTAAGTTATATGTAAAGTTGTGGCTTACCAGGGGTAACACATTTGACACTTTACGGTTTAGTATCACTATTCCCCAAAATGTAATTGCAAGTACACGGGCACGGGAATGCACAAATGGGTTTTACAGACATTAGGGGTTACATACAAACTGTGGTTGGATCTTGTGCTGGAGATATATATGAGGTTGTGTTCACAACATAATCCTGTCCACGCAGGCCAGTGTGATTTGGTTTTGTTTGTGTCCAAATATGGGTAGGTCAGCTGTCCCTCATTTAGACTTTCATTTTCAGACTACTGGAAAATAAAGTTTGCATGACGGGGCTGTTGGATATAAATTCTTTGAATAAACATGCATTAATTCTCTTACAGCACTATTTAATATTTAACGGTGTACTCACTTACTTTTGAAATAAATAGAACAGCACGTAGTCTCAATATTCAGCCCAGTTCATAAACACGTGTATGTCTTAGATTATTTTCTGTTAGGGAGGAAGTTCCACATGTATGACGCGGGACACTCCCAGATATACAGTAAATATAAGATTTCCGTTCTTATATTTGTGAGAGATGAATCTGTTCATATAGTAGTCACGGGTAGTTTGTATGTTGAACGGAGTATATCCATATAATTGTTAATACTGTTATCATGTTAAATGGGGTCTATTCACACAATTGTCACTACTAGTTTGTATGTTGAGTCTGTTCTTATTACTGTCACTTCTATTTTGTATGTTGAACGGAGTCTATTCATATACACGGACATGTAATTGTCAATACTGTAGTCATGCTATTCATATAATTGTCACTACTATTTGGTATGTTGAGTCTGTTCATATTACTGTCACTTCTATTTTGTATGTTGAACGGAGTCTACTAATATAATTGTTAATACTGTTATCATGTTGAATGGAGTCTATTGACATCATTGTCACTACTATTTCGTATGTTGAATCAGTTCATAGACTTGTCTCAACTCTTTTGTATGTCACAATGAGTCTGTTCATATAATTGTCACTGCTGTTTGGTATGTAGAATCTGTTCATATAATTGTCACCACTATTTCGTACGATGATTCGGTTCTAATAACTGTAATGTGTAATATATATATAACGCAAACGATACAAATAGGTTCATGCTTTTTATGAAAAGGAAGAGGGCATAAACTACTCTGGATAGCGTGAACCTAAAATACTACTGAGTGAGTAAGTGAGTGAGTGTACTGAGTTCTATTTCTCCAACAATATTTCTCCAACATCACGTCGAAGCCTCAAACTGGAATCGAACCCAGGACAACGGTGTAACGAGTCAACGCTTTAAAGCATATGCTACCTCACCGTCGAAATATTTTTATATATATATTTATATATATATATATGTGTATATATATATATATATGGATGTCTTTATTCTGATGTCCTTATTCTGATGTCCTTATTCTGATTTCTGTTGTTCTAGTTTAAGGCATGAACAGGTAGGTTATATACTACACGCTAATGCATTAGTCTAGTCTTTGACAATCTATTTTAATGGCTTCTGTTATTCCCGTTTATGTCACATTACGTACTAATGTAATATAAATATTCTGGTCTTTGATAGTCAGCTCTGATGGTGTCCGACACTCTCGGTTAAGTCCACTGCATATACAAACATCAAAATTACAATATATGATTGCTGGCTCGTTATGTTGGTGTCTGGTGTTCTCAGCAAGACCCCAGTTGATTTCTCAATGGTTTCGATCATCTTCAAATATTGATCATACGGTTTCAATAACTTCATCATACGTCATCTGTCTTAACTGCTTTGAGTTTTAGACAATTTCTGTCTTTTTTTCAGTCAACGCAACGATCTTGGTGAACGAAACGGCAACACACATTGTATCACCTGTGTTTGATTCTGGGTATGTACGCTTTTGCATCTTCAATATTTTAAAAATTGTTTGTGAAAATCTCTTACCGACTACATTTTGTATTTTCATTCTAACATGATACATATCCTTCACCACTTCGTTGACGCTGAACAAGATTAAAACAACATATTGCTAACGTTAGTCATCAAAAGAAAATTGCTGTCACGAGCGCGAATAATTTTGTGCTGTGATAGATAGGTCGTGACGTCCCTTCCACAAACAATACAAATAGGTTCATGCTTTTTATGAAAAGGAAGTGGGCAAAAACTACTCTGGATAGCGTCAACCTAAAATACTACTGAGTGAGTAAGTGAGTGAGTGTACTGAGTTCTACGCTGCATTTAGTCATATTTCTCCAACATCACGTCGAAGCCTCAAACTGGAATCGAACCCAGGACAACGGTGTAGCGAGTCAACGCTTTAAAGCATATGCTACCTCACCGTCGAAATATTTCTGTTCAGGCAGCTACAACTCATCGTGTTTGAAACGATAGTACCACTGTGTCAGCTTAAATCCGAAAGGGGGCGGTGAGGTAGCCTAGTGGTTAAAGCATTCGCTCGAAAGTCCAAATACCCGAGATCCATTCCCAAAAGATACCATTCAAAAGGAAATAAGTGGAGATAATTCAAAGGGAGCTACCCCGGGATCAATGTTCATTGGGTTTGCAGTTGAGACAATGTCCAGTTACTTGCAAAGTCACGTGGGAAGTGGGAAAGGTTGCAATGCTAGTACTGTTGATACCATTAAAAGAACATCAGAGATGGTTTGTAAATCGAATTCTGATTGGTCCGTCATTTTGAAAATCAATTACATTCAGTTTGAGAGGGCTAAAACCACTGTAATGGACCTTCGGAGTTAGTAAAGATTCACCGAGATCTCCAAACGAACAGAGGATGCTATATATTATTTAGATAATGCATGTCGAATACATCTCTTTCCAGTGTGACGTTTTCATCATGGTGGAAGGTACAAGCCCAAAGCCCAGACATGAACATAGTCTTACATATAATAAAGTTCTATCAAAGGTACTGGTGGTCTTCGTGCGCTTACGGTACTTTAACCGTATATGACGGTAAGTTACCTTTGCAAATAGGCACAAAACAAGTGTTTCATCGCTATCACAATATCACACAAAAGATATGGTGCGTGTGTGTATGTATTGTTCGTCGGGGCGAAGGTTTTGTGCTGATATGTATAAGACAAATATGATTATGAAATATGATTTTTGTTTCATTGTGTGTGCGTGTGCATGCGTGCGTGGTGTATTAACTGATATGCATGTTAACATATCTACTTTGTAAGTTATTGTCGTGACAAAAGATAAAGAGAGCCACAGTTGTTGTTTACTTTTGTTTATTTCATACCTCTGGATTCACAAATCAACATTCACCAGATGTGAAAGCACAGATTATATTTTCCAGGTCCGGACGCAAAAAGCCCACGACTGGATGTTTTCTGCAAATCACTTACAAATCGACAACTAGTGAGTTCTGGAGACTCCATGTATATTGCTGTATACTATTTTTATACTGGATCTTATTCCTTTGCTTTCTCATCAGAAACAGGTAATATTCCATAAAACCAGATGTTAAAAGGAACTGTCTGTTTGTCTTATTGTCTATGCGCAAAGACAAAAGTTAAGCACCCCTTGATATTTTTTATTCTTTCCCCAATATCTGAAATAATGATGCAAGATATAATTATGGGAAGGGAAGAGTTTGTGCAAGACGATATAACCAGTGATTAATGACAATCGCGCTCGTGTAAAGTGCTACCCTTGAGGATTACAGTATGGCCTAACTGTGTTAGTGGGTGTTTAACGTTGGCTGAAACGGCTTTTCAAGCATATTAATTAAACATGGAACGGAGAGACGACTGTGAGCCGACACCATATATCATATTATTGGTATGCATACTGCAGGGTTGTTCTGTAGGACGATTGGACGAAAATCTGGCCTATGATTACACCGTGGTTAGTCCGGAGATATGCGCAGACCGGAAGCACAATGGACCGTCCAAGGTCTGGAAGACCTCCTGTTACTACGCCGTGCGAAGACAGACAACTGATACGACATGCATGCTGAAAACACTTCAGTGCTAGTCTTCAGCTGAAAAGTTTGTGGTTACTCAATCCACCCATCAGCACCAGAACAGACAGAAATAATCTCGCTGTGGCAGGATTGAAAATCATTAAACATTAAACGTCTCTAGTTGAGAGACAACCATAAACGTGCACATTTCGCATGGCACCTGACCAGATGACACTGAAAACCGTGGAGCCAGAGGAACACCCAGTGGTCTGACTAAAGCCTTTTCTTACTCCATAGACGTACACGTACTTGAAGGCACAAGAACAGAGCTTATAGCCCCAGGAACATTGTGCCAACTGTTGCCTATGTGGGAGGATATGTCATGATGTGGGGATGTCTCTCCCACGACGGTAAGCTTTTTTGTCACCATGAAGGGCAACCTAGCGGGAGCTCAATTCCAGGATATCCTACAACCTGTCGTATCCTACACCCTGTCCCACGTTTTGATAACCATCCACTTGCAACACAACCGTAGTACAAGGACGACTATACCATGCCTCGTCTTCCACGTGTTGTAGTTGGATTAGATAAGGACAACTCTACCCTGGACAAAGTTAAACCAAAATCTGAACCTTCCTGAGCATGTGCGGGACATGATAAGCAGGCGAATCCAGGCACGAAACCCTCCAGTACCGAATGTACAACAGAGGCTGTGGTTGTCATACTTAGAACAAATCCGACGTCTGATTGGAGGGATGGGGCCCAGGGTGGAATGTGTCACTCGGGTACGTGGCGGTTCCGCCCAGTTCTGTTTAGTCCCACTGAACACGCACACTATTGTCTTCACGGCACAATTTCGTATGATAATATCAATGTCAATACACTTTCATTGACTTGCTGCTCCATACTTTTGAGGTTTTGTTTCGGGGTGAAAACAGTACATGTGATAACATGGCGTATTCGCTCTGAAATCCTTATCACATCCGATGTTGCTTTTGGTTGTTCTGTCAGATAGATTTGAATATTCGAACATTGAGGGCCATTTGGCATTGTGAAAATATCAGGCGGTGCTTAATGTTTTTCTTTGAGTGAGTGAGTGAGTGAGTGTGTGTGTGTGTGTGTGTGTTTGTGTGTGTGTTTGTGTGTGTGTGTTTGTGTGTGTGTGTGTGTGTGTGTGTGTGTGTGTGTGTGTGTGTGTGTGTGTGTGTTAAAATAACGATTTCCATGTCCCTTTATTGTCGGATATGTAATTGTGTCGGTAAACTGTCAGTCAAAAGAAAAAAGACCAACACTTAAAATTGGACCTTACCATAATATATATTACAGATGTCTAACATAAAATCACGATAGACGCTACCAGTTCATCGGCTGAGGGTCTTATTTGTCCCGCAACTACTTTCCTTAACCAGCAGTTTCGTTCTGTTTTTTCCAGACACTGTATCTTCAGTAGAGTGCACACCGTTGATTGCCATTGTGTCGGAAGTCGTCTCAACATAGTATATTTTTGTATGCATATGGGCATGTCGTCAGAGGTTCCACGATTGGCCGTGTTGAATTAAGCCCCTTTTGCTTATCGTTATCCGCTGACGTAGGGGTTTTCCTAGATTATCATCCTTCTTTTGTTAGAAGCATACTGTAACTATATTACTCTTGTAATTTCTGTGGTCTACCATATTATTCCGACATGTCAAGATGTCAATACAGCAGACATGAACACAGTCACTCACTCAGTGTATCTAATGTATTCAGTCAACACATCCTGCGGAGGTGTTCTTGAAGCCAATTCTACAATCAGTCATCTCACTTCACCCGGGTATCCCCGAAACTATTTCAAGTGAGTACAGGAGGGGCGCTGTTAATCATAACCTATAACTCGGGACAAAACGATAAAAACGGGTCTTGCTCAAATGAAGACTAGTAAGATTAATAATAATTTGAAAAGGTGTCTTTCCTTATCAAGTATGGCAGTTTAAAACTGTCACTCGCCGTTGTACATTACATTAACTAGAATGAGAACATTTTTATAATGACATGAAAATTTATTTACTAATTCTATATTTTGCAGTATCGTTTTAAGGGCGACTGATAGCAAATATTACAGATGTATACAACAGACTGTTGATTTACTACAAGCGGCATCGGTCTGGATACTTTAAATCATTCATTTGTTCCAGCAATCAGACATGTGAATGGACCATTCAATCCCAGGACGAGTCCTTTTCTGTGGAAATACTAGTACCAGCTATGAACTTGCAGAGTTCATCATCATGTTCTAAAGATTTTTTAAAAATATTTTTCCTCAACAAAACGCATAGTAAGTATGATTAATTATAACCACATGGTCATCTCTTCAAAATATTTAACTATGTTTTGGTGTCAGTGATAAGGGATAGTGTGGTAGCGTAGTGGTTAAAGCGTTCGCTCGTCACACCGAAGACCTGAGTTCTACTCTTTACATGGGTACAGTTATATGTGATCCCATTCCTGGTGTACTTCGTCGTGATATTACTGGAATATTGCTACCAGTGGCGTCATGCTCACTCCCTCAGTGATCTTTAATATAACGTATTGGGTTATGGTTGTCGTCATAGTATGTATAGCAGTTGTCTGATAACGATGATGGAATCGGCACCAACACGTCGCCTTTTGTGATTTAGAAGTCTACCATCCGTTTCATTGAATCTTGCGCATTTCTAATTTTTAACTACCATAATCACGAATAAAAGTGGACAGTGAAGATCGAGTCCTGGGGTAGCGCGATAATCTGAAACAGGGTATTCCGATGTTTTCGTAGCAATTCGCTTGCGCTGCACTTCCAGTACAACTTTGGCTTCCGCATTAACCGGGAATAAAGAATATTGAAATTTCACTTTCACCGAGCAGACACCAAATTATTATCGACCACTGTTGAGCCTTAACAGTTGATAATTATAATTGTCTTAATAACTCTTGTTTTACATTTGGGGATCAGAAACAATTTAGGTCATACGTGACAGGATTTTTGTTCTGAGTGTTATTTTCTTTTCTCAGGTGAGCTCTTGCTTACTACAATATGCTCGACAACAAGCCGATTTGGTCTTGTTCAGAGCCCCAGAAACACGATAAGCCTGCGTTTCAAAACGGATAGTGAATTGGTGGACAAGGGGTTTGACATACAGTACAGAGCCATGTCAGGTACGTACCTGGATATATGACGTTATTGTGTGGAACGTTTGCTGTCATTTTGATAAGAGGTGCGTTTGTTGTTGTTTTTTTCTGGTCAGACGCTACTTCATCAAAAGTCCGAATACACGACGTGGAGGAGCTGAGGGTAGGGGAGTGGGGATATAACAATCAAATCTGCACACACGTCATTGAGCGTGGAGTGACGCAGTTGGGATGCGATGATATACCATCAAACAAGACACATAGCCATTTTTACATGATCAACCTTGTCGATTCATTCGACAAAAATGCTTTGCTGGGGCCAGCTGATTTCAATGTAAACGAGAAGAACTGTTACATGATAAGGGCATTATAACATATGTATTGCAAGAACCAGCCAACTTCTGATTTAATGTCAATATTCTGGGTACCCTTTATCTCGTGGGCTTCGTGAACTGAGCTGTCTGAGCAAGATTCAAGGGCTCGAAGCGAATGTTGAAAGTCGTTAAATACCACCCACCTGTATAGTCACGACATAAGGGTGGACTTGTTTAGAAACAACACCATATCCTCTCTAGAAAGTACAAACTAATATATAAGATATAGTCACTGTGTGAAAAATCTTTGTCATAACAAATGTCATGGAAAAATCCGGATCGGCAAACCAGAAAAGGCAGTGACACGTTAGCACTAATGTTATTAAACTAAATTTTACAAACGCACAGAACACGTTTACTTTACTACGGAAGCGTATTAGGGCCACGGTGAAAACTTTTTTGGGTGTCACTATCTCCTACGTAGGACTTACTATCTCCTACGTGGTACTTACTATCTCCTACATAGGACTTACTATCTCCTACGTGGGACTTAGTACTTCACATCTCCTACGTAGGACTTACTATCTCCTACGTAGGACTTATTATCATCTACGTAGGACTTAGTATCTCTTACGTAAGACTTATTATCACCTACGTAGATCTTACTATGTCCTACGTGGGACTTACTATCACCTACGTACGACTTAATATCTCCTACGTAGGACTTGTTATCACCTACGTACAACTTACTATATCCTACGTAGGACTTAATATCATTTACGTACGTATCTCCTACGTACGTATCTCCTACGCACGACTTTGTACCTCCTACGTAGGACTTATCACGTACGGAGGACTTACTATATACTACGTAGAACTTATTATCACCTACGTAGGACTTTTTATCACCTACGCAGGACTTACTATCTCCCACGTAGGACTTAGTATCTTCAACGCAGGACTTATTATCACCTACGTAAGACTTACTATCTCCTACGTAGGACTTAATATCACCTAAGTAGGACTTATTATCTCCAAAGCACGACTTAGTATCTCCTGAACACGACTTAGTATTAGTATTATCATCTACGTAGGACTTAGTATCTCTTACGTAGGACTTATCATCACCTACGTAGGACTTACTATATCCTACGTAGGACTTATTATCATCTACGTAGGACTTAGTATCTCCTACGTAGTACTTAATATCACCTACGTAGGACTTACGATCTCCTACGTAGGAGTTAGGAATACTATCTTCTACGTAGGACTTACTATCTCCTACGTAGGACTTATTATCATCTACGTAGGACTTAGTATCTCCTACGTAGTACTTAATATCACCTACGTAGGACTTACGATCTCCTACGTAGGAGTTAGGAATACTATCTTCTACGTAGGACTTACTATCTCCTACGTAGGAGTTAGTAAGTCCTACGTAGGAGATAGTGACACCAAAAAAAGTTTTCACCGTGGCCCTAACACGCCGCCGTACTGATACTATGAAACAGCATTACTTCTATGCACATGTTTTATTTCAGTACCATTTCCCAATCAGTACTTACTTGCCTACGACTACCCATCTTATGTGTACTCTCCTGGTTACCCAGATTCTTATGAAAGGTAAGGAATATGAACAAAAATAATAAATAAGTCATTTCTTAGGCTGACACGGCCCTCAGGATCATCAATTGTGATCATAAGATGAATAACTTGTTATGTTTGTAAGGTTGTATTGTCACATGACCAACGATAATTATTGTTTTCAGCTTGAGATTATTCAAATTCTGTGAACGTATTGTACTACAGTCTGAATTAACCCTTTGATCGTTATATTCATAGATACGTGTACTTAAAATGTTATTTCTTGCTCGATGGAAAATAAAATAATTTACACTTGGGTAACGTGTTACCTGTTTGTTTTCATGGTCTACATGGTACAATAGTAATTGACACTATCGTCTACCACTAGCCGTTATTGAGTTTACAATTAAATTAATAATTAATCAATAATTAGCTCGCAGCAATTAACTGTTGAAGGTTGTGTCATTTGGTTGTGGCATGATATGATTATGGGATCAAGCCAGAACCATAAGTGATCGTACCACCTTTGATCTCCTTCCAGCACATGAAACAAGATGATTGTGAAGCGCTAATACCAGACAATATCAGTCGTTGGATATTCCTCAAACATTCCCTGGGCGAAGAGCAGAAATACAAATACAAATATCACATTTCCACACGATACATGTAAATTCAATAATTGCTCATGAACACATGGATAGTCTACACATCGATCCTTGTAAAACGTACTGGGATAATAATAATAACTTTGTGACATTCTAGACCTTAATGGTGACCCGTACTCTTCTAGAACTACGGATGACTAGATTCTTCTCAAGACTCGACTTCGAGATAACGCGGTTCAATTGTGTATTGCTTTTCTCTGCAGTAACCTCACCTACAGCTGGCGTATATCTGCTACCTCAACCAACGTGAGGATCCGAGTCTCTGTTGAACTGGAAAACGGTCTTGAGAATTGTACCTCCACCGATGTTTTGGTTTTGACTTCCCGTAAGTAAACCAGAAGTAGGTATACTGAGTTCGCTTTACGCCGCTTTTAACACTATTCCAGCAATATCACGGCGGAGGACACCAGAAATGGGCTTAACACATTGTACCCATGTGGGACTTTGGCATGACGGGCGACCATTTCAACCACTAGGTTACCCAGAGCAAGCTGAACCCGAAATGGAAATCAAAAACAACATATAACGTGTCACGTGAAAGCACAATAATCCACATGATTATATTCACGTGGGCATTCTCTCAAATATGTCTTGTATATTTTAAGTTTCATCTCCGGATCAGGAAATTGCGATATGCTCGGAGGGCAGTCCAGCAAACAGCACGGCGTATGAACCTGTTAGCTTTTACGTTACGATTACCTTCAATTCATCCAGTGACGAATCCGGGCCTGCTTTCCGTGTCTCATACCAACAGATGCCAGGACCAAGTGAGTTTTTTGAAGTTGTGTCTATAATTGGTGATGAGTGAGTTTAGTTTTACGCCGTTCTCAGCGATCTTCCAGCGGTGTGTGAATAATCGAGTCTGGACTAAACAATTCTGTGATCAACAGCATGAGCATCGAACTTGGGATACGATCCCGCGTGTCTAATAAGTCAGGGAGTCTGACCACCCGATCCCGTTAGTCAACTCTGACGACACACATCGGTTACTGAAGATCAGTTCTAACTCGGATCTTCACAGATGCTTTGTGGTGAGGGTTTCCCATAACGTCCTATACTTAGTCAATTGCTTTCGCCAAAGATTCCACTTTTATTTGGATTCACCACATTACGTCCTCGGAAAAACCCAAGGGTTTTATCAGAATAGCTTAACTTGCAAATTGTAATACCTCAGTATAACTGCAATGCTATTCAGATAATACTTAACTTTCTACGAACAAGCAGCCAAGCCTCACTCTTCTACCAATAGTTTGTATGCGACTAAATTATGAATATTGTTTTACACCGCTTCAAGCAATATTCCAACATTGTCAAGGGGGACACCAGGAACTGACATCAGACATTGTTCTCATGGATGAAATCGACCCCACATATGTGGCTATGCCTCTATCACTGCTGATACCACTGCATGTTTTTGATGTACTCGTGGTCGTTTGAGTGAGTGAGTGAGTGAGTGAGTGTGTGTGTGAGTGAGTGAGTATGGTTTAACTCTGGTTTCAGCAATACACCAGACGTGCTCCTCACACATTGTACCCATGTGGGGAATCAAAAACCCTGTTTTAAGCGTGATGAGCGAGCGCTTTAACCACTAGGCTACTCCACCGAACCACGGTCCTTTCACAGTATGATCAGTACAAATTCGTTGCCATGTATGTTCAAATTAGGCCTTTAACGAGCGTGTTCCTTGTGGAGATCATCAGTATTTAATCCAAATAAAGTCAACCGTTGCATCATTGTATTGTCTTGCATCACAGCAACAACTACGGTTTCAACTACAACCACAACCACAACCACAACCACCACAGTTAGACCGAACCACTGTAAGGATATTCAGCTGATAGCGACAGAAACCGATCGGTACTTAACATCGCCAGGTTATCCTGACCAGTACCCTTCGTACGTATATTTGTGTTCATCTGTTTGTTTTGTTTGTATGATCCTTTTGTGAGGCGTGTGTATTAAAGGTGGTACTTGGCATACAATGTATGTATGTATGTATGTATGTATGTATGTATGTATGTATGTGTGTGTGTGTGTGCGTGCGTGCGTGCGTGCGTGCGTGTGTGTGTGTGTGTGTGTGTGTGTATGTATGTCCTCGGATGCATGCATGCGTGTATGTATGTATGTTTATCTACAACCGTTTTAAGTCTATGTTATATGCATGGGATTTAGTCCTAGCGTTACGATCACTTTGTGGAACGGGGCCCTGGATACATGTTTAGAGTGTGAAACAGCTGTTCCCTGTGACTGCATCACGTGTATGAATGCATATATGTATGTATGTATGTATGGATGGATGGATGGATGTATGTATGTATGTATGTATGTATGTATGTATGTATGTATGTATGTATGTATGTATGTATGTATGTATGTATGTATGTATGTATGTATGTATGTATGTATGTATGTATGTATGTATGTATGTATGTATGTATGTAATACACGTTTATGTATAATAATGCACATATTCATTTGGTTTCTAGGAACCTGTATTGTTTCTGGCACATTACAGCGCCCCAAGAAAAGATGATCCATGTGAAAGTTGTTGATTCCGAGCTGGAATCCTCTGCAGACTGTCGCTTTGACATCGTGAAAGCCTTTGACGGTAGGCTACATGCATTGTTGTTCTTTTTCGTTTTGTGAAACGTGTTAATTATGCATCGCCGTGAGTAACTGATTGTTAATTGTTACTGATGCAACCCAAAACACCTATTACTCTAATTTCCAGTCAGTGCTGTTGTCGAAAAGGAGGGCACAGTAATGGCATTCCTCTAAAAAACTTTTAATAATTATTGAACAAGTCGGATTTTCGTGGCATTTGAATTACGTATGGAATGCATCAATTCTCAGCTTTCTGAACATATAATCGCCAGTTAGTTTATATGTATTGAAATAATGAACCATAACACTTGAAATTAGGATTTGTGAATGTTCATTGATATGCCACGTTGGAATAAACGTAATAGGACCATTTGCATAACGCGTGTGATGACATCGATAATATGATTTGTTTACAACGACCGTTTTCGATTATTTTTTCCAGCATTTCATTTGGTTTGTTTTTCGCGCTGATATGTGCCTATACAAATACATAAATTTAAAGTCAGATAATGATGAGATATCCGAAGAAGTTTGAAATCTATTTGCAGTAATTTAACGATTTATTCGGTTTCTAATATAAAACACATTTGACTTTCAATCAATTTGTTGAGGTGAATTCAGGAAAGGTTTCGTAATATTTGGGATAGAATGTTGAGCTTTTCATCAGGTATTAATGAGACAAATAGTTTTTCAGTTGTCCCTAATTTAGTAATATACTGGCTATTAAATCACCCACCCTCTTAACAAAACCTTATGCTGAAATTAATCCAGCAGGCTAAGAGTTGAATGGAACGTTTAGTGCTGTTGAATACAACCAAACATAGTCCAGGTTGAGGACACACGGTCCAGCACTTCGGCGTTATCTCTGTTGAATTTGCTCTACTCAGCATCCGCTGTTGTTCGGTTCAAATCCCAGCATCTTCCTTGGTATGACCATTCTGCCGGGATGTCTTTTACCAACGAGGAAAACATTTCGCACTTATGTTACGTTCGTTTTCTTCACTGATTTACCTGAAACCTATAACATGATCGAAATACTCGTTCACGTCAGTGTGATAATACCCGAAGGTATATTTTGATGAGGCATCTGTTTGGACAGCATAAACGTTCTGTCGACACAAATATCATTCACATATAACACCTGTGAAATGTTTCATGATCATTGAATGGAAACTTGTAACTATGTAAATAATAAGGATGACAAAACTCCTATGCACAAAAAGGCGAAAATACATCTAAATGTAGAGTCCGTTATATTCATTCAGCTTTGGCAATTTCACATGCTTATGGGTTGTTGTTTCAGGTGTCACAAATCACAGTTCTCTTCTTGAAAACTGGTGTGATGACAGAGCCCCGACATTTCAAAGTACGGGGAATACCATGTTGATAATCTTCAGAACCGATGGAAGCGTAAATAAGAAAGGTTTCCGTCTGAAATATTCAGCGACAGAAAGTGAGTATTATGTTCATTTTATGTTCATTTTGAAATTTCTTACACTCAAATCGACACGCGACACGGTTGTGTCTACAGTTTTTAGCATTCAGACACTCGGAGTAATTGTCTCCGTAAGACTGGTCTTCTTCTCACGGAGCACGAATATCCAGCTGACTCGTCGCAGGCACGTTTGAATCAGGTTGACGTTTACGTCAGTCACTGACGGGGTTCAGTCTTTATCTGTGTTAGGATCAGTAAAACAGGAGAATCGACCACAGTGTCCCACAGATGGTCTCGATGACAAATCATTACAGGGGTGATATTCTAGACGCATGCGTGAAACCGAACGCGAATACTGATCAATCGGACAAGAGTCATGCTCATTAACTTATAACACACGATCTCATCGTGCGTGGGTTATCGATGGTTTCTTCGGACAGGAGACATTTGTCACCATGGACTGTTCTATCAAGCACTTAAGCATATGTAAGCACATTAACTTACGACTGTCTTACACAGATCTTCGAAAGTCTTGTCACTGCAGATCACCCTATTCTTCTAGCAAATCGTATTCTTATGGACGTGTGTGTGGACGTTTGTGTGTGTGTGTGTGTGTGTGTGTGTGTGTGTGTGTGTGTGTGTGTGTGTGTGTGCGTGTGCGTGTGTGCGTGTGTGTGTGTGTAGCTACGACCGTATTAAATCTATGTTAAAGTATGGGTGTTAGTCTTAGCGTTACGATCAGTTTGTGGAACGGGCACTGGACACATTTTTAGAATGTGAAACAGCTGTTCCTTTTTTTCACCTTTTCTTTTCTTTGTGTGCGCATGTGCGTGCGTACGTCCGTGCGAGTGTATGTCGTGAAATGAGTTATATTTTCATGATTTTCTAGGTTTACGTTTCCGTCTAGGTGTCTACAGGCGTGTTCTTACTGTGGATGTCTCGTAGATAATTCTTCGAGAGTTCTATACTACTAACATTTCCGAACTCGTTCTAATTACAGCACCCTACGTGTGTAGTACAAACATCTCTGTAACAACGTTGGGAACGACGGTCTACTCACCAATGTATCCTGTCACTTACCCAAGGTAGATTATCTTATAACAGGTTTAAATGTATTGAGTATTGCTACATGTAGACGGAATCAGCCCTAATGGACTGCAGACGAGCAACTGTTATATAGTTGCATCCACTGACGTCCAAACATCCATGGTGCGGGGAGAGGTAGCTAAATGATCCGCTTGACACGCCAAAGACCCGTGTTCGATTCCCCACATGGGTACAATATGTGAATCCCATTCTTGGTGTGCCCCGCCGTGATATTGCTGGAATATTAATAACAGGCTAGCAAACGCATACTCACTCAATCAATCAAAGATTCGTGGTACAAGATTCATCCCTAGTCTGCCAGCACCACATTTTCCTCATCGCTGTTGTCAACTGACACCGAAAAGCACTACTGTATGTAGTAAATCGTACGATGAAACATTCGATCTTCATTGTTAACCAGGGAAACAAGAAAATTACCATCACGTGCGGTTAACAGATTGTCAGCTAACAGAACTGCATATGTATAGTGTGATGTTTACGTCTGTCATATCTTGCCTTCAATGTTGTTAATTGTACATAAAATTACTGTATTTTGAATGTAGGATAAATCAAATACGTTCATAAACAATTTATACAATATACTGACAACAAAATACAAATGCTAACTCACACTTACCGTAAACTGGATTTGGATCCAGATGGCTTAATCGTGCAGTTAGATGCCCTGAACTGCACCGGCGACCTTGGGCGTCGTATAAGCTTGAATCCAAGATTCGCTTTGACAATTCTGCGAGCTGTCATCACTCAACCATCATGGCACCCTACTTTTCCCCCTCAGCAATCGGGCTGACACACAAATGTTATGATTTAAATAGCTTTCTGTGAGTTTTATTGTGGAATTGCAGATTGTTCACTTATTTTAATCACCCTGTCTTTCAAATTTCAGGCATATGAATTGTTTCTGGTACTTAACAACAGAGTATGACGTCAACATCAAACTAACAGTTCTGGACAACAGTTTCCGATCATCACATTACTGTTATTTGGATACTATTTCGATTAGTGACGGTAGGAATGATATATGTGTAGTCTTCCTCAGCAGTCAGTGCATATTATAAACTATTTCAAACTTCAAATACACGCGCTAATATACGTGACTAATAATTATTTACATTATATATTTTTCGTCATTTGTATAGTTATGAGATTTCCGATTAACAAGATACCGTCTGTCGTAGTCATGATTTTTCAATTTGCATCTTATGACAGTCACTATTAACGTCTTATTGAATATTTTTATTCTTGGTTCGCTTTTCAAATATTATTGTGAAATTTCTTTACTCTGCCAGAAAAAGTATGCTTTTTTCGTTACAACATGTATTCAGATGCCGGAGAAATTGGTACCCTCTGTGGATCTAACGATCGGACGTTCGTAAGTTCAGGGCGCAATATGAGAATACGATTCTACTCTGGTAGCTACGGGACTACTGGATCAGGCTTCAAATTGTCTGCCCGGGGTGGTAATTACGAAGGTGAGTACCTCAGGAACATTCGCTGGCATTTAAGCAAGTTAAGTTAAAATTGACCAAAAGTGCGCCATTGTTCTGACAATGCAGTTTGTAACATATAGCTTAAAACTCAAAACCTTCGTTAAGTTTATATAATCTTAGACTACATATATTCTGTATTTGACTTTTCGTTTGTTTCAGTTTGTGAGTCGCAGTATCTGAAAGCATATGAGTATAACAACGACGATTTAACATCGCCGCGGTATCCTCTCTCTTATCCAAAGTAAGTTACATGCATTTGTATTCACTGAATGCGTGTGGAGAGCGAACTGTCTGAGGCGCCAGGTCGAACTATGTGAGGCGCCTGGGCGAAATCCAGCGAGGTTAAGGTGTCTGGATCGAGCCCAGCTGTGACCGGATGTAAAATCCTTTGACTCAACTTTGTGTGCAAACTCTTTCCGTGTTGTCACAGCCCTAGTGTACAGTTCACGACCCTTTGCATTTAAAAGAACCCACGAATCCGTTGGTATATGATCAAATGGTGGCCACATGAATACGTGCATATATACGCCTTGTTGAGAGTACAGCAACGTGCAGTAAACGTGGACAAAGTACTGTGATTATTTGTCTCAGTCCACCCACCTTAAACGGGTATCTCGTAAGCGTAGTAAAACCAAATTGTGCGCGTATCTAGTGGTTGCAAGTGTTGTATGATCCTCGGGGAGTTGAGATTGACAATACAATGCACCATTTGATATCAACATGCAAGGGAAAAGCACAGCCACATAAATACAAAAAATAAATAAATAACTATCACTATGCATACATACTAACACACACACACGCAAACACATACACACACATATATCCATTCATACACGTGATGCAGTCACAGGGAACAGCTGTTTCACACTCTAAAAATGTATCCAGGGCCAGCTTGCACAAAGTGATCGTAACGCTAAGACTAAATCCCATGCTTATAACATACACTTAAAAAGGTCGTAGATAAACATACATACATACACGCATGCACGCATCCGAGCACATGCATACACACATACATACACACACACACACACACACACACACACACACACACACACACACACACACACACACACACACACACACACACACACACACATATACATACATACATACATACATACATACATACATACATACATACATACATACATACATACATACATACATACATACATACATACAACGTTTCGGAAGTAATTAGTTTTTGCGTCTAGTGTATAATACAATTAGTAATGCCCGGGATGCAAAGAAAGGGTTTTGGACACACACACACGCGCACAGACACACAGAGTTTGTAACAGAGAACCTCTTGCAACTCTACCTTCTCTATAAAGTAAACTTAAGACCTCCCCTCTTTCAGCAATGCCGACTGTAAATGGTACATATCAACCTATTCCTATGACGATGTCATTACGTTGGAAGTGGTGGTGTCTGATATTGAATATTCCGCTGGCTGTTGGAAAGACTACGTTGAGGCATTCGATGGTACGTAAAGGTTTTGAGACCATAGCAAATATGACTTATCGAATTTAATTCGTCTCATCATTACAGAATAGTTTTTATTCATTTCAGTTCTCTGTGAACAGTACTTGTACTTTTGCGAATACAACTCGAAATACGAAAAAGGTTTCTGTTCAGTGAAGAGGGTGGTTAGTAAGGCATAGTTCAAGTTCCATCATGGTTTCAAGGAATTGGCAAATGGACAATGTCTGCAACATGATAGCATTTCTACCTGATTCTTCAATGAGAGTAGCAGCAATCGGTTATCCAAGAGGTTATCGTAGACCGTCGCCACAATTGCCACCTCTATGTGCTGCTTTGACCAATGTCTGCTGCTCCCATTATGCCGGAAAAGACAGAAAGGAATAAAACCCAAATTTTGCAATTATTCTGTTATGTTATTGTTCAAACGTCTGGCTATGGGAAATGTCGAACTAAAATGCAAACTGACAATGTCATTAGCCTTTAGGTCACAAGAACATACTATTTCCTCGGCAGTTCAAGAACGTTTTCTATCACCAGCTGTCTGTTGACTGTGTAATTTGGATTTGACTCGTGGCTACATAGCAATTTGTAATATAATACAAACAGCATTATCAGTATCTATATAAATACAGGCTGGGTCTGAAAACTTACACATTTTTTGGATGCTTAAAGAAATGCTTTATTGTGTGATCTTTCTCCTGCTATACATGTTATAATACTTTAAGCTACGAATATAACGAAATGACAGATGTGTTGCAATGTTTTCGGTTCCAGACCATTTGCTCTATATTTTCGTCGAAATGTGTAGTACAAACTAGGGTTAAAATGAACTAACTATGTTTTGATTTCGTAATGACCTCAGTTTACTATATATGAAGAAGTTGGAACCATTTTGTTTTACCGTGCGCCGTTCCGAAAATGTTTGGAATGACAACTATGTACATTTCAGGGCAGTACATATCTTCCCCATCCCTTGGACGATGGTGCGGAGTTCTTGCCCCAACAAAAACAAGTTCTGGCCGCTCGATGACTGTCCTCCTTCATACTGACCAATCTCACACGGGAGGCGGTTTCAAGATAACATATTACTCAAAGCAAAGCAGTCAAAGTGGTAAGTTACTTAGACTGCCGAACATTCGGTAAAATGAAAGGATACAAATTTGTTCTGAACGTTTTATTATTACCACCATGCAAAGTAGTCCCAAATGTAACAGTGTTGCCATGACACGAAGTAGTTCTATACGTAACAGTATTAGAATTGTACAAAGAGTTCTAAATATAGCAGCGCTCTCATGATACAAAGCAGCTCTGAACGTAACGATGTTGCCATTATACAAAGTAGTCCTAAACGTACCAGTCTTAATATGACACAAAGTTGTCCTAAACTTACCATGATACAAAGCAGGTCAAGGTGATGGCTGCATGAAGTGAAAACCCATTTCCTCAATACGTGTATAATACTTGCTTCAGAAAACGGATCGACCCAGTTCAATACTGCTGCACTTTTCGGAGGATTGGCTGGAGGTGGATTCTTGCTTGCTATCCTTATTCTTTGCGGAAGGTCATATAAGAAACGAAAGTTAACAGAAATGTCTCAAGCAGATGGACGGACAAGACCTGCTTATTTGACCACACCAGCGGGACAACTGTCTACCCCATCCATGGAATATACAGTTGGGTACAGTCAGCAACAGGTTTCATTCCAGCCAACGAACACAGGGGAATACTACAACGCCGCTGTTTTTGACCCACCGCCTTCCTACAATGAAGTAATAAAGACTAACACTGATTGTCAGCTACCATCTTATGACAGTCTTCCTGATAACTCTACAACGAACACTAACCCAGCAGACAGCCAGGGCGATGACACACGGTTGTAGCTTGGTTGGCTAGCTGGTTGATTTAACGCCACTCTCAGCAATACTCCAGCTATATGGCGGCGATCTGCATGTAATCGAGTCTGGAACAAACAATCAATTGATCAAAACCATTAACATCGATCTACGTTATTGGCAATCAGATGACATGTGCCAACCAATTCAACGAGCCTGACCACCCGATCACGTCCGTTGCCTCTCACAACCAGCATTGGATCTTCGCGGATAGCCACATTGTTGTTACAATTCTACTTGCGTCGGAAAGGTTTTACACTGTTCTATTTGCTATCCACGGTGATGTTTCCGAACGTTGGTTCATTGGACGGGCGGTTGTTGCAGCCCTGGTCGCATCAGGACATGTCAGTTTCGTTGACCGCGAGTGGGTGTTTCTGAACAACACGTGATTGACAAAACTTCAGACGTCAAGCTTGAGTTTGACAACAACATAAGTTTGATGGAAAGTTGATGAGAATAGAGACCGATCCTATTTCTCGACAACAGTTTGACAACTCTGAAACTGGTGTTGGTGGCAAGTTGTTGGAATGTTCACATAATCAGAGTCCAGTTTGACATGCTTTGTCAAACTTTAGTTTGCTGTGTGGAGACCGCTTTAGTAATATTCCTGCAATACCACGTCGGGGAACACCATGAATGGGCTTCGCACCAAAATGATTCGGTATACACTTTGTCAGAAGTATACGTATATGTAATGAGGAATAGGAATCAGCTCTCGCTTGCTGAAGACTATACCTGGAGACAGATGTCCCTTCAAAGTGGGAATATATGATTTCCAAAGAAAATAACAACACTTTGACTGGTTTTGGAATGCTGCTTTTCCTGAAAGTGCTGAAAGAATTGAATAATCAGTTGCCATGTGATGTTCCGTGTTGATATTATATAAAATACCTGTGTATGTAATTGTTAAGCTATATTGACAACTGCGTAATATCACTACCTGTGTCATGAGGCACTAGCCTCTTATGTTATAGCAGATACCTTAAGTGAAAAGGAATAAACGGAGAGTGTCTTTAGCACAATGCGAAAATGTATCCTAGTTTACTGATTGATTCCAATTTAAATTACTTCTTCATCAAGAACTTTGGCAACTTCTTTATTGCAATGGGTGTAGGTACTAACAGAGTTGTCGAGAAAGTGATTGTAACGTTTCTGTGTAGGTACTAAGATCGTTATTGAGCAAGTCATCACTTGCTCGATAACGGTGTTAGTACCTACACCAAAACACTGCACCCGTTGCATAAAGAAGTTGCCTATGCATAAAAACTTGGTTTTCCTTCAACTGTACAACTTCTAAAATGCCTTTCAAAGAACCTTGTAATACTTCAGCGTACAGTTCAGTAAACATGTAATGCAATCACCCGACTTGTCAAAAGAACGTCGACTTGCAGATGTCATACGCGTTATCTGAAAAAGGGTCTGCAATAAAAGTGTGTAATAATAGAGAACAAACAAGTACACATATCCTAACCGTTCGTATAATGGCATTCTACACGGTTTGTATGTCTGGAAGATGAAGTATCACATAGTTATGTATGTAGTATTATTACATCTGTTAAATAAGTGTTCGTCGCCCAACACATACCCAAGACGTAACAAATAAGTTTTATGATCAAACACATGCCCGAGAACAGTGTATGGCCCAATACCTAACCATGAAGTGTTCATGACCCAGCACCGATCAGAAGTGTTCATGACTAAAGACATCCCCAGAACTTTTCATGACCCAACAAGTACAAACGAAGTGTTCACGATCCTACCCATAACAGAAGTGTTCATGATTACTCAGATACCCAGAAGTGGCTATTGCCCTCTACATGCCAGAAATTCTCATGACCTCACAGATACCTCGCAAGAAGTGTTCATACTCAAGTGAGTGAGCTGGTTTACTTTCATGCCATACAACTCTATGACGGCGGTATGTATGTAATCGAACCTAGACCAGACTTTAGTAGCTGACCAGACCACCCGATCCCGTTAGTTGCCTCTTACGACAAGCATGGTCGCCTTTAATGGCAAGCATGGGTTGCTGAAGGTCTATTCTACCCCTGCGGGGGACCTTCACGGGTCACTTCTGTCACGAACATCTGTCACGAAAATCATGAAAATATATTAACGTTAACTGTGAAAAACGTAAACATTAAGAACCTGTTTCTCATCAATCGATATATACATGTATATACACACCGCTGAAATGAGATAATCCCAATTACGCAGATCGATGCTCATGTTGTTGATCACTAAATTGTCTGGTCCAGACTCGATTATTTACAGACCGCCGCCATATAGCTGGAATATTGCTGAGTGCGACGTAAAACTAAACTCACTCACTCACAAAGCAAGCTAATACCGAACTCTACCGATAGTGTGTCAGACCACTCTGAAAACAAACTACAGTCAAGCCTCGTTACTCCGACATCATCAGTAGCAAAACACATTGTTGGATTAACGAGGATAACGGACTAAATAAACGAGGCTAAGTTACGTTTATTCAGTTTGATACCAACAAAGGCGTCAGATATAGCCGATTGTCGAGACTTTACTGTAATATGTTGTGGCTTCCATGTGTCCATAAATGCAAGAAGTTTAAGTATTAAGTATTGCCGTTCACCAAATAACATATAGTCATTCATAAACGTACCTGTCTACGGAAGCGTCCTAGTGCCACAGCCTGAATTTTGTTATCTCCTAATTAGGACTTCCGTACTTGTCAAATTGTCAAATTTACATTTACAAGGTGCGAAGGTGTTTGTTTTTATCTCATCAAATCGTTCGATAGCAATCTTGAAGGTGCTACGTTCATGATTGATGATATAAGCAAACGGGCCAAAAGGCCCGTGGCAATGCCTCTCTGCTTATAGTACGTCAAACCTTGACATGATAAATTCAGCGGAGTAGACATTAAGACATTAATGACTGAATCCAAGTCAAAATAAATAAGAATAGAGAGCAAGACACCAAATGTGTTTATATCGTATATCTTACTTAAATTCCGTAGTTTAAGTTATGTAATTTTAAACTGATTTTATAATGTCTTCATTATCTGTAGGAGATGAGTCGTCATTGACGTGGAGCATAGTGTGTATGCTTAATGGCAAAGTATTTATTAATTCCAAATTGGTCATAGCAGCGACGTGACAGAAAGAAATGGAAATCATCGTATTATGCTTGGCCACATGAACAAGTGAGATCATCAGACAGAAATCTATCAAATAAGTATGTTTTAAATCACTACAAGATAGTCTAAATCTAGATAGAATCACTTGGTACTGGTCACTGGCAAGAGCTAGCAATGTATGTAAAAGGTGCCGAGATCTTAATACCCGTGGAAATCAATTGCTTAAACCTAGATAAGAAACCTTCATTTCTAATAATGACATCAGAAGCATTCCATGCATTAACGACGGAGCAGAAAAATCTCTTATACTGAGATAGGTTCGAGTCATGAAGGCTGTACCGTGTTATGCTGGAAATATTAGGTGGGACCAATAACGATAGATATTCAGGAGTCGTCTATTTATTCATTTATTTATTTATATATTTATTTCCTTTTGTTGTTGCTGTTGTTTTGTTTTTTTCTTTTTTTAATGACTGGCTCCTTGTACTGCTCCACGTATTGTACGAAGAACATCTATGTGTTTTCACTTGTTCACTATTACAATTATCCCACATATTATCGCGGTAGTCAAATATGGGTAAAATAAACGATTTGTACACGATTTCAAGCGTTCTGCGACTACCATCTAATTAATGGGCTCGTTTTACGGACAAGGTAATCACTGTGTTTGGGTCATTTCTGTCTTCCTGAAAAACAAGCCCTAGGTGTTTTTGGTCGGATACTGAAATAGAAATAATTTTAGTCGAAAATAGCTTGGCTTCCGTTTTGGTAAGACTGGATTCCCTTGCTATTTGTATGCCTGATATTCGTTCTAAGTTACTATTCAGTATTGCGGTTGTGGAGTCAGGGTATTCAATATTTAGATATAAAGAAATACTATCAGCAAAAAGTTTAAGATTACTCGTTGTCCCATGAGTCGTCATTGATATAAACAAAGAGGTCCTAAAGCTGATCCCTGAGGAACTCCAGCTAGTATGGGTTTATAAGTTGACATATTGCCATTAATTACTAGAGCTTGTTTCCGATTACTAAGGTAACTCCCAAACTAATATAATTAATCCAATAATTTCCGCTTATCACTACTGATTTTAATTTTACCTGTAAACCCTTACGCCAAACACGATCGAACGCCTTGCTAATATCAGAGAATATAGGACGAATTGCCCTTCTATCATCCATGGCTTTTGATATAACTCAGTTAACTGATAAACATTTGAACCTCCAGGTTCACCCCGATTGTGCGGGGGTTTTGATATGATTATCAAAGGGAAAGTTATAAACATGCTTAAATCCACATTCGTTTACTATACCATCGAAAGAGAACATGTCAAGGCAACTTGTCTGTTATTATAACAGTCATGAACACTACCTTTTTGTTTCATTGATTAAGAAAGCAGGAACGATGGAAGGGGAAACTGGTAATTTGGTTTTGGGAGCGCACAGAGATACAGCTAATTTTATAAAAGGCTTATTACCAGTGTTATCGGGACCTTTCGCTTTGGTGATATTTAGATCTAATAAAATATCATGCACTTCCTTTCAGTCTCCGTCTTGGGTTCTTCAACTTGTTGGGTAAAGATGTCGTTAAATGCATCAGAAGCATCACTGGGAGGGCGAAGAACGTTCACATTAATCAAGATATGAGGAGACTGCATTGTGCTGTATGTATATTCCACTATGCTCCACTATGATTTAATACTACATTCGTAATTACTACTGATCTAATTTCACATCACCGGTGCATTTTGCTTTCCAAACTTCAGGGTTGACCTTGTTTAGTGCTACCCTGAAGCGCTCCCAATCTACTGGTACATTTCCCTTTTTCGCATTAGTATGTATACGATTTCTTTTCATCATCCGCTTACGCAAGTCGCCATTCACTCAAGAGCAATCTCCTTGTCTAACAACAACCTCTTTATGAGGTATGTACTGCTCTATGAAATGTAATGATTTTGAAGTATATAGTGAAACAGACAAGTGTCAGTGTGGTCAGTAATATTTCCCCATCAGTATCAACAATGCAATCCCTTTAGCTGTCATATATACCTGCAGGGATAAAATCGTATATAATTCGCTTGTAAAATTTTGTACGTAGCTTTCCAAACTTGAGAGACACAGATACTTGACTAAGATCACTGTGTACTGGAGGGAGAACACCTGATTCATGCACAATGTTATAAACAGAAGTAAAGATAAGATCAAGCAAAGAACTACTAGTATCTGTTATAGGTTGTGTTAAGCTATAAAACAACTGCAAGTATTCAATTTTGTCAAGTATGTTAGCGTTAAAGTCACCTAGTACAATTATTTTTTGTGTTTTTATCAACAGCTCTCGCGAATGATTCATCAATTAAATCTCAATAGTAGTTCTTGACAGTCCGCTCCACAGAAACTACCAGTCAATAACCTATTACTATTTACAGTCACCTCAATCCACACAGCTTCTAAGTTTGGGAGATCAAGATCGACAACATAGGTAAAATGCAAGTTACCTTTTACATAGACTGCTACCCCTCCTCATTGAAGGCCTGTCTTTACGATTCTGTGTATGAAACACGGTATCATAACTTCGACGTTTGAAATGCCAGGATGTAAGGAAGTCCCGCATAAGCAGATAATGTCATGATTACCGTATTCTGCTGGTAAAGGGGCAAACTTTTCATTTAAATGCGTTAGATTCAAATGTACCATAGTGAATAAAGCTCCCCGGTGTGAGTGAATATTTGCAGAGCATAGCAGGAGGATTGATATTGTTGAAAAGTAACGTACCTCTAGACATAAATATAGAACTATACAAAAGCACAAGAACTTGCCAAAATGGCGTCTATTTCTAACGTAAAGAATAGATGCAAACGAAATAAAATAAAGATAACACAAAATATTAAAGGTCACATGCAACGTAAAATCCAACTTTGCAGATTATGATACCTTTCGGTATGCACTTATCGGAACAAGTCATCAATAATGCCAATTCAACCTATAAAGTTGAAAAAAACAGGATGAAAAAAAACCCTCGAAATAGGGGTTCAAACGATTCCGGGGGAAAAGGTGGTTTCAACAGCTGTGTTGCGCTGCGCCCACAACGCATGCGCAGGGAATCGGTTCGCGGAGCTTGAAACAGTATACATATCCGGAGTATGAGGTCGTGAGCAGTAGTTTAATCTTGGCTGTGTACACAAACAAGTAAATAAGCTACTCGTTATGCACAAAAACTTGTTGATTGTGGTAGCAGCCTCTGTCACAGAGAAAGCTCAGTGTCTGGTTTATTGACACCTATATGTCTGCCTGTCTGTCTGCTAAAGACAATATACACAGCTTCAATCATTCCCCACATGCAATTTGAACTTAACATCTATCAGACTATACGCCATAAACAAAATAAATTGATTTATGAGTCATGCCTCTGCCACATTGTGTAATTAGGCAGGCGTGATACTTGTACACATGACATGATTTTATGTCTGTGAGTTGCAAACAAACTACATCCATTTTTCTCGGACGACTGGATCTGACGGAAACTGGTGCAAACGTTTGTCAGTTTCAAGTCCTGCTTTGAACTTGGACGAATGACAGTTTCCAGCCACGTAGTAGTTCATAATCTCTACAGAGATGATTTTTGATTGGATCGAACGCAAATTCAGAGAACATGTATTTACAAAACCCAACATTTCTATATACATTCTTTTTGGATAACAACTTCTTCTAGTCAGATGATTTTGGTTGGCAAAGATATATGAACCCATACTGAAGTTGTTATCCAGAAAGAATCTTACTTTCTTGTGACTCGCCATACTTCTAAGATGCCCATCAAACAGATCACCTTTCTGTACACACAATGAACACTCAGCGTATCAGCAAATGAACAAGCCAATCGGAAGCCGACGTTACACTTGAGTGCACACCCACCCTCTATGACTGGGCTCGGTCTCCCGAGGGCTTCGTTTCGAGGGAAGTAAACCCAAGTACAAAATACTGCACTTTTGAATCGCGATTTGTACGCATATAATTTGTGTCTGTTTGAATTTTAAAAAGCAGCAATGTATATAATATGTCACGAATAAGTGATAACTGTGTTTTAATTATGTTTGATTTTTTTGTTGCACGTGACCTTCAAGGAATGTGTCATCCAATCATAAGAACATTTGTGGTTTCTCACGCCTTGAGGAAACCGACACACTTGTCGACACTCGTTCAGAATAAAATCGATCAGTGGGGGCGCCCAAAGGAGAGACAATTTCTGATCTGATTTATGGTCATGAACCAAAAGACAAGTACCTCACTTCCCCACAACAGAAGGTCATGCAATAAAAGTTTACTGCGCCGCAGGCGTGTTGCAAATTATGGTCGGTCACATGAGAACCTACACCTTGTATATGTTGCATAATATCGATCATTATCGAAAATGGAAATACAAGTGTGTGTTTTTTAAAACAGTGTTTCATTTATTTATTCGTTTCGTGTTATGCAAATATTATATATAACGTTTCCACACATTGTGGTATAAACTTCAATTTGCACTTCATGTTAAGCATATTATACATGCAACGTTTTCCATATATTGTCGAAGTTATTCACTTTAATTTCCACTTCTTGTTTAACATGTAATATATACAACGTGTTCAGACGTTTTTGATCGGATCAGAACGCATGAAACTTGTCAGCTGCACCTGTGGAAAAGGCAGGAAATACACGTGTTAATTTGGATGGGCTCATACAACGATATATAGTGACGGATTAAACTATAAACACAAAATGTAAGTATTCATGTATCAGCAACATAAAGTGTGTTAATGTGTACACTGAATATATGAACTTCGAATATTTTCATGTACAACCAGGTTAACTAAACCTATATATGTGTACAAACTGAATGAACAAAAATGTGAACATGCCCATTTGGAATAACCACAACTGACCAAACACCATTTCCTGTGTATGCTGATGTTGAGCTAGTTCTCTTCACTCTGTACTCGAAACCCTGCCACCACGACTGTTTGGAATGAACACTGCATTGCACACAATACATTCAAACGGTCGTAAAGCACTAATGTTTGGACTGGTGGGAGGGACGATATCATTAGGGTTTTAGTGTTCAACAGCAACCCAGAAGACATGTGAGTGAATATTGCCCATGTGGTGCCTACCGTCACAGTATGATGTTGTGTAGCATCACATGCAGTTATATTTAGGATCTCACTTTCCCAGCCAAGTACAGATTCTTGTACTTTTGTTTGGTTGGGTTCCATACGGGATTCAACCCCACACCCTCAGAGTCAGGCACTTAACCTGTAGCACACAAAATCATCCGCCTAACTCATTTAAGTTTCAGGTGTAGTTGGGTCGCAATACTTTGTACCAAGTGTAGTTGGGTCGCAATAGTTCGCATTTGCAATTGTTTTTGTATACTGTGCATCTTTTTGCAAAAGTATTTTTAGTCAAATGTTCTCTTCATCTTCACACTCCAGCTAAATCACGACGGTCTGTAAACAATCAAGTCTAGATAAACGTGACCACCATCCGGTCCCGTTGGTTGCTTCAGATGAGTTCTATCCCGGGTTTTCTGTTCAAACCTATCAAGTGCATCAGGAGATTGGGGCCCAAAATACCCCCCACTCAATGTCAAACAGTAGTTCCTAACTCGAAGCATACCAACACTACTTTTGAACAGGTCACCTTAACTAAGCACCTTAACAAGTTGCACAATACCTTCACCGATAAGTGAGAAATATCACGTTATCAGTGACGTCGCAGCTGGACCTGACAAACTACCTATGGCTTTATAACTGGGGCACAGACTTCGTAGTGTTCACAAAAGCAAAAGGACTACACAATGTTGATACTGACGTTGATCTCAACAATATTGTTGATTCGTAACATCCACGCATATACCAACAACACTGCAGGTAGGTTCTTTATGAAATACTCATTTGGGTCCGTCTACATAAGCTACATCTCGCACAATCGCTATCAGTTTGCCGATCTGAAGTTATATGTAAAGCTATGGCTTACAAGTGATAATACATTGCACACTTCCCTTCGCGGTTCAGTATCACTATTTCTCAAAAACTAATTGCAAGTACCCAGGCACGGTCCTGTATAGATCAGTTTAAATACATTTGGGATTACATACAAACTGTGGGTGGATCATGTAATGTAGATATATCTTAGACTGTGTACACAACATGATCTTGTCAACAGAGGCCAGTGTCATGGTTTTGTTTGCAACCGAATATGGGTCAGCTGTCTCAGCTGTCCCTCAAATAGGCTTTCATTCTCAGAATAGTGGGAACATAGGATTTGTATTACAGGGCTTTTGGTTATAAATTCTCTGAACAACACAGGTTGTAATCAGGTATATTCACTATTTAATATTAAGCGATGCATCACCTAATCAGCCCACTCCCAGAATAAGAGTTATTTCAATGTTGAAATGAATCTGCTTGCATAGCATACGTAGTCACAACTATTTCACATGTTGAACAGAATCTGTTCACATAACTGTCACTACTATTCTGCATGTTAAACAGTCTGTTCACATAACTGTCACCACTATTCTGTTTGTTGAACTGACTCTATTCCCATAACTGTCACTACTATTCTGTATGTTGACCGGCGTCTGCTGATATAATTGTTAATATTATTACTATTTCATGTTGAACGGTGTCTGTTCATATAATTGCCACTACTATTTAGTATGTTGAGTCTGTTGAGGGACTGTTGTGTTTGGGCGTTTGAATAAGAATGGTGCTGGTGTGTTTCAGCACCTTTGTGTTTTTTTGGGTTTTTTTGTTTTTGGCAGTGTTTCATTTCACTCAAAACTCAACAAATATGGAACCAGTTGTATCACTGGAAGTTCTATCACATGTCGTTTAAAGTGCCCATGAAGCACACAAAAAGTTGAATTTACCTTCGAGAATAAATAACCTGACCACGTTTTAGTTTCTGTATATTTAGAGTGTTCCTAAACGTTTCGTTTGTAGTCCATATAGCCTAGTCTTTGATAATCGGTTTTACTAGTGTGTGTTATTCCCGTTTAAGTCACGGTATGCACTTAGCTCAGATCGAAACATTCTACTTTCTTTAACCCTGTACCCTGTCTGTAATTTGTGTACAAGTCCCAGCACGCATTAATGTAATATAAACAATCTTGTCTTTGATAATCTGTTTTACCGGTGTTAGTTACTCCGGTTTAAGTTCACACTATGCACAAATATCAAAACATTACAACATCTGTTCGCTAGCCTGTTACATTGATGTCTGGTGTTTGTTTCTAGCATCGCACTAAGCTATACATGTAATTTCTCGTAATGGTTTCAATCATCTTCAAACATTGATCATGTTCTTTCAATAACTTTAGCTTGCGTCATCTGTCTTAAGTTCAAAATTGAATCTTTGAGTGTTTATAGTTTGTGTCTTTTTCAGTAATAGCAGTCAACGCAACGTTCTTGGTGAACGAAACAGCAATACACATTATATCACCTTTGTTTGATTTTGGATATCGGTATGTACACGTTTGTCGCGTAACCATTTTAAATGTTTTGTGTAATGACCTATTGTCGAGTACACTTTGTACTAGTTGAGTGTTCATTCTCACATGATGCATAGCCTTGATGTTTTCGTTGATGTGGAGCAGGTTAACAGTATGTCGCTACCATTAACATCCAGGCCAAATTGCTGTCACGAGTGAGGATAATTCTGTCCGCACGTCCCTTTCGAAAACGAAGCAATTCGGTCCATGATATTTATCAAAAGAGGGTATAAACTACGCTGGACAACGCGGAACTGAAATACTTATGGGTGATTAGAGTGAGTTTGAAGCTGCTTTCAGCAGTATTCCTCCAATATCACGTAGGGGGATACGAGCAATAGGCTTCACACTTGGTGTGCATCGTGTTTGAAGTTGTATTATCACTGTACGTCATCTATATGCCCAAAGGGGACAGTGAGGTAGCATAAGGGTTAAAGCGTTTGCTCGGGTTTGATTCCTGATGGCATATTGCTAAATAAAACCGGCATAAAACCGTACACACCTGCTAACTTAAAGTCCAGGGAGATAGATGTCCATTGCTGCGACACAGTGAAACCTACGGGGTAGTAGTCGAAAACCCCATAACTATGATCAAAACTAACTGTGATTCATGTTTCGCATGAATAAGGAGCTCAAACTTGGGCAGAGAGCTGGTGTGCCTTAGACAGCTGAGCAATACATGCCTTCATCCAAAGCATAGTAGATCTTGTAATTCATGAGTATATAGGATATAATTAGAACCAGTTGTATCTAAACGCTTTTACTTATCAGTATTTTATTCTGATAAAGATGCTACATTCCGAATCTGCTCCCTCACACATCTATTTTGGTATTTGCACATTTGATGTCATCTTCTGTATTTACATCTGAGGTCACATGCCGGAAATTTTCATTTACCCCTGGATCAATTCCGGTGGTCTGATATTACTTCGCATATTTATTACCAGCGAATACAAAGCCGAGATAAGGAACAAGGAACAAGTGGGTGAGTGAGAGAGTGTCGTTTGACCCTTTCTGGATATATTCCTGTAATATCAAGGCGGCGACACTAGAAATAGGCTTCACACATAACACCCTTAAGGAGAATCGAACCCTTCTCTTCTGCGTGACAGACAGACGACGCCTCTACCACTAGGCTACCCCATCGCATGGAAATGGATAAAGAAAGTAGTTGATATTGTCTGGAACCTCAAGCCACCATCTGTCATAATGGACATGAAGACATGTCTTTCTTATAAAATATGATTTTGTTTTAGGATTTTTGCATTTGAGGCATTTGTTTAATGCCCAATTACTCGCAAACGCAAATCGCAAACGAGTGGGAACGGTTGCCATGCTGTTGATACCGTAAACAAAACACGGAGATGGTTTGTAACTCTAACTCTGATTGGCCCATCAAATGGATAATCAAGTACGTTCAGGTTGAGATGGCGAAAACCACTGGAATGGACTTGGGGTCAGTGAAGATTTACCGAGAGCCCAAGACAGACAGAAGATGATGTAATGTGTTCTTTAGAATATGCATTTTTTTCTAGTGTGACGTTTAACCCATGGTGGAAGTTACAAGCCCAAAACCCAGACATGAACGCAGTCTTACATATAGTAAGGTTCCGAAAGTACAGCTCGTCTCCGTGCACTTCCAGTAGTTTAACCATATATAATGGTATGTTACTTATGTGAATCAGCAAAATACAAGTGTTTCATCTCTATCACAATATCACACAAAAGAAATCGTGCGTGTGTGGATGTACGTGCGTGCGAAGATTTTGTGCTGATATGTATAAGAGAAATATGTGTCTATTTGTTACATTTGGATTTCTTTGTGTGTCTGTGTGTGTGTGTCTGTGTGTGTGTGTGTATGTGTGTGTGTGTGTGGGCATACGTGCGTGTGTAAACTGGTATGCATGTTAACATATATACTTTGTAAAGTGTAGTCGTGACAAATGGACACTAGATCCACAGTATTTGTTTATATTTGTTTATTTCACAGCACCAGGAATACAAATAAAAATTTACTGCATGTCAAAGCACAGATTTTGTCTTCCAGGTCCGGACACTGTCAGCCCAAGACTGGCTGTTTTCTGTGAAACGCTTTACGATAGACATCTGGTTAGTTCTGGGGACTCCATGTATATTGCTGCATACTATGATTATATTGGACCGGAAACATCATATTCCTTTGCTTTCTCATCACATAAAGGTAACATTGCATAGCAAACAGATGTTTGAGGAAACTTGTATTTCGCCGTTTGAATGTCCGTTTATTGACTGATATATATTTCTACCAGTAACTTGTCAGGCTAAAGAAATACAACACATAAAATTAGATGTTACCCTAATACATATTATTGAGGTCTAAAATACAAATCATGTCATGTGTTCTCAATCTTATTAACGTTTCTTATGTATTCTATCAATGCTTTCTTTGACCTACAGTTTAGTTTTATGTCAGGTTAACTTACGATCGCTTCAGTAAAGTAAATGTAAGCCGTTAAATACTACTGTGTCGGAAGTCATCACAACATGGTACAGTCGTGTATGCACATGGGCGTGTACATGTCGTCAGAGGTTCCGCAGTTGACATTGTTGAATTGTGTCGCTTTTGCTTAACATTATCCGCTGACGTTGGGGTTTTACTAGATTATCATCCTTTTTTTGTTAGAAGCATGCTGTAACTATATTATTCCTGTAATTTCTGTGTTCTACCACATTATTCCGACACGTCAAAATGTCAATACAACAGACATGGAAACAGTCACTCACTCAGTGTATCTAATGTTTTCAGTCAACAAATCCTGCGGAGGTGTTCTTGAAGCCAGTTCTACAGTCAGTCATCTCACTTCACTCGGGTATCCCCGAAACTATTTCAAGTGAGTACAGGAGGGGCGCTGTTAATCATAACCCATAACTCGGGACAAAACAATAAAAAAAACAGGTCTTGATCAAATAAAGACTAGTAAGATTGATAATAATTTGAAAAGTTTTCCGTCCTTATTAAGTATGACAGTCACTCGCCTTTGTAGGTTATATTAACGAGAATGGGAACATTAATGATTATTAATGACAGCATTACCAGGATTTTTAAAATCATCTATTTGTTCCAGCAATCAGACATGTGAATGGACCATACAATCCCAGAACGAGACTATGCCAATACTTGTATATGCATCATTAGTGGAGCTACAGAATTCCTCGACATGTTCAAACGATATTCTGGAAATATTTTTTCTCGACGATAAGCATAGTAAGTATACTAAATCATAAAATACAAAAAACATGTTCATTCCTTAAAGATATTGAACCATTTGTTTTGGCATCAATGATCGAGGGGCAGTGAGATAGCCTTGTGTTTAAAGTGTTTGCTCGTCACGCCGAAAACTCGGGTTCGAATTCTTCACATGGATAAAATGTGTGAAGTCAATTTCTGGTGTCCCTCGAAGCGGCGTAAAACCACATTCGCTATTGGTCATTACAGTCATACATACGTCATAGTATAATGGAATCAGCACCAACACGTCGCCTTTTGTGATTTAAAAGTCTACCATCCGTTGTTTCGTATCTTGTATATTTTTCATTTTTAACCACCATAATCACCAATTGAAGAGCACAGCTTCCTTTATTACTGACCACTGTTGAGCCTTGACAAATAATTATGATGAGACTAAGTTTACATAGACTGATCTTATTTGATCTTGTTTAACGGTTTTGGATTCGATCCACTTTAAGTTATACGTGGCAAGCGTTTTAGTTCTGTTATTTTGGTTTCAGATGAGCTATTGCTAACTACAATATGCTCGACAACAAGCAAATTTGTTTTTGCTCAGAGTCCCAGAAACACGATGAGCCTGCGTTTCAAAACGGATAGTGAATTGGTGGACAGGGGGTTTGACATACACTACAGAACCATGTCAGGTACGTATCAGGATATATGGCGTTATTGTCTGGAACGTTTGCTGTCATCTTGATAAGAGGTGCGTTTGCTTTTCCTAGTAAAACACCACCTCTTCAGTGGTTGAAATATATGACGGGGTGGTAAAATAATCAAGTTAATGATACACATGTCATTGAACTTTGAGTACGATGATATATGAGTCACATAACCATTTCACTCGGTCCTCTTAGTCGATTCTTTCGACAGGAATAGATAGCTGGGGCGATGTAATGCCACTGGGACCGGGAACGAATAATAATAATACATAGTGGGTGTGCGCGTTTGGGGCCTTTCCCACATTCCAGTTTTATCATGACCATAGTTTGTAGAAGATCAAGATTGGGATCGGCAAACCATTAAATCCAGTGACATCAGCACTAATTTTAAAAGCTAATTTTGAAAAACGTAAAGGAAAGCGCAATTGCGAACCGATGACATGTGTCAATCAAGTCTGACCACCCGATCCCGTTAGTTGCCTCTTACTACAAGCATAGTCGCCTATTATGGCAAGCATGGGTTGCTGAAGGGCTATTCTACCCGGGACCTTCACAGGTTTCATGTAAAGAAGAAGAGTGAGCTTGTACTTTTAGACCAGACAGCTTGAGCATCGATCTGCGCAATGGGCGATCTTTTTCAATTTATCTTCCCGTTACTAATCCGCTAGGTGCGCTGACCCGGACGGTCTAACCATAAACTGACAGAGCATGTAGTATGTGTGATGTGCGAAATACGTGTTACTATTACACTTAGAGACAGTTAACCAGTATAGCCTTCACCGTAACCGGGAACGTTCATGCTGGTGCATAGACAGCATATCGTTTCCCTTTTACGATGATATATCAAGTGTTATGTCCTGAAATATCTATTCCATGATTCTATGATACACCTGGGATAGGCATGACTGCTTACATTGCAAGTATGAATCGCGAAATGGCAGTTCGAAGCGAGGTGGCGGAATCAGCTGATCGTTTTCAGGTCATGTTTGTCGTTTTGTTGGCGTTTAGCAGTCGGTAATTTACGTCTGGCACTAGGTGTCTCAGTATCACACATTTAAAACTGCAGTGCATCTTCATTGCATATGTACTCAAATCGCCTTACGGCCGAGATGGCTGCATTCGGTGAATTCACTAAGGTGGGGAGTTGATGCGATGCCCGAAATGTGAAACACTGAAAGTCTTGCTCTGTAAATTTCATTGGGTCGTTCATGATGGGACTGAGATTTCTAACAACAAAGATATTTACCAGGTACAGAGGATGGTGAGAAACAATGGTGAAGTAATTGTAAAATAATATTAACGGACGAATTATGGCAGTTATCGCCTACATGTAGCCAACTTTCAAATGCGATAAATTGGGCATAACTAAAATCCCTACTGTACTTTTTTATGTCTGTAAAAGTTTGTGATGCATGAAATATTAATTCACTCTATAGAAAAATATTGCAAATTTCTCCAATGACTGCATTTTAATTAACCTCAATTAAGTGTATAAATAAATTAAAACGTTTTTTCTTAAGTTTTAATGAAGGAAATAATATTTAAATATTAATTTATTAAATGTACTAAGCAAAACTACCATTATGTTAAGTACGCTATTTCTTCAATTGTCAGGGATGTGTAGTAATCACAAATTCTCGAGAAAGAACTTCAAGGGAATACTCTTTTGCCGGAGGTGTATCTCCGATTTTCCTTTACGTTGAGATCGGTGGTAGTATAGGAACTATTTGTAAGATTTTAAGGTGACATTAGTTAAAGAATTACTATTGTTAACAACATAAAGGCTGATAACGCATAAACAAGAATTTTCACTATTTCACAGACGCTACGACCCCCGAGACTTGCTCTGTCGTATTGTAGTGGGACATGCCGTGATATTATAGCAACTGTTCATGGCGTTTTCCCTGTTATCTTCTATTGTGTCAATTCATAATGCATTTGGAAATTAAACAAACGACGCCTTTGTCAGTCTGTGTCAGTTAATGGCTTTTCTTCGTAAACGATCGCTTTTTCAATGAAGATGACCACGGCAACGAGTTTGCTTTGTTCTGTTTACATGTAGCAATCTGTCCTAATGCACTTTGAGTCGGGAACCAGACCGGAAGCGAGAAATTGGACTGTCGCTTATACCATTTCAAAAGGAGAATTATCGCCCCTCGCAACAAAAAGATCGCCCATTGGGAACCGAGGACATGTGTCAACGAGCCTGGTCACCCGATCCCGTTAGTTACCTCTTACAACAAGCATAGTCGCATTTTATGACAAACATGGATTGCTGAAGGCCTATTCTATCCCGGACCTTCACGGGTCAGTACCATGAAGAAATGTAGGGCTTTGGAAATTTGCATTTTCCAACACTTCTATGCACACGTTTAATTTTATTCCAGCAACATCATGCTCTGTGTTCTTGAACGCCTACTACTACCCGTCTTATGTGTACTCGCCTGGTTACCCAGATTCTTATGAAAGGTAAGGGAGATTAGCAAAAAAAACCAAATAAGTCATTTTTCAGTTTGACGCGGTCCCGAGAATCGTCAAATGTGATCATAAGATCAATTACAAGGCATATTAATTTTGTAAGGTTGTGTTGGTCACATGATTATTGTTTTCAGAATGAACTGATTCAAATTTCGTAAACAGAGTGCCATAAAAGTTGAAAGGAAATTAAAATTTACCCTTTGACCGTTGTAGTCATAGATCCATGTAATTAAATTGTAATATATGTAATTGTAATATATGTTGGGTAACTCGCCATACATGTTTGTTTTGATGGTGCACATGATATGAACGATATTACCTACAACTAACCGTTAATGTGTTTATAATTAAATCTATTAATTAGGTCTAATTAAATCTATTAATTAGCAATTAACTGGGGACGGTTGCGTCCCTTGGTTGTAGCAAGACATGAAACAAAATCATCACGAAGCTCTAATTCCAGAGAATATGAGTCTTCCAATATTCCCCGATCATGCGCTGTGCGAATAGCACAGATACAAACAGGTTATTCCTACTTATAGTAATTCTAATTGTGTTTGGCACTCAAAAGCACTAAAGTGAGATTTCGTTAACTCCTCATATAAAGCATCGAACTATTCTCCGTTCTACAGTGACACTGAAGAAGGGTTGATTCTGATTGGTTTATACAAGGATGTTGTATCACATTTCCACTTGATACATGTAAATTCAATTATTGCTCTGCAGTAACCTCACCTGCAGCTGGGGTATATCAACTACCTCTACCAACTCGAGGATCCGAGTCTCTGTTGAAGTGGAAGACGGTCTTGAGAATTGTACCTCCACCGATGTTTTGGTTTTGACTTCTCGTAAGTAAACCAGAAGTAGGTTATACTGAGGGCGCCTTACGCCGCTTTTAGCACTGTTCCAGCAATATCACGGCGGAGGACACCAGAAATGGGCTTAACACATTGTACCCATGTGGAGAATCAGATGCGAAACTTCGGCATGACGGGTGAACGCTTTACCATCAGGCTACCCACTCCACCCTAAACCCGAAATGAAATCAAACACATCATATAACGTGTCAAGTGGACACACAATAATCCACTTGCTTATATTCACGTGGGCATTCTCTCAAATGTGTCTTGTATATTTTAAGGTTCATCGCCGGATCAGCATGTTGCAATATGCTCGGCGGGCAATCCAGCAAACAGTACGGCGTATGAACCTGTTAGCTCTTACGTTATGATTACCTTCCATTCATCCAGTGAAGAATCCAGGCCTGCTTTCCGTGTCTCATACCAACAGGTGCCAGGGCCAAGTAAGTTTTTCAAGTCATATCCTGCAGCTTTGCGTTGTTTCGTTAAAGGACGTTACATGTCAGTTTTCATTTGTGATGAGTGAATGAGTGAGTGCAGTTTTTACGCCGCGCTCAGCAATATCCCAGAGATTATATATGTATATATATGGCGGCAGTATGTAAATCACTGAGTGTGGACCAGACAATCCAATGATCAACGGTATAAGCTGGACTGCGTCGTCATGTGTCCAGCAAATCAGAAAGCCTGACCCTATCCTGTCACCACTTACGACATTCACGAGTTACAATTCTAACCCATATCTTCACGAATGCTTTATGATGAAGGTTCGTCACAACGTGTTATATTTAGTCAGTTGCTCACTACAAGGTTTCGGGTTTTATCTGGATTCACCACAGAACTTCTGTTTTTCGGAGTAGTAACATCTGCGATTTGTTCTGCTCAATAACTGCAATGCTGTTCAGATAAAGATTAACTGTTCTATGAACTAGCAATCAAGCACCACTGTTCTATCTCTGATTAGTATGCGAGTAACTTATGAGTTTTGTTTTACACTGCTTGGAGCAACACTGTCCAACATTGTAACGGGAGACGTCGAAAACTGACATTGGACATTGCTACTCATGCATGAAATCGGATCCGAGTTTTTGGCGTGATGAACGAATGCTTTTTCCATTTATTTGCTTAGTCCCTATAGCTATTGATACCACTATGTATTTGAAGTACTTGTATTTGATTGTTTGAGTGAATATGGTTGTAACGCGCGTTCAGCAATGTTCCAGTTACATCGCGGCTGAGGACACCAGAACAAAGTCTTTAACATGCATGTTCCTTGAGATCATGACATAAGGTAAACTGTTGCCTCACTGTATTTTCTCGCGCCACAGCTACAACCACAACCACAACCACAACCACAACCACAACCACAACCACAACTACAGCCCCAACGAGAACCACAGACAGACCGAACCACTGTGAGGATACGCACCTGACAGCGACAGAAATCGATCGGTACATAACATCGCCAGGTTATCCTGACCAGTACCCTTCGTACGTATATTTGTGTTCATCTGTTTGTTTTGTTTGTATGAGCATTTTGTGAAGCGTGTGTATTAAAGGTGGTAATTGGCATAGAATGTATGTATGTATGTATGTATGTATGTATGTATGTATGTATGTATGTATGTATGTATGTATGTATGTATGTATGTATGTATGTATGTATGTATGTGTGTGTGTGTGTGTGAGAGAGAGAGAGAGAGCGAGAGAGCGTATGTATATATATATATGCGGGTGTGTACACGTTTACGGATAGTGCTGACGTTGATTTGGTTTCTAGGAACCTGCATTGTGTCTGGCACATCACAGCGCCCCAAGGGAAGATGATCTATGTAAAAGTCGTTGATTCACAACTGGAATCTTCCACAGGATGTCGCTTTGACATCGTGAAAGCCTTCGACGGTAGGCTACATACAACTCTTACTCTAATTCCCAATTTTTCCTTAAATGTAAATACCCGGAATGGAAAGTTTGGCGCGGCTGAATACGTATTATAGCCGATTATGTTGCATGTTGAGGACACACAGCCTACAATACGTTCAGCATGACCTGAGCTACTTTACATATGCATGACCCGGGAGGTCAAATGTCACAATCGGCAGGTCCAGATAACTTAATTAAACAGGGGAGCAGAGAATGTTATTAATGTTGCATTCTTGCGACGCATGCACACATCTTCTTTTTAAGAAAGGATATAGTTGACGATTTCTCGACACTGAGAAATTAAACGGCAACTCAGTATCTCGGCTGTTCGGGCATGTTGACAATAAACCGACAAAGGTGCACGCCTTCATAATAACAGACCCAACCGGTTATGACACGGTCACGAAGTGAATCACTATTCACTTGATCAGGTCAAGCTGAGCAAGCAGTAGCACTCAGGAGTTGCCTCTATAGAGTCATGTGATGGTCGGTTCAAGTACATGCATCCTTCTGGACATAACCATACTACCAAAGAGGAAAACTTTTCAAACTTCTGTTACTTCAGTTTTCATCACTGATTTCTCTGAAATTTGTAACTAAATGAATAGTAAAGATCAAAGATCATAAGCACATAATGGCGAAAAAACCCCATCTAAATGTAGAGTCTATTATATCTATTTAAATCTGTCAGTTCAAGATGCTTATGGGTCACCGCATGTTGTTTCAGGTGTCACAAATCAAAGTTCTCTTCTTGAAAACTGGTGTGATGACAGAGCCCCGACATTTCAAAGTACGGGGAATACCATGTTTATAATCTTCAGAACCGATGGAAGTGTAAATAAGAAAGGTTTCCGTCTGAAATATTCAGCGACAGAAAGTGAGTATTATATAATAATTAATTTTAGAGTCAATTTGCTCCTCAATGTTAATGATAAGGAAACCGAATAAGATCTCAGTTTCATGATTAACATAAAACCAATCAGTAGCATGATCATGGTGTGACAAGATCCTTGGAAACCTTTGTCTTTGGATGCACCTGGAGAGAATTTCATCAGTGGCGCAGTTGTCAAAGAGCAGCTGAAAAGAACCGATTGTACATATTCATCCCCTGCGTCAAAGACGTCCTAAAATTAGTCAGAGGGATGCTTGGAACTAGGTCTCCAATTTGCTGAAGGACGTCATGACTTTCCTTACAGTCAGAAATGGCCCGTTGCCTCAATTCTTCTAGAATTCAGACACTGAGTAATCGTCTCCGTGAGAGTGGTCTCCTTCTGAGGACATGTATCTAACGGACTCGTTATTACAGACAGGAACGTTTGAGTTAGGCTGACGTTCACGGGGATAAGTCTTGATCTGTGGTAGGATCACTGAATCATGAAAATCGACGACAATATCCTGCAGCTGGTCTCTATGACCGTGAAAACGGTCGCGAATGCGGTTCAATCGGGCAAGATTTCATCTTCATGAATGATCTTATCGTACGTGGGTTGTCTTCGGAGAGGAGATATTTGTCCTCATGGACATCTCAAACACACTGAACCGCAAAAAACCAAAACGTCACTCCCATTTTGAAATTGGTAATCAATTCACGTGTAAATGTCTTAATAATTGTCGGAAAGATTTTAGAATTGACACGTTTGATCATCAAAGCTTAAAGGAAAATATCAGACAATGGGCGATCTTTTTGTTGCGAGGGGCGCTAACTCTCCTTTTGAAATGGTATAAGCGACGGTCCAACGTCTCGCTTCAGGTCTGGTTCCGGGCTCAAAGTGCGCTGCGACATCTTGCTACATGTAAAGACAGAACCCAGCAAACGCCTTGTCGTGGTCACCTTCATTGACAAAACGATCGTTTGCGACGAAAAGCCATTAACTGACCCAGAGGGCCATGTTTCGCGTTGATTTTTAGTTTAGAAAGGCACCTTTTGTTTGATTTCCGTGTACAGTACGAACTGACACGATATAGATAAAGAGGGAAAACGCAATGAAAAATCGGTATGTTGTCACGGCATTTCCTACGACAGAACACGAGGCATTGCAGTTGTTTTCATATGTTATCAACCCCTATGTTATCTCCATCGGTAATTCAGTAACAATTTCCACATTAAAATTCTACAAATAGTTCCCATACTACCACCATTCTCAATGTAAACAATTGGAGATACACCTCCAACCAACGACCATCCCCTGGAAGGTCTTTATCGCCAATTTGTGATTATTACAAATCCTGACAATTGAAGAAATTTGGTATAGAATGTAACGGTTAGTTAGAGATATCTTAATTACGTTTTAAGGAGCTGTTCCTCACTTACCTGAATCCATTTTGGTTTTAAATTCTGACACTACTGTACATTTACATATGTGAATTTATTGATTCATTTCTTACAAAAAAATAACACAACTTGTTTTTAATATAAATAGTCATATACAGAGATCAACAAACAATATATAATTCTGACCTCCCAAGAGGATGTGCATGATATCGAATTACACATGTGTTTCTTGTTTTGATAACAATATATTGACACATATTTCGCATGACAGACCACATATTTTCTAACTTCAACTTTGTTTGATGATTTTCATTCAACAGTTATTAAAAAACTGTAGGTTATATAGATTTGCTAGGAATTAACAAAGGCAATGTGTTTAAAATCAAATATGTTTTTGATGACATAATTCGAATTTATTCCCATATCATTCTCTGAAGATATGTTTATGCATTTATTTATATTTTTACAAATTTGACACATAATATGTACAATGGCTGAATAAAGTCGTGCATCCGTAATTTATTATTAAAGTACACATGCATCATCATAAAAAAGACATGAACACAAAATTGTACAGTGCAGCTACAATGTAAAGTGGGAAAAGATTCTGACCCTTTTTTACGTATTTGCGTTCAAATTTGAAAAATCAATTTATTTTATCAAAACATGAAGAGGTAGCTGTAGTAAATACAATACCAGCTTTTTCCTGACTATTATAATAATCTGATTGTTGTGAAGGCAAGCTGGATGTAGACACAACATGTAAACCTTTGTTGCTTCAACACTTAACAGTGCCATTTATTATACTGGAGATTGAAATTTATAATCAGTATAAATATATGTAATTTTTTTTTAGTTATGCCCTTGAATATGTACTTATCCTAGTAGTACTACGTCTTCTGTGTCTGAAATGTCATATTTGATAAAAGAATATTTAATTATTATTTTATTGTTCCCTTTTATTAAAAACTAAGAGAACATACAAAACATTTTAATTTATGGCCAAAATTCAGGATAATTAAAAGGCTGTAGAAATGTACAGTGTTTTATGCATTATTTATCCATACAGTGATTTTGTGTTTCAATCATCACGAACAGTTACAGACAAAAAAAAGCGGATTTTAGGTATGCCCATGTATATCGTATTTTATAATTGCATGGTTATGTATACGTATAGGTGATGATTGACATAATTCGTCCGTTACTGTTATATGTGATGACTGACATAATTCGTCCGTTGCTGTTATCTTACAATTACGTGACCGTTGTTTCTCACTTCTCTCTCTACCTCCTAAATATTTGTGTTGTCAAAAATGTCAATCCCATCTTGTATGACCCGATGAAATTTACGTAACATGACTTTCAGTGTTTCTCATTTCGCGCACCCCATCAGCTCCTCGCCGCAGTCAGTTACATGAATGCAGGAACATCGACCGCAATACTAAAGCCATTTGCGGACATATACAATGAAAATACACCGTTTCAAATACGTGGTTCTGAGACATCTAGTGCCAAACTTAAATTACCGATTGTAAAACGTCAACAAATCGACAAAACATGACGATCAGCTGATTCCACCGTCTAGCTTCGAACTGCTATTTCTCGATACATTCTAGCAATATAAGCAGTCATGACTATCCCAGGTGTTTCATAGAAAATCGGAATAAATATTCCCGGACATAACACTTGCTAGATCATCTTAAAAGGGAAAAGATATACGGTTCATGCAACAGCGTGAACGTTCCCGGTGAATGAGTGAGTGAGTGAGTGAGTGAGTGAGTTAATATTTAACGTCACATCGGCAATATTTCAGCCATATCGTGACGAGAACATTTAACACTGAAATGGAATATATCCATATCATAAACACCTGTCAACAAAGGACAGTAAAACAACTAGAATATCACAAATAGAATTAAAACTAGCGTGGAAAGTTAAAACTAATATCACTATTCGGACAATACAATATAAAAACAGGCTACAGATTGCAAACAACTGAAGGTAGATCACCATACTAGGGACCATGGGGACTTACAGTACCTTTGCTTCCTGCATGGACCCTAGTTGGATTTACACCGTCCCTTCAGATGTTAGCAATTTAGTCACATCTAGCCACAAATTAAAAATATACATATACCACGATTAAAAACATTGGAAAGTCTAAATATACTTGGAATGTTTTGGGACTTACGTACCCTCTCAGGAGGACAATACTTTTACAATACTGCAACCCTCTTTGAGGGTACAGCCACTAACAATTCAAGTTACTAACCCAAACTACCAGTCATTAAAATACATCTATTTACAGAACATGTTATTCAAAATTCAACCAAAAACTCAATTTCTTTTTAAAAAAACAGTGATTAAATGAGAATTAACGCTGGTGAAAAGATCATTAATTGTTTTAACTGTAAAATACTTATCCCTTGTGATGGAGAATTCAACACAGTCAAGCAAAATATGCTTGACTGTGACTCTCTCATCACAAGTGATACAAAACGGAGGATCCTCACCTTTCAATAACCAATATTTATTTCATGTAATTATACCTACTTGGGTGTCACACCTGTGAAGGTGAAGGTTACATATTTTACAGCAACTACTTTCTTTTCCGATATTGTGTCTTCCTTTATTGACCCCCGGTTCACTCAGGCCTAGTCGAAATCGAATGTGACAGTTTCAAAGAGATTTAGATTTGCGGTTGTGAAGATATCTCTCTGTTTATTCGATAACTAAACACGTGCAAAAGTACAGAATAAAATTCTATCACAAAGAGTCGCCACATTAATAAAAGCCTGACCTCCAGAATAGATTGGCATTAAACGACTGAACGATGAACGTGGATGGTGGGCTCTGTTATCTCAACCACTCCGAAGAAATAGTAAAGGACAAGCACACCAAAGGTATTGGTGACTTTGACCTTGTTTCGAGCTTTTAGGGCCGAGCTCCAGATTTTCTTTCAGCGAGATTTGTACTCGACCCGAAGTTTTGTCTTGAACCTGGTCATCCTGAAGCTTGTCTCGATCTTGTATTCCAAAACAGGCGTAGACCTGATTTTCCACAAGATGCTCAGTACACCCCACACCTAACCCCTCCCCACTTACGGCCACCCCTGCCCCACCTCAGCCCCCTTGAAACCCGACTGAACCATGATTAGCTACCTTGCCACGTTTCAAATGAAGAGTATTACATTTGTCCAGTCAAAGTGTCATACCAATATCATTGGAAAAGGACTCGACAAGCATAACCTTAACATGTCCGAACCTATTATTATTACAGCACCGTACGTCTGTAGTACGAACATCTCTGTAACGGCGTTGACAACGACGATCTACTCACCAATGTATCCTGTTACTTACCCAAGGTAGATTCTCTTGTGACTGTCCTAAATGTGTTGCGCATTACTATATGTAGTAAAACTTGACCTTATGGGCGAAAGACCCGCAACTGTTGTGCAGTTGTGCCCACTGATGTTCAAAGATCTGTGAGTGAGTGAGTTTAGTTTTACGCCGCACTCAGCAACAGTCCAGCTATATGGTGGCGGTCTGTAAAGAATCGAGTCTGGGCCAGACAATCCAGTGACCAACAACATGAGCATCGATCTGCGCAATTGGGAATCGTTGACATATGTCAACCATGTCAGCAAGTCTGGCCACCCGATCCCGTTAGTCGCCTCTTACGACAAGCATATCCCTTAGGGCAAGCATGGGTTGCTGAAGGCCTCCTCTACCCCGGGACCTTCACGGGTCTTCAAAGATCTGTAATGCGATTGGGTAGCTTAGTGGTTAAAGTGTCCGCTAGTTACGCCGATGACCAGAGTTTGATTCCCCATAAGGGTACAATATGCGAAGCCCATTTCTGGTGCTTCCCCGCCGAGATACCGCTGGAAAAGTGATAAAAACAAACTCACTCACTCTCTCAGAGATCCGTGGCACAAGATTCAGCCATTAGTCTATCGGCACCACGTTGTGCCCACCGATGTCATCGGACCGATCAACTGATGCCGTATAGCACTGATGTATGTTGTAAATCATACGACGAAATATCCGTTCTTTACTGTTAAACAGGAAAACTAGATATTTACTGTAGAGCAAACCACTTTCCATGACGTAGATTTTTGCCCTCTCACCACGCAAGCTGACATACCATGATATATCTGAAATAGGTGTATTATTGTGGAATTGCAGATTGTTTAGTTATTTTAATCACATTGTCTTTCACATTTCAGGCATATGAATTGTTTCTGGTACTTAACAGCAGAGTATGACGTCAACATCAAACTAACTGTTCTGGACAACAGTTTCCGATCATCCCATTACTGTCATTTGGATACTATTTCGATTAATGACGGTAGGAATGATATATGTGTAGTCTTCCTCAGCAGTTAGTGTATGATACGACTGTTTTCAAACTCTCTGTTGTAGTGATGCTTTTAAATTTGCGTCTTTTTAAAGTGACTAATAACGTCTTGTAGGGTGTTTTGTAATCATAGTTCAGTTTTCAAATATTATTGTGGAATTTCTTTACCTTGCCTGAAAGAATATTGTCGTTGCAACATGTATTCAGATATCGGAGAAATTGGATCCCTCTGTGGAAATTCCTACCAAACGTTCGTGAGTTCAGGGCGCAATATGAGAATACGATTCTACTCTGGTAGTTACGGGACTACAGGAACAGGCTTCAAGCTGTCTGCCCGGGGGGGTAATTACGAAGGTGAGTGCCTCTGGAATATTCGCTGTCATTTATGAAAAAGGTAAAATTCACTTCTAGTGTTCCAATATTGTGATATAGCAGTTACAAGAGAAATGTGTGTGTAATAATTTTGTATGATGTGTGTATGATAATTTTCATGTAATTTACACAGATATATATGTTGTTCTTAAGGAACAAAAATGGGCTCCACACATTGTTCCCATATACGGAATCGAACCAGTGTTTTAAGCGAGAAGAGCAGACGCTTACCCATTAGGCTTGCCCCATCGCCCACACTACATTCACAGATAGTACATCTTGTGATTCCACTGATGGGTCAATAAATACATAACCACGTTTTAGTCACTTCAGCCTAACAATCCTGTAAATGTGTCTTTAGAATTTGAAGTGTCACAGTAGAACTGAAGAGCATTTGTCAACATGTCCGATACTTGCAAAGCTTCAAGGAAGTACCCAAAGATGTGCACGTTTTATGTGACACTGTGGTTTCTCTGTTAGATCAAATTCCGAAAGACATATGCGGATATGGCATTGGCGGTATCTGACAATGTGAAGAGACTGGCTGGTTGTATTATTTTTTTTCAAGTTTTCAGTCTCCCCAACATACACCCCTAACACTTTGTATAAATACAACACAACAAAACTCCAACAGTGATATTGCTCGCGGGATACAATAACATGTACTATTGTTTGATATCGCCCAAACATGACTATTGCACATTTGGGAGAAGAGGCGAATATATTCTAAATATTTGACACGTCCTTTGTTTCAGTTTGTGAGTCGCGGAATCTGGCTGCATCTGAGCATTATAACTACGATTTAACATCGCCTCGGTACCCTCTCTCTTATCCAAAGTAAGTCAGATGCATTTATACTCATTGAATGCATGTGCAGAGCGAACTGTCTGAGGCGCCAGGTCGAACTGTCTGAGGCACCAGGTCGAACTGTCTCAGGCGCCAACCTAGTGATCAAGCGAGCATGCCGGGATCGAGCACACCTGTCATCGGATCTGAAAACCTTGGAGTCAACTTTGTGTGCAGACTCCTGCCATGTTGTCTCATCCCCTACCGGACAGCACACAATCCTTTGCACTTGAAACATCAAAGAATACATTGGTGAATGGCCCAATGGTGACCACATGAATACGTGCAAATACGTAGTTGCCGGTACAGCAATGTCCAGTTAGGACACAAATGACAAAGTACCATGACTATTTTTCCCAGTCCAGCCCAGCTGTGAATGGGTACCTCGAAATGATGGGAAAACCATATGGTGCGTCCAGCGGCTGCAAGAGTGGTTTAATCCCCAGGGAGATGAGACTGACAATACATTGTACCGTTTGAGATTGACATCCAACGGTTGAGGGAAAAGCGCCCTTGTGCAGCTGAACAGAGATGAGGTGGATGAACACACACACACACACACACACACACACACACGCACACACACACACACACACACACACACATTTTTGCATCCATAGTATAATACAGTTAGCATAATATCTTTTAATGTAATACCCAGGATGACCAGCAAGGAGAGAGAGAGAGAGAAAGAGAGAGAGAAAGAGGGAAAGAGAGTACTGCTCAATATGGCCAGAAGCAGCAATTTATTTCAACTCCATCTTCTGAAATCTATTAATTACACCTAAGACCTCCCCTTTTTCAGCAATGCCGACTGTAAATGGTACATAACAACCTATTCCTATGACCATGTGATTACTTTGGAAGTGGTGATGTCTGATATTGAATATTCAGCGGGCTGTTGGAAAGATTACGTTGAAGCATTCGATGGTACGTAAAGGTTTTGAGGTCATAGCAAATATGACTAATAGAATTTTTATTCATTTCAGTTCTCTGTGAACAGTACTTGCACAAATACAACTCGAAATAAGACAAATGTTTCTGTTCAGTGAAGAGGGTGCTTAGTAAGGCATAGTTCAAGTTTCAACATGGTTTCACGGAATTATTTTCTTTACTGAGAAAGAGAAAGTGTCCACAAAATGTCTCCGTGTGATGATAATTCTTCATGAATCGTCAATGAGCGGAGGAACATCGGGTTATCCAAGCGGTTAACGTTATCCGTCGCCACAGTTGCCAACTTTATGCTCTGCGTGAACCAATGTCTGCTGCTCCCATAATGCCGAAATAAACGATATAGAAGAACTTTTACAATTATTCTGTTATGTCATTGTTAAAAAATCTGGCCATGGGAAATTATGGGACTAAAATGCAAACTGACAATGCCATGAGCCTTTAAGACATAAGAATGTACTTTTTCCTCGGCAATCCCAGAACGTCTTCTCGCACCATCTGTTTATTGACCTTCACAGTTTGGATTTGGTTCTTGGTTGCAATAGCAATTTGTAAATAAATGTCATACAAACGGCATTACCGGTATCTGAATTACTACAGACTGCGTTTGAGAACTTGTGCATTTATTGGATGATTGTAGAAATGCTTTGTTGTGTGGCCTTTCACTTGCTATACCTGCTCCAATACTTTAGGCTACGAATATGTCACGCTGTTTTCGGGTCCAGACCATTTGCTCTAAATTTTCGTCGAAATGTGTAGTGCAAACTCAGGTAAAAACGAAGTAAACATCTACGTTTTCGTACTGACCTTAGTCTACTGTATATGAAGAAGTTGGAACCATTTGTTTTACCGTGTGCCGTTCCGAAAATGCTTGGAATGACAACTATGTACATTTCAGGGCGGTACATATCTTCCCCATCTCTTGGACGATGGTGCGGAATTCTTACCCCAACAAAAAAAGTTCTGGCCGCTCGATGACAGTCCTCTTCCATACTGACCAGTCTCACACGGGAGGCGGCTTCAAGATAACATATTACTCAAAGCAAAGTAGCCAAGATGGTATGTTACACTGACTGCCAAACAGTCGGTAATATGAAAACAAAACATACTGCATTTGAAATGTGACACAGTTTTCAAGATGCAAAGCAGTTGTGAACGTCATACTGTCATCGTGACATGAAGTTATAAACGTGTCATTGTTACCATGCTACAAAGTTGTTCTGAATATTATATTGTGAAAATGATGCAAAGTGGTGCTAAAATATTGTTACCATTATACAAAGTAGTTCTAAATGTTACAGTGATGCACAGTAGTTTTGAACGTTTTATTGTAAACCGGATACAAAATGGTTTGGAAGGTTTAATTGTTATCACCGTACAAAGTTGTCCTAAACGTGACAGCGTTGCCATGATACAAAGAAGTTCTGAACGTAACAGTGTTACTATAGCACAAAGTAGTTCAAGGTGATGAATTAATGGCTGCATGAATACCTAATTACCTCATTTTTGCTTCAGAAAAGGGATCGGCTCAGTTCAATGTTGCTGCACTTTTCGGAGGATTGGTTGGAGGCGGTATCCTGCTTGGTATCCTTATTCATTGCGGATTGTCTTATAAGAAACGAAAGTTAACAGAAATGTCTCAAGCACATGCAAGAGCAAGGCCTGCTCATTTAACAACCCCAGTGGGACATCTGTCTACCCCACCCCCAGAATATACAGTGGGGTACAGTCAGCAACAGGTTTCAATCCGGCCATTGCACACAGGAGAATACTACAACACTGCTGCGTTTGATCCACCGCCTTCCTACGATGAAGTTATAAAGAATACTGAAATCCAGGTGCCAAACTCTGACAGTCGTGTTCCTGATAACTCTACAACGAACAGTGATACAGCAGACAGTCAGGTCGAAGACTCACGGTTGTAGCTTGGCTGTTTGGTTTGTTGGTTAACGCCGTTCTCAGAAATATTCCAGATATATGACAATTGTAATCTGGATCTCCACGGATGGCCACACTGTTGTAAAACAGGAAAATCTATACAAAGTTGGGGGGTTTTTTTATTTGATATCCAAGGTCTACAATTACCATAGGCAATGAAGAGCTTTGACCCACGATAGCAGCCAAGTATCTATACTGAACGTTGTGTTGCTTGTCAATCCTGACTGAGGAGGATGTGTCTGACACACACACTTGTGTTGGACGTCACCCAACGACGTTACCGGTGAAACGCATAATTTGGTGCCGTTGTGTGTGTATGATGTTCCCGAACTTCGGTTAACTGGACAGGCGGTAGTGGCACCCCTGACTGAGCCTTTTTTAATTGGACATGCGGTTGTTGCAGACCGTGGCCTGGGCCCACGTACACATAGCGATGTACCATGCGCCACCATGACTGTAACTCGAATTCTCTGGCATAGGCATAAAGGTCACATGCAAATTAAAACAGAAGTATCACTTATTCATGACATATAATATATTTTACTGCTTGTAAAAACAAAATTATAAGCACAGTCGCAATTCAAAAGTGCAATATTATGTGCTTGGGCTTACTTCCCTCGAAACGAAGCCCTCGAGAGACCGAACCCAGTCATAGCGGGTGGGGGTGCAACTCAGGTGTAACGGCGACTTCCGATTGGCTGGTTCATTTGCTGATACGCCGAGGGCTCATTGTGAGTACAGAAAGATGATCTGTTTGATGGGCATGTTAGAAGTATGCGAGTCACAAGAAAGTAGGATTCTTTCTGGATAACAACTTTTTTTATTGTACTTGATGCGCATGGATGGATGCCTATGGATTCATAATCCATATACACTACAGAAGAAGTTGTTATCCATAAAGAACCTATATAGTGATGTTGGGTTTTGTAAATACATGTTCTCTGAATTTGCGTTCGATCCAATCAAAAATTATCCCAGTAGAGATAGTGAACTTCTGCGTGGCTGGAAACTGTCATTCATCCAAGTACAAAGCAGGACTTGAAACTGACAAGAGTTTGCACCAGTTTCCGTCAGATCCAGTCGTCCGAGAAAAATGGATTTAGTTTGTTTGCAATCCACAGACATAAAAATATGTCATGTTTATAAGTGTCACGCCTGTCTAATATTACATAATGTGGCGGAGACAGGACTCGGGTGCACGAGTCATCAATCAATTTATTTTGTTTATGGCGTATAGCCTGATAGGTGTAAATTGCATGTGGTTAAGGACTGAAGCTGTGTATTGCATATTGTCGTTACCAGACAGGCAGGCAGACATATAGATGTCAATAAACCAGATATTACTTACCACAATCAACAAGTTGTTTTGATGTAACGTGTACATTACTTACTTGTTTGTGTACACAACCAGGATTAGACTACTGCTCACGACCTCATACTCAGGTCATGCACACTGTTTCAAGCTCTGCGAACCTATTCACGGCGCATGCGTTATGGGCGCAGTGCAGCACAGCTGCTGAAAGCATTTTTTGTCCTCAGCGCTGGGGGAAATTTAGTGAATCGTTTGAACTCTAATTTCGCGGGCTTTTTTTTTCATCGCGTTTTTCAACTTTATAGGTTGAATTGGCATTTTTGAATATTTGTTTCGGTAAGTGCACACCGAAAGGTAACTGAATTTGCAAAGTTGTGTTTTACGTTGCATGTGACCTTTAAGATAGTCGTAGCACTGCTACATGTGCAATATCACCTCGGGGGAAAGCCAAGAGTGGGATATATTTAGGATATACTTCAGGTTATACTTAGTCAGAAATATAAATTTGTGTCCATGTATTGAAGATTAGGAGTCAGCTCCAAGACAAAACTCTCTCTCTCTCCAACGCAGGCATATGTGATTTAGAAAAGAAATTAACAACTCCTTGGCTGGTTTCGAATGCTGCTGTTCTTGGGAGTGTTGAAAGAATGGAATGATCAGTTGCTGTGTGATGTTGCATGTCAATTTTACAATACCTCTGTGCGTACATGTTAAAATATGTTAACAATTGCGCAACATCACTTACTTTGTCGTCAGATACTAGCTTCATGTGACATAACAATTGCCTTCATTGTCATGTACAAACGTGAATAAAGTGAAAATGTTCCCCAGAAAGAAATAATTCATATTTAGTTATTCGTTAAGAGCCTTGTAATACTTCAGTGTACAATAAACACATAATACAAAGAGTCATCCAACGTTTGTCAAAGGAACATTGATATGCAGGTGTCATATATTATATCTGAAGATGGTGGGTAGTAATTGGTTCTAAAACAGAATAAACCACTACACACAGAATGCCATCCTACTCATGCGTGTAAGTCTGAAAGGTGACGTATCACACTGTTATGTAATACTATGTAGTATTATTACATCTGTTAAATTGGTGTTCATGGTCCAGCACATGCCCAAGAATTGTTCATGGTCCAGCACATACCCAAGAAGTGTTCATGGTCCAGCACATACCCAAGAAGTGTTCATGGTCCAGCACATATCCAAGAAGTGTTCATGGTCCAGCACATATCCAAGAAGTGTTCATGGTCCAGCACATACCCAAGAAGTGTTCATGGTCCAGCACATATCCAAGAAGTGTTCATGGTCCAGCACATATCCAAGAAGTGTTCATGGTCCAGCACATACCCAAGAAGTGTTCATGGTCCAGCACATACCCAAGAAGTGTTCATGGTCCAGCACATGCCCAAGAAGTGTTCATGGTCCAGCACATGCCCAAGAAGTGTTCATGGTCCAGCACATACCCAAGAAGTGTTCATGGTCCAGCACATACCCAAGAAGTGTTCATGGTACAGCACATATCCAAGAAGTGTTCATGGTACAGCACATATCCAAGAAGTGTTCATGGTCCAGCACATATCCAAGAAGTGTTCATGGTACAGCACATATCCAAGAAGTGTTCATGGTCCAGCACATATCCAAGAAGTGTTCATGGTCCAGCACATACCCAAGAAGTGTTCATGGTCCAGCACATACCCAAGAAGTGTTCATGGTCCAGCACATACCCAAGAAGTGTTCATGGTCCAGCACATACCCAAGAAGTGTTCATGGTCCAGCACATACCCAAGAAGTGTTCATGGTCCAGCACATGCCCAAGAAGTGTTCATGGTCCAGCACATGCCCAAGAAGTGTTCATGGTCCAGCACATGCCCAAGAAGTGTTCATGGTCCAGCACATACCCAAGAAGTGTTCATGGTCCAGCACATGCCCAAGAATTGTTCATGGTCCAGCACATGCCCAAGAAGTGTTCATGGTCCAGCACATACCCAAGAAGTGTTCATGGTCCAGCACATGCCCAAGAATTGTTCATGGTCCAGCACATACCCAAGAAGTGTTCATGGTCCAGCACATACCCAAGAAGTGTTCATGGTCCAGCACATGCCCAAGAATTGTTCATGGTCCAGCACATGCCCAAGAAGTGTTCATGGTCCAGCACATACCCAAGAAGTGTTCATGGTCAGTGATTTTAGTTGTATGCCGCACTCATCAATATTCCACAGCGGTCTGTGTATACTCGAGTTTGGACCAGATAATCCAGTGATCGAAAGCATGAGCATCGATCTATGCAACTGGTATGTGTCAATCAGTTCAGTGAGCTTGGCCACCATATCACGTCGTTCGTCACCATTCCTTTTGGGGAAAAGGGGAAGAATAGGGTACTGACAAACCATGATTCAGAACCAGGGCAAATCTTGATTTGCGACATTTTGGTGGTAAAGACAATATACCTATGGAAATTATATGTGTAGACTACTGAATTTAGTAAATAACCACGTTTCGCGATATAGGGTGTAAATGTCCCACTGGTAGTCTCCGCTATCCATACAACTGTCGTAGGAATGTGTTCCATTATGAATGGCCCGACACCGCACGGCAGAACTTCTGCCATGACATGTAAACAAGCCAGACAGACTTGTAATAGATGAGCCAAAATTCCAGTTGACTCAATGTATATAAATGCTACTGATGGTATGATGAAGATCTCAGACAATTCCTCTTTGATAAAACGGACACCCAAAAGTGTTGTGCTGACGATCATTGAAATTCATTATCAGGTATTGAAGCCACTAATTTCGGTATCTCGGTTGTAAGAGTACAACCAGCTCCATTTTAATGCAAAGAGTTATATTATTTCTATCACAAAAATCTGTTAAGAAATTACGAATGTATGCTAACGTTCCATGTCCAGTTTTTTTTATAAAACTATCTCTGAAAAGAAACTTATATGGTTTTTTTTCAAACTATACGCATGGTTTAAATTTACTTCTTATCAGTCGATACTTGATTTTTTTTCATACATACAGCTAAAATATAATCATACAAACAAATTATGCTTTGATAATTAAGTGTACCTACAATAATTGTCAGTCGTCCAGACACAGTAATGAAGCAGTGGTTCTTATCATGCTATAGAGGCATTAAACATTTAGCCGTGAACATGTTCACATCAATTAGACAATACATTTCAAAATCACAAACATGTACTCACAGTTTACACGTTATGGAAATTAAGGGCTACTTTTAAGCACCAATGTCTTTATCAGTTATTAGCTGAGATTAAAGAAGAAAGGTGAGACCAGTATCAACATCGAAAGATCTCCACGTTGCATACATACATAAAGGGGCATAACTCTTCTGCGCTTTTTTGCAGTTAACACAATACCGAAGGATCATAAAGGTTGGCGCCAGAACATTGAACTACTCAGCAAGCGTGCAGCATGAAATAAAATGTAGAGTGTGCTGTGTTGGGGTTATTAGCCATCAAATATATTCAGTTTCATTGCTACTATCTCTAAAATTATACTTTACCTTGATTTAAGCGGTTGCAGTCGGGATAAATGTTATGTAGCAGACTAAACCATGTCGCCATGAATCGATATTTCAGTATTACAATAACACCTGTCGCCATCCTTGGTCTCTGTTTCATATAGTATAATCCCTCTCAGCCTGTTCTCAAAACGTAAAACAGATTGATAGAATACTTCACGTTGACGGTAATGCAGTTGTGACAGGAACTGATTTATGCATCATAAATATCACAGAGAGACTAATATGGCCGTGCATGTATCAGAGAAGTCATTCCGTGCACATCGGTTTAATGAACACACCACGATGAGGTCTTGCGGACTTTACAAATAAATTCATTTCCACTAAGGAAATCTTTATGGCCGCGAGACGCGTATGTGAGGCAAATTAATGAACTTCTCACAGCGAGAGAATAATGGGCAGTAATAAAAAGCATCTCATATTCAGCTCGAGCCGTAAATGTTCGTCAGCAGAAAGTACCTCTCGTTCAGCGAGAGACTCATATGTGCGTTTTTCATTTGAAATTCGTACTGTACCAATTATTTCAATAAATTTAGCAGTACTGATCAAAGCTTTTCTACCTTTTGTGTTAATCAGAAGAAGTATTAAAGTGTTTTGGTAACAATAGCTAGCAATGGCTTAGGCTTGTACAGATACATGAACACATGTCTGCGAGAAGGGAGATTGTGAGATGTTGTTACAGGAGGTAAGTGTTTGTTACCCGTCATTGGAAGTGAATACTAAAATACTGTTTTTGCACATTGTTTGAATTAACGGTGACAATGTTACAAAACCTTCTTCTAAATGCAAATTCTATCTAATGAATATAAAACAGGATGCGAAATGACAAGGACATACAAAGCATTGACTATTGACTTTTCATAATTCTAAAGTTGATAACGTTACATAATTGAATATGAAGTGATAACTCTTGCATCGACTCATAATATATAAATTACATAAACCATACAAAATGTGTTCAAGCTGTTGAAAGTTTGTGTTGTTGAATGTTGATTTGAATTGTGATATTTCAATGCACTTTACATGAGCATTGTGTTTGTATTTGATGTCTGTAATTATCTGATCCAGTGTAATTACCATGTATATCAAGTCTCTATTGGACGTCAGTAAAAGCAAGATAATACATCAGTTACGGAAGTGATACTCGTGCGTATAAGTATTCAATCAGACAACGAAAGCTGAAAACGATTTCCCTCACCCTCTCCACTTTGGCTGTAGGAAGGGCGCCGGGGCGGAAACGGCAGCGCTTACGCTAACTGAAAGTATTGCCTACTATGTCGAAAGAAATTCACCAGTTTATTGTGCCATCCTTGATAATGAGAAAGCGTTTGACAGAGTCTGGTTAAATGGACTTCTCTATAAGCTTTACAACTTTGGAATTCAAGGAAAGCTATGGCGAATTATACACACTATGTATACATCAATGAAATCATGTGTCAGCACTGGTGGCTGTGTTTCTCATGTATTTGATGTAAAACAGGGGGTAGGTCAAGGTCGTGTACTATCAGCTTGGCTCTTCACGCTATATATAGACGACTTGCTTCATAGTACTGTTGTCTCTGGGCTGGGCAGATGTCCACCAAGGGGCAAAACACCCGGGGTGCTGTTAGCTGACGACCTGTCTTTGTTAAGTGCATACCCGGGTGGACTTCAAAGCCTTCTTGATGTTGTACACAAGTATGCGCACACATGGCACTTGCGTTTTAATGCATCAAAGAGCCTATTTCTTGTATTTGGAGATGAGAAAAGGAATGTCCATCCCAAAATATATATTGGTGAGAAGGAAATACCTACCAATACACATGTCAAATGTGCTGGTCTCCAAATCCATTCATCGGGCAGAACTATAGAACGTACGCAATCTGTATGTGAAAGGCTTAGAATACTCTTTAATGCCAATAAGAATCATGGCCTATGTTTTTGGTGGACTTAACCCACTTTGTTGTACCTGGGAAAAGTTATTCTTCCATGCGGTTTGTACTCTTGTAATGTTTGGACTCGTTTACCTGAAAAGGAACATGCTATGCTGGAAACTGTTCAAACCAGTTTTGTAAGCGTATCCAAGGTCTCTCAAAATGTGGATCATCCATAATAGCCAGAGATAGTCTCGCCCTGGTTACACTACGAAGATATATGCACCGGAAATCTTTGCTATTTCTTGGTAAACTATGTAACAGCGATGTCGAATTTGTTTTTAAGAAAGTGCTTATCCATAGACTTTGTCAGTACAGACAAACGTCATCACTGGAGAAAGAACGAAAAAGCAAGTCATCACCAATATTCCATATGCTTGATCTTGTAACTATGTATGACCTAGATACACATTTGCACAACTATGTAAACCAATCGTCCTTCTTAACGAAAACTGAGTGGTCTGTACTGGTTAAAGAAAGAATACTTAAAACTGAAGAATCATATAATGCTTCTGTAACGAAGTCGAGACTTAACCTTGCACGATATCTCACTATAAGATATCCTAAAAATGTTCACAGGCTGTGGTCTGCGAGCTATAAAATGCCAGAACGTTTCTGTAATATTGCTGCACTTCTACGTATCAGCACACTTAGCATTCAGTCTCTTGAGTGTGAATGTGGCATAGTTGCCTATGACATTGTGAAACATGTATTTCTACACTGTTCCCTCAAACAAAGTAGTAGAAACACCATGATCAAGTCACTAATTGACATTCTAGATGTTGACACCTTTGTCAGTTTATGGAAGGACGAAGACCTCTTTGTCTCATTTATGCTAGGTGGTCTATCGAATGTATATGCCCAAGAGCTTGAACAAGAAATATGGTTTAAATGTATAAAACTAATAGCAAACTCTGTGAAACCCTGGATAAATCAACTACAATACCTGCACTAATTTGGGCTGTGACACTCTATATCCTGTAAATACACATATATGTGTTACTATCTGCTGTATCTTCGATTTTGGAGGAAATAAAGATTATCTATCTATCTATCTATCTATCTATCTATCTATCTATCCATCTATCGTTGGTTTCACGTACACATTTATCTCAGACTCGCTGAACGCATGCGCAGTGCCTGTAAACAATATCTACTGGCTAACTTCCGCTTTGGTCGTACGTTTACCGATGGTGTTAACACACTGTAAAGAAAACGAACAATCAAACCAAATATATAGTTTTATGTCTATTACAACTTAGTTTTATACTAGTATGTACCAAAGACCGGGACTGGTGAAATAAATAGCTTAATTTATGTCAATAAGTTCTTGTATAAACACATCTCACCACGACCGTTCTTCCCGCACATCCCCTTCTCACAACTAACAAAACACACATTTCTGATGCAGCTGCAACCAAATAGGACATCAATAACTGAAAAGCATATGCACATCGATATATTTAGTCAGCTATGAACAGTTGTCACTCATAAATAATCATTATTTCATCATTTTGTTTTGAGTATATTTACACTATCGGTAAACGTACGACCAAAGCGGACCTTAGCCAGTAGATATTTTTTCACGATCTGCGCATGCGCACAGCGAAATTAATTAATGTGGAACCAACGAATCTCATTGGACAACCTGTTTTATGGAGTCACGACCATCATCAATCTTCTGAACCTCGTTTGCATTCAAAATAAATATAGCTATATTTGAGGGGGTTCAACTGCAAGTGTATACATTATAATAAATTAGTATCGTGTCACTTTTTGAATTCTATTATACATGTATTTCAATTAGGATATTCATTCGTAATAATGTGCAAATTATATTTAAATGTTCAGCAAGCCATTATGTTTGATGTACTCTAGTGTGCGCTAAATAGATGGATTGGGTTAACCGGGGTAATAATAATCGGACTGAAGCGCTTTGAGCGCTTTAAGGAGAAATAAACTCGCCAACGTGCTTGTTGGTCCTGTGTTTACATTTCGTGCATCCTGACGATTGTGTATGTTCACGATACACAAACTTTTTCATGACAGCTAGAGTTGATAAAGCCGAAATCAAGCATATCAATGGCTCAACGATCTAGCGAATATTCAATCTATCAATCTGCATCCAAGTTGTCTAGTGACCAAACGTGCTCCTTCAGAAATTTAGCCCACGCCCCATTACCTGTCATTTCCTCTGTGGCAGGTATCTCATGATACGATTGGTCATGGATAAGAAATCAGCCACTATATTGAACAGGTATGATACAAACCGTTCTATATATTGGGGAACTTTGATGACGCCCCATCCCATGACTCCTTATATATATATATATATATAGATGCTTTGTAAAATTTAGAGGGACCAGACCCGTGAAGGTCTCGGGGTAGAATTGGCCTTCAGCAACCCATGCTTGCCATAAAAGGCGACTATGCTTGTCACAAGAGGCGACTAACGGGAGCGGGTGGTCAGACTCGCTGACTTGGTTGACACATGTCATCGGTTCTCAATTGCTCATGTTGTTGGTCACTGGATTGTCTGGTCCAGACTCGATTATTTACAGACCGCCGCCATAAAACTGGAATATTGCTGAGTGCGGCGTAAAACTAAACTCACTCACTCACTCATCAGAGGGACAATTTGTTTAAGTATGTCTCATGTCTCACCTACAAAGAATACATACATATGACAAGAAAATATATCTGTAAACGCCACCAAAGTTCTACAAGAGAAAGTGAAATAAAATTAAGTGAAACAATACACATGTCATATGTATTCACACCTGCTTTCTTTCAACATATATCTTTACAACACAATTAAACAATTAAGCAATCAGGCGTTGCTTGTGTGACGAGACAATTTCCAGTAATCTTCGAAACCTGCCATGTATCCTAAAGGCGAGTTCGTCAGTGAAATCATCCCACGTACATCAAACATAGTCATCCAAGATAGCAAACAAACTGTTCAACAAAGTATTAAAGCAGGTATATGGGCGGCTTTTGGGTTGGGTACATTTAGCTTCTTCATCGGGTTACTGATGTATGGTTACAGATAAAGTTAGGTTGGGACAGCGATTTAACATGAAAGCTTGGCAACGATATGACTGAAAAGCGAATTCGCAGGAACCTCAAATGATCCATACCGACCACGAGATTAAAATAACTATAGTCCATACTAATGAATATGAAACGCTAATGAATATGAAACACTAATGAATATGAAACGCTAATGAATATGAAACACTAATGAACATGAAACGCTAATGAATATGAAACGCTAATGAATATGAAACACTAATGAATATGAAACGCTAATGAATATGAAACGCTAATGAATATGAAACGCTAATGAATATGAAACGCTAATGAATATGAAACGCTAATGAATATGAAACGCTAATGAATATGAATTGCTCAATGAAACGCAGATCGTAATACTATGTGGGGATTCTTGGAATTTTTGTCCTACAAATAGAAAATATGCTATTTGTTGCGGGGGAGAACTACAGAGAAAGGGACAACCAGGCGTGCCGCTGGAGACGACACAGCACCGGTTAATGAATATATAACAATGTCGGCACCTGTGCACGTGCTCCTCGAACACCTGGCTGTCCCTTTCCCTGCACACTGAACTGTGTCAATATATTAATGACGGTTTGTTAGACCATTTTATAATTTTTAGAACATAAAGTCTGCAAAAACCTCAAAGAGTCCCTATGATGTTTCGATTATGATGAGCGTTTCATTGAGCATTTTATGTTGATTCATTTTCGAGTTTGCAATTGAGCCAAATGGACTATAGAAGCGAAACTGAATTGGCGCACTGAACGTGTAGAACTTTATCCATGAAAATGTCATCTTGCATCACATGTGAGTGGGTGTTTTATACACCGAGATGTGAATCTTATTTTCTTGTGCGTGAGGTATACATAATCCAAGTTCAATGTCATTTGTTGAATATTGGATATTGCCCTGATTCCCATATTGCGATATATTGCAATCACTTAAAACACATTGCAATACATATTGTCATTCATCGACAGGAAGTTTTCTGCCAAAGTGCGTACATCATAAATTTATAATAGCTTTCTGTGTGCGACACCGTCTTCGTACTTGATGTATCACCATACTTTCAATCTCCCCTTTGCCAGTGGTTTGCAGACAAAGGATATAGAGCCTTAACGTGAATGCTTGATTGAAGTATTCTGATTGATTGGCATTTTATCATAAAGTGTCATATTTTTTATTATGATTGAAGTATTGCAACAAAGTTTTGCGAACAAATGATAAAGGTAATAGTATGACATGATTTACATGGTCACTGTTGTTTGTTACAACAGAATTGTAAATAAACAGTCACTGAGTTCTGCAATCTTATTGGCTGAAAAACATAATCAAATGGTTTTTGATTCCCGAAAACTGCAAGACTGTTCGCTGCGTATTGACTCGTAGAAACTTCGCAAACAATTGTTGTGTCATCAGCAGTGGTGATGTCATTCAAATCATGTTGTGACGTGAAGTCAGAATGACGTCACAAATGAGCAGCTTCAGATGGTACCATGGGAACCAGTTGAAACGGCCAGCTGATGACACTTCACTGCTGTACCCATACTCGATGTTGACGAGTGCAGACAGTAAAACCCTCTGGTTTACTATATCGTTTACAGTGTCGATAAACATCATGTGTTGGCCCATTTCCGGGTACTATAGAGTATTTGAAGCACGGGTATATTTCCAAATGTATTCCCGTGCTTCAAATACTCAATAACACTCGGAAATCGGTGAACGCATGATGTCTATCTCCTAATTAATGCAGTATGTAATATTGCTTCTGTTTGTCATTCATCAGATTTAACGCCATTATGTACGTGGTAGATGTCTGTGCGTCAACGTGGCTATTGCATAAAGAAACAAAAAGCATACTTCAAGTGAAATAGTTGAGTTTAAAAACTCATGCAGCATCCAATAACTAACACACACCCCCCACCACACACACACCCACCACACACCCCCCACATCCCCACCCCACCACCCACCACCCCCCCCCACACCACCCCTACCCCTCTCCACCAGGATACGTTATATCTGAATTTAGCAAATAGGTTTGGGAATGCAGAATTAGTCAACATTATCAGTTCTATTCCAGTGAATCTATATTCAGGATGCAATGAACAGAGATTAAACAAATGTAGAAATGTATCGGAATTTGAAATGTCGTTTCCTCCTTTCAAACCACTTTAGGGATGCGCCTCGACAAGTTCAGTAGAGTTGGTGGCAGCGGTAGAATCTTTCTCGAGTAACTTTCTTCTCCATAGGGCAAACTAACACCATCTTTCCTCTCCACTCTGAATACAAACTACAATGTAGTGTGTTATGGCTTCCGTGTGTCCATAAATGTAAGCCTATAAGTACTATCTGTAAGTATTGCAATACTCCAAACTACATTCAGTCTTTCCCAGGTGCACCTGTCACTTCCAGTTGGCCATGAATATATTGTCAAAACATTACGTATCATTTACGAGTTGGTATTTACACCTTTATTTAACAATCGGTTGATTACTTCATCAGTTGAATAGTGCAATGGTGTCTTTCCTTTCTTATCTTTCGCGTTGACGTCAGCACCTTTGTTTAACAGAAGAGCAACAATATCCTTGAACCCCTCCTTACATGCGCCATGAATCGGCATCTGGCCATTCTTGTCAACTGTATTAAAGTCAGCTCCTTGTTCCAACAGATATTCCACAACACTGACTTCTCCAATGGAGCATAGATCATGAAGTGGGGTTTGACCTTTAATGTCCCTCGTATTGATATCTGCTCCTTGTTCCAAAAGACGAGTCACACTTTGAATGTCTTTTTTGCAACATGCATACCTCAGTGGAGTGCAACCGTTTCTGTCTCTTTCATGGACATCTGCACCATTTTCCAACAATGTGCTCACAATGCCTTTCTTTTTAAATAGACATGAATAATGCAATGGCGTCTTTCCTTTCTCATCTTTTGCATTGACATCAGCGCCTTTGTTCAGCAGAAGAGCAACAATATCCTTGAATCCCTCCCTACATGCTCCATGAATCGGCATCTGGCCTTTATTGTTGGCTATGTTAAAGTCGGCTCCTTGTTCCAAAAGATAAGTCACAACACTGACTTCTCCAATGGAGCTTAGATCATGAAGTGGGGTCTGACCTTTTATGTCCTTCGTATTGATATCTGCTCCCTTTCCCAAGACATGAGTCACAGAATTAATGTTTTTGCTGTAACATGCATACACAAATGGGGTGAAACCTTTCTTGTCTCTTACATGGACATCTGCGCCATTTTCCAACAACATGCCCACAATGTCATTCTCTTTGCTTTCACATGAATAGTGCAATGGAGTCTTTCCTTTCTTATCTTTCGTGTTGACATTGGCGTCCTTGTTCAACAGAAGGGCCACGATATCCTTATAACCCCCTCTGCATGCTCCATGAATCGGCATCTGGCCATTCTTGTCAGCTATATTAATATCAGCTCCTTGTTCCAAAAGATATGTCACAACACGGAATTCTCCAATGGAACAGTTTACCTGGAGAGCAGTTTTTCCCTTTGTATCTTTTGCATTGATGTCTGCACCTTTTCCCAAAAGATGGGTCACACATTGGATGCCTTTAGTGTAACATGCATACCTAAGCGGGGTGTACCCTTTCTTGTCTTTCGCATAGATGTCAGATCCACTTTCCAACAACAGCTCCACTATATCAGCCCTCTCATACTCACAGGAGTAGTGCAGTGGTGTCTTATCTTTGTTATCCTTGCAGTTAATATTTGCGCCGTTATCTAGCAAAAGGGTTACAATATCCTTAAGCCCCTCTATACATGCTCCATGAAGCGGTATCTGTCCATTCTTGTCAGCCATGTTACTATCAGCTCCTTGTTCCAAAAGATAAGTCACAACACTGACTTCTCCAATGGAGCTTAGATCATGAAGTGGGGTCTGACCTTTTATGTCCTTCGTATTGATATCTGCTCCCTTTCCCAAGACATGAGTCACAGAATTAATGTTTTTGCTGTAACATGCATACACAAATGGGGTGAAACCTTTCTTGTCTCTTACATGGACATCTGCGCCATTTTCCAACAACATGCCCACAATGTCATTCTCTTTGCTTTCACATGAATAGTGCAATGGAGTCTTTCCTTTCTTATCTTTCGTGTTGACATTGGCGTCCTTGTTCAACAGAAGGGCCACGATATCCTTATAACCCCCTCTGCATGCTCCATGAATCGGCATCTGGCCATTCTTGTCAGCCATGTTACTATCAGCTCCTTGTTCCAAAAGATAAGTCACAACACGGACTTCTCCAATGGAGCTTAGATCATGAAGTGGGGTCTGACCTTTTATGTCCTTCGTATTGATATCTGCTCCCTTTCCCAAGACATGAGTCACAGAATTAATGTTTTTGCTGTAACATGCATACACAAATGGGGTGAAACCTTTCTTGTCTCTTACATGGACATCTGCGCCATTTTCCAACAACATGCCCACAATGTCATTCTCTTTGCTTTCACATGAATAGTGCAATGGAGTCTTTCCTTTCTTATCTTTCGTGTTGACATTGGCGTCCTTGTTCAACAGAAGGGCCACGATATCCTTATAACCCCCTCTGCATGCTCCATGAATCGGCATCTGGCCATTCTTGTCAGCTATATTAATATCAGCTCCTTGTTCCAAAAGATATGTCACAACACGGAATTCTCCAATGGAACAGTTTACCTGGAGAGCAGTTTTTCCCTTCGTATCTTTTGCATTGATGTCTGCACCTTTTCCCAAAAGATGGGTCACACATTGGATGCCTTTAGTGTAACATGCATACCTAAGCGGGGTGTACCCTTTCTTGTCTTTCGCATAGATGTCAGATCCACTTTCCAACAACAGCTCCACTATATCAGGCCTCTCATACTCACAGGAGTAGTGCAGTGGTGTCTTATCTTTGTTATCCTTGCAGTTAATATTTGCGCCGTTATCTAGCAAAAGGGCGACTATATCCTTGAACCCCTCTACACATGCTCCGTGAAGCGGTATCTGACCATTCTTGTCAGCCGTGTTAACGTCAGCTCCTTGTTCCAAAAGGTAAACCACAACATTGACCTGTCCAATAGAACAGCTTGCCTGGAGAGCAGTTCGACCTTTTGCATCTCTCGTATTGATATCAGCACCCTTTCCTAAAAGTTCAAACAAGGGCTGGATGTTTTTACTGTTGCAAGAATGTCTGAGTGGGGTGTAACCTTTGTTGTCTTTCATATTGACGTCAGCATCACTTTCCAACAACAAGCGTACAATATCATTTCTCTTGTACTCACAAGAATAGTGCAATGGTGTCTTACCGTTTTGATCATCTGCATTGACACGTGTTCCCTTGTTTAACAGAAGGTTGACTATATCTTTGAATCCTTCTATACAAGCACCATGAAGTGGTGTTTCTCTCCTTTTGTTGCTTATGTTAATGTCTGCTCCGTGTTCTATAAGGAAAGACACAAGAGAGAATTTTCCAAAAGCACATTGCGTATGAAGTGGAGTTTGGCCCTCATTATCCCTGGTATTGATGTCCGCTCCATTTTTCAAAATTTGAATCAGAGAGTTGGTGTTGCTGCTATCACAAGCATGTTCGAGCGCGGTGTACCCATACTCATCTCTGATGTTGACGTCTGCACCATTTTCTAGCAACATACTAACCAGCAGCTCACCACAAGTCTTTGATGCTGCTACCATTAAAGGTGTTTGCTGATAAGCATTTTTGCAGTTAAGTTCAGTTCCTTTATATATGCCCAAAAGGAGGCTCATTGATAAGTCAGAACTGTGTTCACAAATACCGAAAATGCAGTCTTCTTGTTGATCTAATGACAATTCAGTTGCACGACAGATGTGTTTTAGAAGTTTCTCCGACTTACTACTCGTGGAGAAAAACAGGAATGAATCTTGTGTTACCTCATCAATCAAGGTGAGCAACTTTGTGATAGGTATAGAGGCCATGGCTTCCATGAACTCAACAACAAACTCGTTGTCGTGAAAAGATTCATGTGATAAAGCAAACTGTATGTTTAAAGCATTGACTTCACGTTGAAGCCTTTGTATGAGAGGTGTCACAAATTCACGTTTAATATTCCTGGTCATACATGTATCACTGACGTCGTTCTGTAAATGTTCAAACCGCACTCTTTCGTTAAGAAACGTCAAGCTACAATTTTCTATGACGAACTTTGGATGCTGTCCACATACAACGAACGCCACACTGTCATAGATCGATGAATGCTGAAATGATATTACACTTCCATCCATTGATAGATATGTTCCTTTGAGAGGCTGACATGTATCATACAACTCAAAATAGCGTTCTTCATCTTCGATGCTGGCAAGGTCGAACGACCCACCGCTCTTCAACATTTGCCTCATAATATACCCAACTGTTTTATTACCCATGAGTGATTCTATGGTCTCGTTTAAAAATGGAATAGGATTCAGGAAGAAGTCTGTCATCCTCACTTTTGTATAATATTCATTAGCATATAACTTGCAACACTGAGGGAATCCATGCGAAGAGTTTCTGGAACACACTTTTACCACAGTGTCCTTTTCAACTTCGATTTCGTTTCGTCTGGCATGGGATTCCCAGATCTTGACTCTTTCAGAGATTAACTCTTCTGGTACCGAGGTCGTCATTTGTGCTAAGTCAATTCTGCATTCATCATTAAGTAACAGTTTGGAAAATTTATTGAAATAATGAGTTGCTACAGTTAGTACATCAGTTCTGCTTGTCAGAATAAAGCATGGTGTCTCGGAGGCATTGCTATTTGAGTGTCCACCTTTGTGTTCAGGCAGTTTGCAGATATCCGTGACCACCCTTTCCCATTTGAAATTGCTCTTGTTGAACGTAAACTGTCCAAATATATCGTCGATCATTATGACAGACTGACTACTGTCACACACAGCCTTGTATTCTTCTGGTGTTCGTATTTCATACACTTGTCTGCCCATGTTGATCTGATGCTGTAAGGCTAAGTAGCCTAATGTAGACTTCCCGTCGCCAGGGCACCCTGTAACTGTGATCCATCTGGCACCTTTACCGATCTTATCAATAAGGATTTCAGCTGCTTTGGTTTTTATCATGCCATTAGTCCATGTCCGCAAAAAGTCTTCTGTTCTCTCTGTAACAAAAAAAACCCATGTCGATCATAAAATACAGTGGCGCAAAGAATGACGCACTTTAAATCTTACATGAACATGGTTGTGATTCGATTCAGTGGACAGACTAAAAGTTGAAAGAGGTCTTTGAAAGGCATTTAGAAAGGATACATATACGCAAAATACTTTTATGGATATCAGTTTCCTTATTATGAGGAGCACAACGTTTCGGAGTATATGCTTACTCCTTCATCGCGTGTAAACATAAAAGAAGATGACATCCATAAAATTCTCTTGCTTAAAGTTGTAGCCTTAGTACCTGAATTAGTTACGAGCTATTACAAGCTTGTACAGTTTTGACATTTAATTCACACTTCACTATTGCAGTTCTGACGAAAGAAAAGTCATCTTGTAGTACATAATCAACGTAGACTGTGCTTCAAAGTATACGTACGTCTGACTGAAACTTGCATTGCTAAATATGGTGCTTGGTTCTTGATGTTAACACTCTTAGGATTATGTACATTCACTGAAAAGAAAACACAACTAAACCAATAAACCAAGTACTATTAGTGTGAGTGTGTACATAACCTATAAATTGATATTGAACCTGTTGTTATTAGCTTTGATTACATTTTCACAAAATACTCTCGGCGTTTTATTTCTCTTTTGTGGAATGCACAGTGTTTGTGCTTAGCATAACGCTCATGCGTTAGCAGTAAGAGTTAACGTTTGACCTGTCAGTCACTTGAAGGAGCTTCCCATTACTTTCTTGGGTATGTATCATGTGCATACATATTTTAATTTCATAACTTTCAACAGGATATTCATCAGTCATTTTTATCCTACCTGAGCTGTTGATCACACTCCCTATAACTGTAGAGTTCTTCACAGTGCCTCCTCTTACACCTTAAACAACAAAGACATCCATATGCATTTCCGTGTATGCTCAACTTGCTATTTGGTTAGAAGCACCATGAGTGAGTGAGTTACGTTTTACGCCACATTCAGCAATATTCCAGCTATATGGCGGCGGTCTGTAAATAATCGAGTCTGGACCAGACAATCCAGTGATCAACAACGTAAACATTGATCTGCGCAATTGGGAACAGATGACATGTGTCAACCAAGTCAGCGACCCTGACCACCCGATCCCGTTAGTCGCCTCTTACGACAAGAATAGTCGCCTTTTATGGCAAGCATGGGTTGCTGAAGGCCTGTCCTACCCCGGGACCTTCACGGGTTAGAAGCACCATGTGCAGTATGGTTGGAATATGTAGAGCAAGTGAATTTTATGGCGAGTAATAAGAGGATATATGAAGCAGCAGTTACATGGAACCGTTCGGATTTCTCCTTTTGATTAGTTTGAGGATGTTTAAAGTAGCCGTTGACAGAAGAATTAAGCCGCTCCCCGCTTCGTCGCCTACTGAGATTAGCTGATGAACATTTACGCTTGTAAGCCAAACCTAGGTCACGTCGGAACGGTCTGTGACTAATGAGAGTACCTTCGCCTTTAACATTGGCCCTTGAAGAGGAGCCTCAGTCAAACTAAAGTTTTACCAGTTATGTAAGTGAGACCTCCATCAGTTCTTGAACTAACTTGTCGGTCTCTCCGGTCTTGCGTGCAAGGGTCATCGCTCTGCTCTCCGGAGTCAGAATTGGCAATATCCATTTCTGAAAGGTAAAAGAATATTACGGTACTTCACTCTCTTCGGGGTGTTAAATTATTCTCCATGTTCGAGAGTGTACCTTCACTGTGTATGTGAAGCCATGTGTGAACGTTTAGACAGTAGAGGCAGTACTTTGAGTGAATGTCTAAGACAATGTATGTAGTCTTGTGTTGAAGGTCTACACAGTGTAAATAGTGTTAGGTATAAAGGTCGAGATTGTGTAGTTGATGCTGTATGGGAATGTCAACAGTGTAAATAGCGTTGTATGTGAAGTTTTGGCAGTGTAAGTAGTATTGTGCGTGAATATCTACACAATGTAAATAGTGATGTTTGGGGCGGTCTGGTGTAGTGTCGTAAGTGAAGGTCTGGATCAGTGTAAGTAGCATTGTGTGTGAAGCCTATACAGTGTACGTAGTGCTTAGAGTGAAATCTAGACAGTATAAATAGTGTCGTATGTGAAGGTCTAGACGGTGTAAGTAGTGTTGTGTCTGAAGGTCTTCAAACCGTAAGTATTTGTCTGTGTGAAGATCTAGACAGTGTACGTAATGTTGTGTGTGAAGGTCTAGACAGTGTAAGTTGTGTTGTGTATGAAGGTCTACACAGTGTAAGTAGCTATAGTCTTATGTGTGAAGGTCCACACACTGTAAGTAATCTACACAATATTAGTAGTGATATGTATGACGGTCTAGACAATGTCAGTAGTATTTCTGTGAACGTCTAGATAGTGTAAGCAATGTTGTGGGTTGAAGTCTAGACAATTTAAGTAGTGTTGTGTGTGAAGATCTAGACAGTGTAAGTAGTCTACACAATACAAGTCGTGATATGCGGTGCACAGTGTATGTACTGATGTGTCGACACACTGTAAGAAGTGTTGTGCGTGAAGATCTAGACAGTATGTTATTGTGTGGGAAGGTGTAGACAGTGTAAGCAGTGATGTGTGGGAAAGTCTAGACGGTGTACAGTATATGTAATGCAGTGGGAAGGTTTTACACTGTATAAATATTTTAGTGTGTGAAGGTCTTGAGAGTGTAAGTGGTGTTGTGTGCGAAGGTCTACAGAGTGTAGCAAGTTGTGTGTGAAGGTCTAGACAGTGAGAGTAGTGCAAACCTAAATCGTGGGGTCATTTTTATTTTCCCAGGTGGAACTACTATGTTGTGGATATTAGTACGCATGGATTTATGAAAGCACCGTCTCCATTCAGCTCCCGAAAGTCACATGGTGAATGAATTCAACTGCATTTAACAACAGATCTGTACCAACGCCAAACCCCAACTCGCGCATTTATAATGTATCATCTCAATTTGAACACTGTGAAGCAAATTCTCTCTGTCACGACTCTTGTACGTGTGCTTCCTGACTGACATACTTTGCAACTGTCACCCAGAAATAGGGCGTGTCGGTTCAGTGCACCCCTTGTATTCAGTGGTTGTGAATAGTCAGAGAGTGTATACGCGTGTTTGAAACCTTACTCTTGGCCTAACCTGCTCCAGCTCCCAGTCCTTGCTCTGACGCCATATTTGTCTGTCTGGTCGCTTTGACGTGGCTTGGTTCATCGTCGGGCGAATCCGTACGACCGTGTGTCCGCTTCATGTTTGTCGTTATCGTATTCATCACCGTTGGCGCGTGACCCGATTAAAATTCTTTCAGCACGATATGACAACAATGCTACGTCTAGAGTTGATTCATCATGCACATGCGAGCTTCAGCACGTGTTGCTCAAATACACACTGGTCCACTACTTCCGCCTTTCGTTGCGCATGCGCACAAGTGGTCGAAATATTCAACTGTTCGTGAGCAGGTTATGAATGAGATTGAATTACTATCAAATAGGGATATCGTGGGCAGGTTATGAATGAGTTTGAATCACTGACAACTGACACTGTCACACTGCCCTAAAAATGTAGTGTAAAACTCTCACAAAGCGTTCTAAAACATCTTTCCAGTTTTGTCAAATAATAAGAACCAAAAGAAATAAAGAAGTTATGGAACTATAACCCTCAAGCATCAATGATGAAGCAGATAAGATCGGCAATATGTCATATTTTTCACACAGCTCAAATACACCCTAACATTTTGTTTTAGATTATGGAACTATCACTATTACTTGCAAACACATTTTTTCACCTGATAGTATATTCCCCTCATAAGAATTAAAGGTGTATCTGAGAGATGTTTTTGAGGAAGTAACTAGGAATACTCAAACAACGGCGTATAGCATTTCAATGGCGAAATGTCATATTTTTCACACACCTCAATTACACCCTAACAATTTTTAAGTCATAAAACTGTCACTATTACTTGAAAATACCTTTCAACTAAAAGTATGCTCGCCTCCTAAAAATTAAACGAATGTGTGAAAGAAGTTTTTATCGGCACAATTTAGTCTATCTTCGCGGTGAATCGGGAACAGAAGCCAGTGAGCTATAACTTAACGACTTGAAACTTTACTACAAATCTACTGTCCTAATACGGAAACTAATACCAATTATTTGACTTAAACTGACGTGACAAAATAGTTAACCTAACGTCTACATGTTGGATTTCAGTTGTTACAACACTCAGCGAACGTAATCAGCTGTTGAAAATAAACCGGGGTCGACTAACGGGATCGGGTTGTCAGACTCGCTGACACATGCCATCGTATCCCAGTTGCGAAGATCGGTGCTCATGCTGTTGGTCACTTGATTGTCCGGTTGAAAATTTAACCCCATATAGCTTTAGTATTGCTGAGGCCACATTAAACTAAACTCACTCACTCTTTTAGCGGCATCCTATTTATATAGCAGCGAATAACCAGGTGAAGCAAAGCCATATGCTGTCGTGGTAGCGTATGCAACTCACCGGGTCGGGCCACTATATGTAAAGACACCTAACCTATGAAGCTATCTGTTCACCTGCCTCTTATCGCAAACACGGGTACCTTGAGACCTATTTTCTAACAGAAGTACAAGCGAGGTTCTTTCGTAAAGAAAATAGAGCGCAACTGCCGACCTCGCCTTATCATGTTACTAGAGCGTTGACTAGATATCAGGCTGCGTCGGTGTTTGTGTATATGTATTGTGACATGCATCACTCGACCGTCTTGAGCAAGACACCAGACTACCTACAGTCACTGTAGTCAGTCCGTTCCCATAGTGTTGCAAGGGCATATTCAGCACTGCCTGTCTTATCGTTCTATATACTCACATTTCACATCAACATGCCTTTCTGAAACTGAGTGGTACACCTCTCGTCAGCAGTTACATATAACTGAAGTGACAATTGTAGTTTGGTATTTTTAGTACCAACACACACGTACGCACACGCACGCACACAAACACACATTTTTAAAAGGTCGCCAAACTGTTTAAAGATTAGGACAAGAAACAACTACTTCAATGAAACTTGCAAAATAAAAAGTACATCTACTACTAAACTGTTGCTACCTGCAGGCTTTAAAATCTACTTGCCCTGAATGAAATCGGCAGGTCCGTTTTGTTAAGGTCAAACCAGTGAAAGAAACACAATAGACTTCATTGTACACAGGTTTAAACTGTTCCTACAAACGCAAGCCAAGCCTATGTCACACAGAAACATAGCATGATGGATCGTGGATGATTCCCGAACATTAATACAGAAAAAGACGAAAAAAATTCCAAATTCCAGTTGCAACATAATCGACAGGTGCCGAAAGGACCTGCACATATTGAAAACTGTGTTTTAATTATGTTTGATTTTTTGTATGCATGTGACCTTTAATATCACTGCTTACTGCAACCTCGCTTCCGAGGAAGAAATCGTTATGCAAAATCCTTTTGGTTAGTAATGTGTAGTAAGTAGTCTTGATTTTATAACTCGATGAAAACAAATCTCAATAGCTTGAGTCGGCTATTGGGGAGTAGTGTGATGGTGCGGGCAACAAACCTCCACTGTAGCCGACAAGGTGTGATAGTCGATTCTGAGAGCTGACAGCCCATCAAAACCGTACTTAAAGGCCACATGCAACCAAAAAATCAAACATACTTAAGCTTAAAATACAATTATCAACTATTCATGACATATGATATATATTACTGCTTCTAAAAAAACAAATAAACCAAATTAAAAGCGTACCATCGTGATTCAAAAGTGCAATAACCTCCACTGACCAGGTTTCCCATATCAAAGCTGGTATGTCGGGTCTTATCTAGATTGGGAATAGTAGCGTCGTTCTTAAGAACTACTTCCATGAATAAGAACTTTACGAGTTCATAACTTGAATGGGGCGAGTCCATTGTGATACAGAAGGGGAGGTGAATAATTCACTTGAGAAAATCAATTAACTACTTGCTCACAGTATAAACTGTATATTTTGTGATCTATTTATGCTACTTGTTACATACTGCAGCTGGTTACATACTTGTTACATACTGCAGCTGGTTACATACTTGTTACATACTGGAACCATACATGTTCCTGAAATAAAGCAAATTGTGTTGTTAAAAGATCTTATTTTGGTCATTACACAACCTGTCCCTCTAATGGACGATTCCAAAAAATTGCCTTGTGTTCTTTAGCCCCAAAAAGTGCGATTTTAGAACGCTTATCTGTTCTACTAGAATGAAGATAGACCTACTCTCAGTTTTCAGTTTTGTGGTCCTTTTTCGTTAATTTAAGACCGCAGATCTGCCCAATTGTTAGTTTTATACTTGGGATTGTGTATGGTGACTCCCATTTTATGTATCGTGTATTACTGGCCACGCGGGTTGTGTATTAGGTCGCCTGAGTTGGGTGTATTATGTTCAATGGCAAGCAAACTATTTCTTATTGTATACTCAAGGGCACTGGGGCGGGGTTGCCTGGTAATTAAAGCATTCGCTCGTCACGACGAAGACCTGGAGCCGTATTAATAAAGATTCTAAGAGTTAAAAAGAATTCTTAACTCAGGTTAATTCTTAGAAAAATTCATTTTTTAATCTTAAATTTAAGTATTTTCTTAAGTCAAATTAATAAAGTGATTTTACTCTTAGAAGTACTCTTAACTTTACAAAACGTTAGCAGTCCTCAGCATGCACTCCTAGCAAGTTAAGAATTTTCTTACCTGAGAAAAGATGGCTGCCCAGCGTTACCACCTCAGAGTTTTTCGACCACGAAAAGACATATTTACGGTGTATAATGACACCGAATTGATATCTCGGTACCGCCTGGACAGTGGTGGCATGAAGTTTGTCACTGATTTGGTCAGAAATGAGCTACGTCTCCAACCAAGCGGAACATGGCCATAGACGCTGACAGCAAAGTTGCTATTACCCTTCGGTACCTAGTCACCGGAAAAATGCAACTTTGCAACGGAGATGATTTTGGAGTAAGCCAACCCACCGTTAGTAATGTCATTACAGATACCTTAAATGCTTTATGTACACCTCAACCTATTGGCCGATTCATTAGAATGCCCATTAACAGACAGGAAATACAGCACCATCAACGCCAGTTTCATGCCATCGGTGGATTCCCAGGAGTTGTTGGGGTTATAGACGGCACCCATGTCCGGATAATTTCACCAACTGAGCATGAGAATGAATATGTTAACAGGAAGAACTTCCATTCGTTGAATGTTCAAGTGGTTTTTGATTCCGAAGACAGAATCTCGGACATAGTTGCGAAGTGGCCGGGAGCTACACACGACTCGCGCATCCTGAACGAAAGTGGTGTCAGGTTATTGTTTGACCATGGAATCATACCTAATGGTTGCCATTTGCTTGGAGACAGTGGTTATCCGTGTCGCAGGTGGCTTTAACACCATTTATTAACCCGCAAACTGGACAAGAGACAAGATACAACAAGTAAGTGACCGCTAAATATCATGCAAACTGGTAGTATGAAAAATGAGAGTGACTTTCCTTGGTAATCGGGATAACCAAAAACATTAAATTATACTGGAACGTAACAAATCCTTATAAATATGATCCAAGTATATATCATGTATATACAGTAAATAATATTATAATAATAGCCTTGTAACATCTTTAAGTGTGAGATTCACAGATTTTTCAACATATGTGTATTAAAATAATGTACAGCTACTGGTATTACAAATTAAATGTTTTCAGTGCACACAAGGCCATCAGGTGTGTTGTTGAAAGAGGAATAGGGCAGTTGAAAAGAAGATTTCATGTTCTTCACGGTGAAATTCGTCTCAAACCCCAAAAGGCAGCAAAGGTTAATAAAAGCTTTTAATGTTGTATCATGCATTCCTATTGATGAAAATTGATATTGTTACTCATGAAATGTTTGTAATCAACAGTTTTACAGTAAATGTTATCATGTTACACAAAGATGACTGTGAAATGTATGTATTGAGAAATTGAGATATATTGCTACAACTGCAGAATTCATTGTCATGTTAATCAAAAATAAAGAGGCAATTCTGAATTCCTTGTAATCCTCCTCAGACTGTAAACTACTATATCAAATGCAATGTAATACATTAACAGGTTATAACAGTTTGTGCGATGCTGCACAACATCTGCAAGGACAGAAACATTGGCCTGCCTCAGGGAATCCACCAGTAGTACCAGGCAACAATGGCTTCAACTTGCCTACCGTCCAACCAGCTGGGAATGGTCTCCGATATAGGCAGCAGTTTGTCAACACTCACTTCTAAATTCCAAAGGTAAAGTCTTACATGCAATGAAAGAGACAGTATGATATTTTAACAAACAATTTTGTTGTATTCAGTTCAACAGACAACAGATAAATACATACCAGTTAATGGCTAAACCTATAGAGATCTTCAACAAGTATCAACTAAATAATTTACTTTTTACAATTCCTGATAATTAAAAGGCAGCAGCATTTCACCAAGTGCTCCATTTGTAAAAGTGTATTAGTCTAATATAAGAAATATGAATATGGAGGCTTCCGCATTCAAACAGTCGAACTATGTTAAAATCCTCCAAAATTGAACGGACTACTAGACTGATGTGAGACAATTCTACATGTATAGAAAATGCATCCCTATGTGATCCAAACGGTCAGATACCGTGACTTGCAGATAGTGCTTATGTTAACATATGCATTTTACCCACGGTTTCAAATAGATATCAGAGAGATGTTGCTGAGGCATGACCTAACCTCTAACAATTTGCTAACAGAATGAAACTTATAGTACAGAGGTCATAAATCCATCCCTCTTGCACAAATAACATTTTGTTTGGCGGCAGAACGGCCTTATGACAGACAATCATTGAATGTATATAAGGGAGCAATTTCTTTGGTAAACATGGGGAAAACATTCATGTCTGCCCTTTTATCGTGAAATAATAATTCATACCAAATTCATTATTGCATATAACCAGCATTAGCATTCAGATATTTGGAAAATATAAGTACAGAATATTAGTTTCATCATGTACCAGTGAAAGCTTAGAGAAAGACACCAGCCATGAGTACTAAATCTCATCTCACCGACATTCTGTTGAAAAAGTTATGACCACACAATCTCACAGATGTTCTGGTTAAAATCCTAGCCTGAGCTAATCAGAACTCCACTGTAAGAAAAACCATTCACTAAGACAAGGGTTATGTCTAGACAGTTTAATAAACTGCTTTGATGAAGTAAACATGCCACCACATACAATTAAATAACATTATTCTAAAGACCGATTAAGGGTCGTTAAGATTCAGCCCAGAGTAAGCAATCAGCCATCCAATATATGTGCCAACAAGTATATGTGCCACTTAGAATAGGATTAAAAGATTAAATGCTCTCGTTGTCTTTAAAGTTAGCTATTGTCGGTTACTCCCATTTTTATATCAAGCAACAAATCATAATCTTTGTATTGTTTCAATTTTATTGTAAAAGTCTCCAACTACTTTTGTCCATCAGTAGGGTTTAGACTCCCTAAACAGGTCAGCTCTAGCTCTCAGCCCAGCTTCTTGAGACTTCGGACTCTTTGCTGAGTTAATTCCCCCAAGCAGACCATCACGCCAGTTAGCTTTCAGGGATTTCACTGGAACCCTCACTTGGACCCAATACCCTTATCATACCACTATGTTACCTTATGCCCTATTTCTGCCCTAAGGCCTAATACAGTGACCAAACAATACTAGCAGCTGTCTAATCCGACACACTGTCAAAACTGTCATAAAAGTTTGGTCTCACCTTTCTTCAACGATGCCTGAAAGTGTTATACGTTTATTATGTCATTGTACCTGTTAAAGCAAAGTGTAGAGAGAATTAGCTAAATGGTTTTGGAAAGTTGGAAGTTAATGTATCTACGCCTACCTATGAACATTTAAACCCCTTTCAAGGAAAAGTGGGTAATGAAAAAGTGACTAACACCTTGCATGTTATCTGATGCAGTCAAACCTGCTAATGCCATATTTCATATACAATATGAAATGCTGTTATGTGTCTACACATAGTTATGAATACCAACACATCTGCCAAGAAACACATAACAAATTCTAACACCCGACCCCATCCCATCCCACTCCCATGAATATATCGTATGATGGAAATTTATATACATGTATATACTACCGACAAGAAATAAGGGAACTAATGAAATAATAGCGAATTTGAAACTGCTTTAAATATCCACTAAGTCAATTTTAGGCGTCAAGTTCAATATCTGGTGTGTCCACCATGTTGGGCAACACATTCACGGCACCTTGATGGCATGCTGTTAATCAATTTCCGGATGGTTGCCCGTGGTATTGCCCGCCATTCCTCTTGGAGAGCTGCACCAAGCTGGGCCAGGTTGGCGGGTCCTGGGTCCATGGCGTACATCCTTCGACCAAGAACGTCCCAGAGATGTTCAATTGGGGACAGGTCTGGGGACTTAGAGGGCCAGTCCAATGTCTGGATACCTTCTTGTCGGAGATAAGCGGAGACAATTCGGACCCGATGTGGTCTGGCATTATCATCTTGGAATACAAAATTTCGGCCGATAACTCTAGCCAATGGAGCCACAACAGGACGCAATATTTGGTCAACGTATCGCTGACCAGTCATGGCTCTGTTAATGACGACCAAATCTGATCGTCTGTCATGTGTAATTCCACCACACACCATGACACTACCACCTCCATATCGATCATGGTCAAGAATTGCTGCTCTGGCATATCGCTCCCTCTCAGACGCCAACAACGTCTTCTGCCATCTGTGAATCGTAGTCAAAACCTTGACTCATCAGAGAACATGGTGTAACGCCAGTGGCGCATAGCCCGTCTCTGATGCTGCCTAGCCCATGCCAATCTTTGGCGCTTATGGTGAGCTGAAAGGGTGACAGCCTTAAAAGGCCGTCTTGCTTTCAGACGAGCTTGATGGAGTCGGTTTTTAACGGTTGAGGTTGAAATGCGTCTTCCAGTGAGTGTGCGGAATTCTCTATTGATGGCAGGGGCCGATTTAAACCTATCGCGTAGAGCAATTAACGTAATGAGACGATCCTGTCGTGGTGTCGTTGATTTTGGTCTACCACGCCCAGGTCTCGTTGCAACCCCACCCGTTTGACGGTACTTATCCCACAGGCGTGAAATTACACTTTTTGATTTACCCATCTGCCGGGCAACTTCACATAATGACGTTCATCCAGAATACATCTATATTCTAACAAGAAGTATGTGCATGTACATATTTTTTTTTATAAACATCAACCAGACAACAATTTCACACATTTAGTCTAAACAGTTATTCATCATTGTATTAATATTTGATTCCATATTTATGTATTTGCGAAAACAGGAATTTTACCTTGTCATGTCAATGACTTGAAGAAAGGAGGTGTCTATGCTTTCATCGAGTCCAGAAATTGAAACATTAGTTTCTTCTAGTATATCCTGGACTGTCTGGTTTACAGCTGACAAATTAGCTGTACTTTGACCTCCCCCTGTGAATATATATGAAAATTACAAATAATAAATATAACATTAAAAATTCATATATGACATAATTTCATCATCGACCAAATATTTCTATTCCATATCTCTGCATCACAATTTTTTTACTATTGTTAGAGAAATGTCATCATTCCAATAATATTCTTAACATTTCCTCCCTTTTGTTTTTCATTAATTAGATGTTGTGTTATATTGTTATATTCTGCTACTTGAACATGTTAATTTAAGTGTAAAAGAAATTGTTGCATGTGAAATATTTTTAAAACAGTGCAGTTTTCTTTTCAAAAGTTTCTTTATCAACTGGTATTTGAATGTACATAAGAGGAACAAAATTACATGATGCAATGTAAATCAGTGAACTTTTTGTGAGTGTTGGATTTAGAATATCTTATGCATTCTAGATATGTAACTGAAGACAATTTCCTATATAAGCAATTAATCGTCCTACATCAAAATTAATAGAATTTGAATAGTATAATCATTAACGTTAAAAACATTACAAGATCTGACTATAAAAAACATAATTTTTCACATAATTTTCACCTATAAAAACATTACAATTGTCACACTGATAACATCATTGTTTGTTGGGCTATTTTCAATACTGGAATTTTACTGTTACATGTTCCAGTAATTTGTCTCCTGTATCCAGCAATGTGTTGACGAGACTTTGATAATATATTGTACCATGTATTTTCGCATTCGTCCGCGGTTCTGACAACGTGTGGAAAGGCCACGGAGAGCTGGGTGGCAATTGCTTGCCATGTAGATTTCTTTGTGCTAACCGAGACCTTTTGAGAGAATTTCCCCCTCAAAACACTCTTATTTTCATCTATCAACTGGACGAGAAAAAGATTTTCGTCTGCTGATCAATTTGGTTTTCTTTTTTCTGCAGTCCCTTTCCTGCAGGGCATAGCTTCTGGTTCACTGACAGTATTCGTTGACATTTTGCTAATCTAGTACCTTGCCAAATGTTTCTCTCTTGCAATCATCGCGTGCAACCACTTACCACCACAACAAGTATATAGTTCGTAAATCATTTCCAATGTGTATAGCCCATGCAGTACACTCACCTTAATTATATTGACTTCCTCTTTCGTAGATACACTAAAATCAGCATCTTGTATCCAGGGTAAACAAGCACGCTAAATAAACGGAAGCGGGATTCCTACAGTTTACTCCACTCAAACTGGGCCGTTTCTCGCTGTACGATTACGCCATTGCGCTATTAATAAATATGGGGTTGTGGGGATTCTGCATTCTGTCGCAGTATTATATGATTATCTGTTTGTAGGAAACGTGAAAATACGATTGAAAAATCGAAAGTGAACGTAATACCATTGACAATGTATGTCCCATGTACTTTATATCTTCAATTGTTTTGGATTTCCATATCCATTTGTACATTTGTGATATACCAAAACGGCTTTGACGTACAATGTGAATGAACATTGAGTAAAAATTGTAAAGCTACCCCCCTTCACCAAACAGGTGCTCGTAACATCACATGACTATCACATGATAAAACATACAATCTCAGAGACAGAAGAGTTCTATTGTTACTATAATTAGTTGTTAAGTCCTTGGTTACAACACTTAAGAATTTTCTAGGAGTTGTCTGACAGACTTAGCTAAAAGTTACTCTAAGAATGATTTTAGATACACTCCTAGGAGTAACTTTTATCTAAGTGTGATTTCTAGGATTCTTAAATTGTTTTTAAGAAAATTCTTAGAATCTTTATTAATACGGCCCCTGGTTCAAAATATAATGATAAAAAAGTTAAAATGAAAAACACACTTCAGTGAAGAGAAACATCATTCCGATACATCTTAATCAAAGAAGTGATAAAAGGCATAAGTACACTCTAATGATATTTGGGAGACTAAGTTAAGTGGTTATCATTCATGTAGCGTTTATTTTCAGTACAGTGTTAGTGAGTGAGTTTGGTTTTACGCCGCCTTTGGCAATACTCCAGCAATATCATAGCGGTTGAAACCAGACATGGTCTTCACACATTGTACACATGAGGGGAATCGAAGTCGGGTCTTCGATGTGACGAGCGACCGCTTTCAACATTGGGCTATCCTACTGATCCTTTAAGCGAAAACTCTTGCTAAGTTCATGTTCTGACTATGCTGAATACTGCTACTGATACGTTATCAAACATTGAACCTCTCTAATCTCTTCAATCCTTAACAGTGGGCTAGATACACTGTGTCGCGTATGTGAACTGATATGACAATAGTGACCAGATAAAAACGAAAACGTCATGCGACACTGGACTTTCGCAAGAATGTCCTCAGACACTCCGACAATAAGGACATCACGCCAGTGTATATAAATGACATAAAACGGTATACGTCAATATATATAACGGGAACCATTGTCAGGCCACTACAATGAAGGAGGAGATGTTTAGCAGGCGGTTTCTTCTGGGCACATTGCTGTGCCTGGTGTTGGGATTTCAAGATGCAGGTATGTACCAATGACTGCGTCAGTTCTGTTTTCAGTATTATCGCTTGTAGTTGTATTACAGTACTACATTTAAAACGCAGTTAGAACAGTTAGTTCTTGAGACTCCTTTCTAGCAATGTGGAACAAAGATAAAACCAAGGGAGATATGTTTTATCCTTGTCTTACACCAATACAGCGATGGAATGCTGAGATATCGTTCTTAGTGTCATTACCTGTGCAAGATGTTATGCCTTTTCACACATTAACTACTTTGAGGCATCGTCCAACTATGCCATATGTGACGTATACATTCCACAACCAACCACCCCGTACATTGTCGAGCGATTTGTGAAACTCAATGTTTTGCTGACCCTCCCTTGATTATCTCTAACACAACTTGTTCTTACCGTTACATTTCGTAAATAGGATAACTGTATATGGATGACAACTTCTTTAATACAGGAACACGACGTTTCGATACAGGTTCTTGTAATTTACACTTTGAAAACGATACAAGAACCTGTATCGAAACGTCGTGTTCCAGTATTAAAGAAGTTGTCATCCATATACAGTTATCCTATTTACTTCCAACTTCTAAAATATGCCTCTCAAGCAAGTTACATTTCGTAGTTGCAAGGTCCTGTAATTAGAATATTGGATTTCATAGGAACTATTGATTTGTATTTGCAAAAGGACAAACAAAGGAAATCCTTGTTTGGGTTTGGCACAGTATTAATCACTGGATTGTGTGGTTTTTTGGGGGGGGGACTTTCACTTATTTATCAGTAACGTATTTGTTACGCGTATCTGGTGACTTATTACGTTTGTATGTTTTAACAACAGTTTTCATAACAGTGACATTTCATAATACTTTTAATGTTTTGGCCATAACACGTCTTAACGACTGCATTGCGTTGTCCGAAAAAGATATCCACAGTCAATAAACACATATGTCAGGTATTTCATGAAACTTTTGTTCAAATCAAAGATTATGTTGATTAACACTTGTTTTCAGTACCAGAGGCCTGTAATAAGACTCTTCAAGTAGAAAGCTATGAGCAGACTCTTGATTCTATTGGATACCCAACTGGTTATGGAAGGTAACAAACAAAATTATCAATAATCGACATCAGTCTCCATTAACTTTTAGCCACGTGACATATATATCTATTCATATATATATATTGATACCGTTAGTAAATGAATCATGTCTATTTTAAGCCATATGGAATGACATCCAGGATATCACATTTGTGTACATGTCATTTTAAAGGGACCAGTGCTTTACTTTCCGGACAGCATTTCCATTTCCTTATTCTCCGTCGGATCGGGCACAGATTGTGAAACACATGTAATTCTCAATTGTACACCCGTGTCATTATGGGAGCCGCATTATGGGGTTGAAAAAATGAAGGAATGGGGAAACAGTGTACAAACAGAGTCTCATATTTGAAAATCACGCGTCAAGATAACAAGGACAATACGGATGCACTTCATTCCTAAATCATTCATTCATTCATTCATTCATTCATTCATTCAGTATTCGAAAGAAACAAACTTCATCGTGGTCCTCGTTATTTCAGTAATGTCAACTGCTGGTGGAGGATAGAGACGTTGAGGTATGGGGAGCATGTCATGGTATCCATCATGGATGCTGACATTGAAGTGTCACCTAACTGTACTGCTGACAGTCTGACGATTTATGACGGTAAGGTTTATGAATGTTCAGTTTTCCAGACAAACTGAGCATACGTCTATGTAATAGGGATACAATGACATCCATCAGTCGGATCAGCGAGCTAAACACCAGATCCTCTTGTTAGCGTTCACATGTGCGAAAAGTGAAATTGTCTGAACTCTCATACCACCCACCAATGTATACAGGCAGCAGAGGCACATAAAACTATGCGTATCTGTTCTTTAATGGAAACATGATGTATACCATCTCCATTATTTCTAAATCTATTGTGCTGCTTAAATGCAGATTCACAGACTTCCATGTTCTCATAATCCTTATAATCAATCTAATAATAGCCGAAAGTATAAACTACATTAGCATGGAAAAATAATACAATTGTTTGCTTACTTTACAGGAAACAGTCGATTCGGTGACGTGCTTACAATCTTCTGTGGAACCGGAAATAAACAGTTTATCAGCAAAGGAACATCTCTGTTCATAGAATTCAAGACAAATAATCTCATCAACAAGAAGGGATTTGAACTTAGATATTACGGTGGAAAAAGTAAGATACACAACTCGTTTAGTTCGTCACTTAGATTAAGTATGTTGATGGTATTATTCAACTTTCATTTTCATTACTTTCTATTCAAGCTATTGTTGCTATTGTATTTAGAGCTCATATGGAGCACATATTTTGTGTTAATTAACCGATCTGGGACTTAGGGATCACTGTATAACAAGCGACACGTTTACAGAAGAATTACGCAACTAATATTAACCGAAGTGACATAGCGTCTGCAACTTCTACCTCGTGAAGATCCGGGTTAGAACTGACCTTCAGTAAACCATTCTTGTCGTAAGACGATTCTCAGACTCGACAAATGGTTCATATATGTCATCGTTTTCCATTTGCGTGTGTTGCTCAGTCCTGTGGATGACTTGATTGTCTGGTTGACTCCTATAGCTGAGTGCCGAATATACTCAGCTCACTTACTCTAATTTACATGTTTTATTCCAGTTATAACTGATTGTGGAGGTCCACTCACGGCCACAGCAACTGAGAAAACCCTCAGATCACCTTCTGTGAAACATATCAGGTTCGTTACACGTAGACACATGCAATGTGTTTTTATAAAATGTGTATCTCCAGTTCAGTCACTGTATCACCAAAGTAACACATCTACGACAGAGGTCAGCTGACAAAAAATAAAAAAAATGAAAGGCAAAATGAAACCAAATCCCTCACTCACTAACTCTTGTTTGACTGTATGTAGGCCGGAAATACCACCCGGTTGGGGTGACAAAGCAGTTTCTCTATTGCATGATGCTGGTAATTTCAGTATAGGTAATACTGATAATATTCAGTAATTTCCTCTGCAACATGTATTATCAGTAATACTTATTTTCTACCTTATTGGATATTAGGATGTGTACGTATCTGATTTAATATGTACGATAATGTATTTTCAGTTATCTAATGTGTGACTGGGTAATCTCTGCCCAAACCAGTGATCAAACAATCATCCTTGAGTCGGATATTTTCATTCATGAAAGCAAAGATTGCTGGGCCGATAGGGTGTCCCTATATAACGGACAGGTTGCCACCGGTAAGTTAAACAGTATTGAAGCGATTGCCGACGTGCTGCTCAATGTCAAGTTCGTGTACTCAACTACAACATTATTTAACAAATCTAATTACATATTCTTATACAAAAAGTCTAAATATTAAGAATCTTATAAAGCATTGCTTTTCGTTAACGTCTTGATAGGGAATCTTCCATCTTTTTGGCAATTGCATATTTTGTGACTACTTTCCCATCCTATGATTTGTCCGCTTTCTAGAATTACGTAATATAATCCAGTCATTGCGACATGGGACTACCATCCCATCCTATGATTTGACCGCTTTTTAGAATTACATGTTAAGATGATCCAGTCATTGTCTTGAGCATGCAGTGTTACCAAATCGCCGTTCCTTCATGTTTCGGTGATATCGATACGTTGTTATGCATCGACCAAATTACCTTCTTTCTCCCCAAAACGGCTATCACCCATTCTTGAAATTTAGACTCACCACAACTAACCAGTTGAAACCGGACTGGTCTGTTATGAAAAGAAAAGAACGTATATTCAATTTATGCAGTTCAACTGCAAACGTCTTTGATTGGCATGTTTATCCAGGCGGTTTCAGGTATGGAGCTTTTCTCCAGTTGCGGTCAAGATACACGCACTAACATCTCCGCGAATGGCCCAATATTCATAATTTAAATAGACTAAGTTCTTCAGTAAAAGATGCGAAGAAAATGTCTCTAAATTCGATATCACTGCATTCTTAAGAATAGTCCCAGCTATTTGAGAAAGGTGTTAAGATAATTCATCAACGATTCATTGAACCCTTTAATAATTTTCTGTTTCTGTTGTACCACCGTTGGTGGGGTCTTCTGAGTCGAAGAAACTTGCACGTGTATATGAGATCAGCTGTGGACGGGATTTTAGCTTCGTAATATAACTGTAATCAGTATACATTGTTCATATATGTAATGATCAACATCATAATGCTTTTCTTCCAATCCGGTTTCACGTTTGGAAATGTATATATCTAAATCATATTTGATGGATGCATATATTACTTGTATATGTAATGAATATATATTAATAAAAGATGTAATAAACAATTATTGTTCATAATGATTTACATTTTCAGAATCGGAGCTATTAGCTCATGCCTGCAGCTCCTACAATATGCCGTTACAGAGTTCGGGAAGCACAATCCTTGTTCGAGCACGAACACACTTGAGGGCTCTTGTACATTATGATTATTTTAGCATAAAGTACAAATCTGTTTCCAGTAAGTTCATTTCATACAAGTATATAAAAAGATTTATCTAGTTTCTCTGTTGGCACTCATCGGTATTCAGTAGCGGTCAGTAACTAATTCAGTGATTGACATCATGAGCAAGTGGAAATTCCATGACATGTTTGAACTACATTAGCGAACCTGACTATTAGATCCCGCTAGTCGCCTGTTACAGGATCCAAATTGACGGTATTGACGGTTATGATGATCATGCTTTGAAGGTTGCTTCCTGTGTCATCACAGAATTCATTGTTTTGCTCACATTTGTTTATGGTCATAGGCAATTAGATATTGTACAATGACCTGCCGAAGAGGAGGGTTTCTAATGTAATCACAACAAAGTGACATCACAACAAAGTGACTTACGTATGACAAAATTTCTGTTTGTAATCAACATCCAGTCCGGTTGACTATGCAATGAAACAAATCCGATGTGGCCTCGCTGACTTGGTTCACATATGTCATCGGTTCCCCGCTGCGCGGACCGATGCTCATGCGATCAATGGACTGTCTGGGCCAGACTCGATTCTTTGCAGACCACCGCCATATAGCTGGATTATGCTGAGTGCGGCGTAAAAGTAAACTCACTCATTCATTCCTAGACAGCGATTGGCTCTAAATTATTTATTTCAGCTATGTAGCATCAGTCTGTAAATAACTGAGTCTGGGTCAGACCATCTAGTGATCACCATCCTAAGCATCAATCCATGCAACTAGGATACAATATCATGTCAACCAAGTTACCGAGCCTTACCACTGTACGTTTGAACACGAATACAACTTCACTAACTACTATTCTAATTTACCAAATAAAATATTCTAAACTTCATAGTTCGTCTTTTAGATCGTATGTGCAACATGACGATGAAGGCGGGAGATGTTCCCAGGTACATCCTATCCCCTGGCTACCCAAATGACTACCTTAGGTATGTTTATATATATATTTATACTGATGTACATATTGTTTGAGACAGATCTAGATTTAACTTACATCTGAAATAAACGTAATTTCCTTTGACACCTTTAAGTCAAATTGTGCGGATTAGAACTGTTTAATATTGTTGAAGCCAGTTCTGAAATAAGCCATGGGGTCACATGTATTTTCATTCTGGAAGACAACGCTGCGGAGTGGTCGAGTTTGTGTGTTAATAGTAGATGTAGACATTTCATAATACAAGAACTGTAAGAGATTTGGCAGAGATAGCTTCACAAATTGTATCCATGTGTGGAAAGGAACCTAGTTCTTTATTGTGACAAGCGAACGTTTTAACCACAAGCTACCCCAACGCCCTCAACTACAATGAGCAACAGCACCTTAAAATTGAAAATGCACCGACATCTTCTCATTACATTAAAGTACTCCCATCATAATAATATTTTGAATAGCTCTTAATTAACGTGATCTTCCTTTCGCAGTAATTTAAATTGTGTCTGGGTCTTAACGGCAACGTCCAAGCACGTTATTGCCTTGGACATTATGTACAACGTCTTCGATCAAAGCACTGACTGTGTGAATGATTTTGTCCAAGTTTACGACAGTAAGTACATATTTTATTAAATTTTGGTAAGTGAAACACACACACACACACACACACACACACAGAGAGAGAGAGAGAGAGAGAGAGAGAGAGAGAGAGAGGGAGAGAGATACGGGGTAAAATAAGGGATCACCTCTTTTTCTAGTTTTTTCACATGCTGTGCGATAAAAAGCTTGGGATGTAACTTGGAAAGAATTAAAGGATCCCTTGTCCTTTTATGTGAGCCCTTATTCTTTCCCTCAGTATACCTACATACCTCCTTACCTACATACATACATAGATACATACATGCATGCATCCATCCATCCATCCATCCATCCATCCATCCATCCATCCATACATACATACATACATACATACATACATACATACATACATACATATCTAGAAGTCTAGAAGTGCAATTTTATTAATCAAAGGTGTGCGATTATTTAAACAAAAATTTACAAAAAGTAGCTTAAATCTTATATATGTATTCCTGATTGCAGCGAATAATGCCAATGAACCGTTAGGACCACTGTGTGGGGTCCACAATCGCACGTTAATCACGCGGGGAAACCTTATGACAGTTATCTTCAAAACCAATGGCGTTGGTTCCGGGTTTGGGTTTCGACTGAAATACAGAATGTTATACTATGAGGGTAAGCAGCTCCAGTCTTTACCATGAAGTGAGACTTTTCGTTCATGTGAAAACGAAAACGACGACACTCTTAAACTCTACTAGTGCCCATGATCTTATTCTGAATCAAGATCAATGTTTTCCAGGTTGAGCTAATGCGTCTGGTGACACCATTAATTATATTACAAGAGAACATTATTTCTTGGTGGTTCAGAAAGTATTGTCTCTTTCTTTTTACAAAACACAGTCCGAAACTAAACAATGGCAGCTTACAAGAATATTCCAGAGCTAGCTCGATCTACGCACACGAAAAGTAAAGTACCGTGTTGAATTCCTCTATCTTCACAGTAGTGAACAATACTGGTGTTGTCATGTGAATGTTACTGTTTGTCTGCAGATTACTACTTCACCACACAGGCTCCAACAGCAACTGCACTTACAGCAACATCGACTCCACAGAACCTTACGTCTCCCGGCTACCCTGTCCATTATTACAAGTAAGGTTAAGCCCTAATAACATTCTGGAATTTAAGTGTTAAAGTCGATATTTGCTGTTTTTGGATCATGTAAACCAATTTTCCCCCTTAAAAATAATGAACCGATGAAGGCGAAACACCTTTTAATTCACTATTGATGAATCCCCAATCGATTTTCAATATGACCTCCATGAAAGTTCTACTTTTGTGGACGTTTAGGTGGCTGACTGGTTAATATCCGAGGATATTTACGTGACTGAAGAAGTGTAATCCCAAACATCACGTTACATTTGAACACGTGATAAACGGTATAGGCAATCCACTGCTTTCGGAGCAGTGCCAATTTACACTGTCAAGCCCTATCAGCTCCTTGTTTGAGTATATCTGTTGATCTCCTCTAAACGAATCAGTGGCATTAAGAGATATAACACATATTTATTTTTTTCTTGGGTGTGATTTTGTTTCAGTAACAAATATTACTTATGGACGATATCTTCCGGATCGCCGACCTGGCTTGTCCGAATAAAGGTGTTATCTTCCGACATGGATAATATGGATTTAACCTGTAAATTGGATTTTATCAGCGTCTATGATGGTATGAAAACCATTCATATTAAATGTTGTAAATGTTTCATAGTTTCTAAATATTGCATAGTTTGGTTTTGTAAATGTTGCATAGCTTGTTTATTACGTCACAGTCAGTGACTCAGTCGCGTTTCTTTCTGGCCTTTCTGGTTCATAATTATTCTGGGACGGTGGCTCGTCACGACGAAGCCCCTGGTTCGATTTCCCACATGGATACATTATCTTTGCTGAAATATATTTAAAAGCGGAGTAAAACCATACTCACTCATTTCTATTTCTGATGTTTGGTTTGTGTATATTTGGTACCTCGGTGCAAAGAAATAACGCTTCACACATTTCCTTTCCAAATTTGAAATGACGATTGATGAAATGCAGTGTCACTGTTACTGGTATTCTCAAGAGCTTTCTGTTGCCAAAAAGGAGACACTGTAATACATCGATAGTGACAGCATTCTTCTTCATCAACAGGGCCAACAACTTCCAGTCCACTGCTGATGAATATTTGTGACCAGATGACCCCAACACTCCAGAGTACCGGATCATCTCTGACGGTCACCTTCCAGACGGACTCAAACTCCGTTTATAAAGGTTTCCTAATGGAGTACTACGAAGTGCCAGGTAAATGCGAAATGGCACGATAGCTTTGGTTATATATCTGGTATCACAGCTGAATATTGGGGCTTTAATTTTGCAGATAGAAGAGACTAACAATGTTCATTGCATATGCTTAAAGCATTATGTAATTGTGTTTTATTTAAGTAATTAATACTTGTTGCACTTTTTCAGCAAGCGATGTCCTAACCACGCCCTCACCTACAGTGACAACACTCACAGCCGACAGCAGCCCTAGGAACTTAATGTCACCTGGATTCCCAGTCGCATATGCTAAGTACGGCAGCACTATTTTACACATCATACAAAAAATAGAAACCAGCATTACAGCTTGAGACATAGTTTGGATTAGGCAAGTGAGTGAGTGAGTGAGTGAGTGAGGTTAGTTTTACGCCGCACTCAGAAATATTCCAGCTGGATGGCGGCGGTCTGTATGTAAACGAGTCTGGCCCACACAATCCAATGATCACCAATATGACCATCCATCTACACATTTGGGTAACATGTGTCAACCAGTTCAGCGAGCCTCACTTACACTTACATGTGTGCGTGTGTGCATACGTGCTTACGCGCATACGCGCGCTAGTGTATGTGTGTATGTGCATGCGTGCATCATGTTTACAGAATAACTACACTGGGTCACCTTTTAACATTGATATCCCACTCAGGCATGGTGAAGTGCCTCAAGCCGACTTTTTTTCTCCCCTCCAACAGTCAGGACGAGTAACAAAAAGAACCATTTTTATCGTATAATCTGGAACTTTTTGATTTAATAATAAAGGAGTATCCGTTTACATACTATTACTATGCAACTTCAAAGCTGCAAAGGTGATTCAGTCACTTTTCACAAGAACTGTGTTTTAGCTTAAATACTTTACGAAAACTAGAACTGTTTTGTAAAAGATATTTCTCCTGAAATGAGATCACGTGATATGTTCCTTATCAACAACAAGTGTACTTTAGAGGATAAGACCGAATAGCTGAGTAAACACGTGTCTGTTTGTATGTCTTGCTCGTAAATTTCACTTTTTACCCTTAACAGATGAAACTAACTAAACGCAAACATCCCCAGTTATAACAATGGTTTTAAGATGTCAAACTACTTGATTTCCAATACAAGATTTTACGTGGTTTTATCTATAATAAAAATGTACAGTTTAAAATGGGGCTTGTTTACAGTTCTGTTCACTGTTTTTTAATGAGCTCAGTGAGAATATTTGTTCACTGGGAATGTTACGAAACACGAACATTCTGGAATGAACTTGAAGTTTGGATGAATAATCATATTAAGAACACAACTGAAATAACAAAATATCTTGTTTCGTTTGGAACATTATACACCGATAGATGTGTGAACCATATTATCCAAAAGCCAAAAATATAGCCATTTATGTGGGATTAACCAACACATTTCAAAAGTTCATGTTTGTTTTGAGAGAAAGTCTCAATGTGGAAAGGTTCTTTGAAGTTGAAAATAATAACCTCCAAGCTCATGGCACAAAATAGAGATCTGTATTCCAAACGTAACAATGAAAATAGACGTGATCGTTTGTGTAATGAGCAAAACTCTGAAAATGCGAATTGGTGTTTGAATGATGTACTTTTGAGAACAATACAAACATTATAATAAAAAGTAAACATTCTCGAATAATATTATGTATCTGTGTAGTGAGGAACACTAACGCCTTCCTGATAATCATGGCTATATTTGGCCAGTGGGTCTAAACCTTTGTTCAACATTATTTAAACACACTCATTTATCTCTACATGTATAATGACATAGTCTATCCCACTTAAGTGACGAAGAGGATATCTGGGTCATCACGGCAGCCAAACACAATCAAGTGGTCCGAGTTCGAACTTTGCAGTTCGACTTACAATACAGCGAAGATTGTACCAAAGACTATCTCGCCTTCTATGACGGTGTGTAAAAAATACTTATGAGTGACACAATTTCTAATGCACAGTTTGATAAACAGTCAGTTTCAAATATGTTCTTGAAAGGATTAATACCATACAGTTTCATCAAGTATGATTAAATATTTTATTTAAAAGCATAATCGAAAAATAACGTGTTGAGTATGAAGTTCTCCTTCCAGAGAGTTTTTTTTTATATAAATGATTCTTGTAAACAACTTTCATTTTGTAATATACTGTATTACTGTGTATTACAACCAGGTAGCACTGTGAATGACCCTTTACTGAAGATTAAATGTCATCGGACAAGTGAAACGATTGACAGTACAGGTCCCTCCATTACGCTCAAGTTCACCACTGACAGCAGATTGTTTAGGAAAGGATTCCAGTTAGAGTATTACTCAATCACAGGTAAACAGTGGCAATGTATAGCCGTGTATACTTAATAGATCATTGCAATATTATCACAGACTTAACAAACCTTGCTTGTGGGATTGTTTACACTTCTCAAAGGGAGATAATTTGTGGTCACGTTGTCAAAACTATTTTCCACACAACAGACTCCAATTACATTTATTGTTTTACGTTTTGTGTGTATCTGTATCTATCGGTTTGTAAAAAGGCATTTATGTATAAATAAAAGCGACAAACCCTTTCCGCACCCATAAGGAACCTCAGCTAAAACGGAGTCGACTGAACTAGTCTGAGCATATATTAGTTTCAGTAATATTACAGCTGTACTAAGTTGCTTGTGAACAAATCGGATCTGAAATAGACAATATAAGATGTAAATGAAATTCATCTCCATGTCTTTGTATTAGATGACATACATCAATATCCTTTGCAGAGCTTCAACCCAACGCTTGCAACGGAACTGTCACTGCCTCCAACCGTGAGAAGTACCTGACAACACCAGGATACCCGGGACTCTACTCCAAGTGAGTGAGTGAGTGAGTGAGTGAGTGAGTAGGCTTTCTTGTGGGCTTCCAAGGACATAGGAATGATTTGAGGTATTAGGGTCATGCAGAGCGCTCAAAGTCAGAGCTAATTATAATTTCGTCACACGCTCTGGTACAGCAGGCCCTGATGGCCACCTGGCAAACACTGGTAAGTTCGATCCAGTTCGTTAGGTGTATAAGTCCATCAGTATTTGGTATGTGTTTCTTTGAGTCAAACTTCAAGAATGTCCCCATAAATATAACGTAACATTTTCAGTCTTACAACATTTCTGTACCCTGGTGATAGGCAATATAAGAATATTCAGTCAATTGTTTATTCAGAAGGATAGCCACATAGGCTACAGTTATTAGAAAGAAGATATAGCTCCGACAAGTTCAATGCGAATTTAGAATCTCCACACGATCTTAAAGTAAATGTTGCAAGGAAGAGTAAAACAGTTGAAAATGTAAATATTATCTGTACAAACATGATAACACCATGGAAGATGAATCTTGCTCGTTTGTCCAAAGTTTTACAGTTCACGAATAAAGCTGCTGTGTCTATATCAAATCAAGAATATGTATTGCAACGGCAAACCTGTTAAACTGAACAAAATGTAAATATCCTATAGTCCGTCATTGTATTCTTGAAACATGCTGTCCGTTTAGTCTATCACGTGACTACATACATTTTTCCTTTGTCATATAAGATTTTCAGCATTATAAAGGACTGATGAGGTTATCTGTACTCGTTCATTAGTCTGATCTACTATATGACAACTATTAGTCTGATCTACTATATGGCAACTATTAGTTGTGTATATGTGGATGTAGTCCAATTTGCTGCCGGGATTGCTTTATTTATTGCAACATTCATAAATCTACATTAATACGTAGTTTGTTTCTTTTCTATACTTTCTTGATATTTAATGCCTTATACCTGACACATAGAGAAGTATTGGTTGTATATTACTGTCAAACATGTGACAGGCAGACTTAAACCCGCCACTTGTGCACTGGATTCTCTTTCTACAAAGCTGATTTGTTTTGTGATATTGACATGTTTTTTCCAGTCATGACAGGACTGGTTAATCTTAGCCTGTCAACTGACACTGACCCGTGAAGATCCGGGGTAGAATGGGTCTTCAGCAGCCCATGCTTGCCACGAAAGGTGACTTTGCTTGTCGTAAAAGGCGACTGACAGGTTCCGGTGGTCAGGCTCTCTGACTTGGTTGACACATTACATCAGATTCCAGTTGTGCAGGTCGATGCTCATGCTGTTGATCACTGGATTGTAGACTGCCGATATATAGCTGTAATATTGCTGAGTACGGCGTAGAAATAAACTCACTCACTCAACCAAAGTGTACTCACTGTACCAAAGGCCTTCAAGGAAGTGGTTGCCCAGTGCTTCTGAGAAAACTACAGACCTGTGTCAAACCTCCCATTCTTGTCAAAGGTCCTTGAAATGGTTGCTAAGAGCAGGTTATCTGCTCATCTTTGACAAAATAACCTCTTTGGTACGTATCGGAATGTTCATATAGCTTCCCACAGTACAGAATCATCTCTGTTACCTATCGTGAATGACCTCAGAATGCTGCGGATAATGACCTTGCTGCTGCATTTGTCGGCAGCGTTCAATGCAACCGACCATTCAAGACTGACACACCAGCGTGAATATCAGTTTGGAACAACCAATGTACCACTGGAGTGGTTCACATCTTATCTCTCTGATAGACATCAAACAGTACAGACAGCGAATGTGTCCTCGAAAAGAGAATTTCTATCTTTCGGTGCACCCCAAGGATACGTGCTTGAGCTTTCTTATTCACCCCGTACATCTATCGAGGCGCAATGTGTTGATCATGATGCAGATATGCTATGCAGATGACATACAACTTCTGAGAACATTTGCAGTCAGAGACTCAGAATGCTATCTCCCATCTAATGGACTGTACTACCATCAAATCATGGCTCCCTTATAACAAATTGAAAATGACTGATGGAAAAAACTGAACCCATTATTGATGGACGGAATCAGAAAACACATCCTTTTGGAGACAGGGGCATTTCGATTTTTAATGCCAACATACCGTTCTCTTCTGCTGTCAAAATCTTTGGTGTTTTGATTCGCTCTGGCCTGAAGGTGGACAGTCAGGTTACCAGGAGGTTCTTGAGAGACAATTAGAAGTCGGTATTCTAATATACGACAACATGTTATGGATGTCATCTTCTTCTTTATTGTTATTCCTTATTCAGGTGAATGCTAACTAACAGTAAGAAATAGGATATATATACTAGTAATGTACATGAAGCCAGAGGGATGATTTTAAGCATATATATACAACTAAAGTACAAAATAAATACAGAAAAGCTGGTATGGTGTTGTTACAATGGATTCAGCAACAGAAGCCAATGTATTTTATTGGTGTACAATAGTTGGGGGATGATATTCTAACAATATATAAAGGTAGGATAAGATACTAAAGCTGGGATCATGCTGCAACAGTGAATTAACAGGTGATTGATGAAGTCTTGCGTCTAACTGATTTCCCAGGCAGTGGGTAGGTAAACCCCTTGGTCTCCATCTGTGGGGCTAATCTCTTGATGTTGATAGCCTCTGAAAGTTTGCTCTCGTGGCTCTGTATTCTACAACACTGTTCAATTCCTCTCAAAATTATTATCACCATTAGGCAAAGAAGGTAAATCCTTCATCAGTGACTGTGCTACGTTTGCGTCGTCGCCAACCATGGATGTTCGATGCTATGATGGTTGTTGCTTGCCAGTCAATGGAGTGTGACGGATTGTTCACAATATGTTCAGGGAATGACGGACTTTCAATCTTGGGCGGAGAGACTCAGTTCTTGGTCCATTTCAAAAATGATGAAACAGAACTCCAAGATAATAACAGCAATAATAATGCAGATTTGTAATATGCTCATTTCCAAGCTTACAGCATGCAATTTAAGAGAAAATTATGATATGTTGTACATTTACAGGTTTATCTTCAAATATTCAGGAATCATTTTCCGAGATTATACCGTCATTTCTACACACAATTATATGTATTTGTTTTTCGCAAATTCACCTCAAGTCCCCATTTTTTGTAAAAAAGATTGATGCATCACACTGCCATTGAAAACCTTTTAGACTACATGAAAAAGTCGTTACTTCGTCTGCAAACAGAAGTAACCGATCCTCTATAACCAATGAAACGAAACTAGTAAAATAGTATTACGATGGTTGCCTTTCTGAAAATTTAAGGAATGTGGCCCTTTACATTGGCAGCAATATAGACTGTGCGTGGACAATACGGGCTGTGTATGGGACACATATAACAGTAAAAGTGCTGGATGCAGACATCGAGACTTCACCAGGCTGCAAAAACGACTTCGTACAGGTCATTGATGGTAGGTGGTAAATTGACAAGCCACTTGAAGGTGCATGTCATGTTTAAAGTCTCGCATATTTTGCACTGAATGAAGAAAACGGAACGAAATGAAATGAGCACTAGCGCACACAACAAGGCCTCGTAAAAGCCTTGTCACTGATTAAAACTTTTATGACTTTCTTTTCTCTCCCTGTATCTTCAACTGTTGACAGTTGCAGACGGCTCTAAGGAACTCGGCCGCTTCTGCGGCACGGACAAGAACACTTACGTCAGTTCTGGGTTGGAAGTCGAGATCGCTATCCACAGTGATGGTAACACAAGAGGACGTGGCTTTAAAATAATGTACACTGTAGGAGAACAACGCACTACAGCTACGTATGCGGCAACTACATGTGAGTATGAATACATATGTGTTTTCAGAAGTGTCTTTTCAACAGTTACTCGTTAGTGTATGAAAACGTTTGTCCTCAAACGTGTCTTCCTTTGTTGGTGGTGTTTTGTTTTGTATATTATTTTGTTGGATTTTTAAACTATACATTTCTTTCAAAACACAACTGTTATAAAATGGCAATGGTAATTTAAGGGGGATTATGTTTGAATTCCAACGTACATGTGTAGCATTATTGAGAGAGGATCGTCTTGCAGGAATAGTTACGGTTCAGTTCCTATGTATGGTGCCTTACAACCACATCTATGCAAGGTTGGTGTAGGTGTGGAATTGCACTATGACTTTCACGTCATGTTTAGACCATGTCGATGTCCTATTACAATCAATGTCTTTATCCGTATATATGTACATGAAGATCATTTCTCTATTGTATGTAAATATAGATCACAGATCATATTCGCATGTCACAGTTTTAGCACTTCCGACCGATGGAGCTCTGAATATGAAAGTGAAACTGCTTAAAGAAACAAATTCTCATATTTTTACATTTTTACAATGGGTAAATGCATTCATATCGATGTCTTTTCACATACTCATGGTCACTTGATGTGTCATAGTTTCAGCACCTTCCGATGGAGCTACAATTCACCTGGCCAGTGGACTACTGATTGTGGTCTTTGCCCTTATTCTGAACTCGCTCAAGACGTTGACTTTGGACAATGGTTGCTATTGGTAATTGATCTTGAAATGCATGCATTCACCTGTAGCAGCTATTGTATTTTTTTCTAACTAAATAAAAGCAGCTAATGTATTCAAGACACATTAAAGAGACCGAATTTCTTGCCTGTCTATCGTCTCCTTTATACCTAACACCTCCTTCAACAACAGTGTAACGTCGGTTAATTGCCTCTTTAGAAACACGGGTATCAGGGTATTTATTGCACCTCACTTATACTGAGCTGACTGATAGTAGGCTTACAGTTTTTGTCTGAAGTGTGTTCTCGCCATTACTGTCAGAATTTTCTATCTCATGTCTAGAAGCTCATGTATTTTTGTCAGCAATAAACAGATGCTGGGTTATTATATCTGATACAGTGACAAGCTAATTAATGTAATTTGTTTTCCGTAAAGTAGGAACTTTCTTAGTTGCCATTATGTGAATGATTGTGATGAATATATTTCTCATCATTTTAGACATTGGTCTTCGGTGAAGACTTCACAACATTTTCGATTTATCTTTGATGAAAGATAATAAAAACAACACTTCAGCGATCTCGTTAGTCTGATGCATTTCCTTCGGAGTTTAAACACACAAACCTGTGTTGCTGCGAATGAAAAGTATATTTGCTATTGCATGTGTTTGTGGCGGGTAACATGAGGGATCGGTATACGTTCACCGTTTCGAAATAAGCAGCAGGAGGACATCAACACTGATAGCCAGCCTGAAGTCGAATTTAATTCGTCACATGTTGAGGCCAATGAAAGGGCAATCGCAATAGAGCACACATCCGTGAAGAGATCGAGAAACGGCTACTTACACAGGAGTTATACAGCAGAAAGTTCCATCTACTCATCTATGGTATCCCTACGACAGAGGACACTGACAACGCATATGATATGTTGCTGGTGAACGTGCATAGACTGTCAAGAAATGGCACAGACCCAACATGGTCGTCTTCTGAGTCGGGACCCGTGACTGTGAAGTTTGTAAGAATGACAGACAGACAAAACATGTTCAATGCAAGTCTCAAACAGTTCACGGTGCTAAAAACCAGAAGAAACCTATTCAAACTGATTTCCCGGGAAAACTTAATAAATTGAGGAGCAAACTTGTCTCTTACGGACAAGATCTGCGCGCAGGTCACAAGGTCCAAACCAGTATTATTGAGAGAGGTATTGTAGTTGTGTTACAGTACCGACATGAAAAGGACTCTCCGTGGCAAGACATCAAGTTGGAGGAACCATTCCCCCTTTAACATGCTGCCCGCTGCAGTTCTGTAAGGATTAGAACTCTGCCAGCTACCCCGTGACATTAGCAACTGTAGTCACAAGAAATCTGTGTGGCATAGTCTGGAATTGACTTTCTAGTGCTATAGAAACCTTGCACGCTCAAAATATTAACTTATGTTACAAATTTATGATAATAATAATAATTGCTTTACATAGCCCCTATTCCCAGCCACATGCAGCCGCTCAGTGGTGCTTTACACGATAGAAGTCACTTTGCTTCAGTTCATCACTTAAAGAGAAAAGAAATGTACGGTGAGCCACGAGGCTCATTTGTCAAATACAGAGCACAGCTATTAAACTCGCCTTCAGCCTTTTAGACAATGTTATCTGACGTTAAAGTGGTGGATGGGTATGTGGAGATGTGGCGAGGTGTGCGAGTTGTGTATGTGTATCTGCTTATGTTTATGTGCTGTTGCCAACATTCGGTAGTCGTACTGATATATCTCCCCGCATGGGTACAGTGCGTGAAGCCCATTTCGGATAAATATTGCTGAAATATTGCTAAACGCGGTATAAATCCCAACTCACTCACCCATATTGGTATATCACATATATGTACCATTCTCTCTGGCATTGAATGAAAGGTTTCTTATGGTAATACTGCTGTGTCATTTTACATTACCAAATATCACACCGGTAGGTCTCACTGAGGCCCTGAAGCAGCTTATGTTCACATTGCATTCGGGAATGATATATGCATGTTAATGTGTTGACAGTTTTTTCATTATATTATATATGCCACTGCAGACAAAAACGTATATGCACGGCTCCTTACTACATTGTAACACACAAAACACAACATCATACAACATAGTACCACACAAAACACAACACATTAGTACCATACAAAACACACAGTCATCCAGGAGAGTACCTAAACAACACACATCTTCATTGTAAATCTCCACAGGTGTAAATGATAATGCGCTAAGGACAGTCCAAGAGACATTGAATTGTGCTGACCTGATACAGCTGAGCAAATTGTAGGTAGTAAGAAATATGTCTGTATCCAGGGCTATATTTATCATCCACCTATATCATATCACAATCAGCGAGATATACAAAGAATGGCTTATCAGCTGGGCAGCTTCACTTCACTCATGAACATTGTTTCAGTCGATACTTCTGACAAACTAAATCATGCAAATTTGTTGAAATGTTCTCGCCATCTTAATCGCGGTCTTTATACATAAAGATAAGATTATCTGTGTGGTTCTAATACATTATAGACCCATCACCCACACCTCTGTTTATTCACAATCATAATCATAAATGCAGACGTGTAATAAAGCTTAAAACGAATTTCATTGATCAGTCATTCGACCATGACCTCCATGATACCATTGGAATGTGGAACTACTTTTTTCATTCATAACTTTTTACTACAAATTTACTACGAATGTTCACTCTCGCTACAACGAGAACAAACCACTGAAATGCTATCAAATACAAAACGTTACAAACAAACAATTTTTCACACACTGTATTTATTGATATAAAATTTCAAGAAACGGTAAAAATAAACTCGGCTCGATAATGACAAGTGGAGCACCCATCACTGGCGACAAACGGTTAACTAATCACAGTGCCTGCAACCAGGATTCAGAAGTTGTCGGACAATAACGTAGCTCCAACACAAAATCATGCAAGTGTCTGGACATAAAAAGGTACAGAGTATGAACAATTATTCACGCATATTTGATGCACAACACAGGGAAGTGTGAAATCTGTTGTCTTCGACCCAAAATCAACCTGGCATGCGTCCATGCTCACTTCGCGCGTCTTCCATCGTTCCGTCATCTGAAGTTGTCCACACTAAATCTACATCCTAATGCATGTCGTACACAAACAAGCAAAGCCTTGTCCAGTGATCATGTTCACACTATCCTCGGAGGTCCAATATACTCGTGTCTGAAAAATCCATGGTACACACGCAAAGTACACCCGGTAGCAGTATTGCTGGGTAAATACCCAACTGTCATGGGTTTTGTTTTAGGAGTAAAAATTCAGAGATTGTTTCATGGTGCCATGTAAACATTATTTTGTTTGTTCATGGTACAAGGAAATACATTGTTAACATTACGAATGAACCAGCCCAACCCAATGGATGCTCACTATGATGGGGTCCTGTCGGGTTAGTTGTTCTACGGCAGTGTGAAACCCTCCTGTTACCAGACACGCTTCCTTACGCAGTCATTATCCAACTCGCCGATTGAAATATTCACCAATCTTTGAAGCCGTTTCCGATTTCAAATAGCTCATATCCTTTTTTCATTTGATGAGAAAAGAAAACAGGTTATGAAGTAATAAATAAATACGAAACACGGGATTTGAACATGAGAAAGTAGACATGTCCATGTCATAAATAGCTTTCCATAACAGTCTCTTCCAGATACATGTATGTCCCATCGCACACCGATACAAACAAAAGCTAATTTAGATGTCACTGCACTACTAAGAACAAACAGGACTAGACATGATCCGCTACTGGCTGCCTAGCTACTCAAGATCCATAGACCACTCCGCCTGTATGGTAAATTATGATTTCTTCTAACAATGTTTTTAGCTTGTATATAAAATTTTATTTTGATAGATTGTCGAAAAGAAATATCAGATCATGGTCACATGACCAGTGGAGTATTTCAAAACCATGTCATTATCTATTATCCTGACAATATAACGTCGAACAAAGATTGTTCCGCAGGAAGTGATGATTTTAAGCTGTCAGTGGTCAGTCTCAATACAATAATGGATGAGATGCGGTTTCATCTGAGTCTTGCTGTGCCTGGTATTGGGGTTTCAAGATGCGGGTGCGTTCTGTTTAATATTATATATTCATGTAGACGTTTCAATCTTGCAAAATCCTACACCTTGAGCATCTGGTCACAGCGTTCATACGTCAGGTCAAAAAGGATAACGCTGTTGTGGTAGAGAGTGTGCTGCGACATACTATCACCGCGACCTTTGTCCTCGATACTGTCATCTCTATCCCGATAAGCGCTGGTTTCAGATCTCCATCCATCATACGCAAATATTCGCGATTCGTGTCGTTTGTTGTTTGCGGTCTAGCATGCTGCAATTTACAAAGTGAATCATGAGAATTTCACAATGTTATCCTCCTGTAATTCCTGTCACAGTTTTAATGACTTTCCCAATGTTTTTGTTTATTTAATCGAATTGTTGAACTATAGTATAATCATTTCGCGTTCCTCCTCACCAAATAAATGTATTTTACTTTCACTGTCGTAACTTTCCGTACAAGTAATTTTTACAGTTATATTAAGGACCCGTCATATTGGGTTTCATTAGCTCGCACAATTGCCAAGGCCAAGCTCAGCGGTCACTGTTTCACAATGGATACATTTAAAAGCCGAAAGAACTACCCAACTGTGTTGCCCAGTGACACAGCCTAAAACACATTCTTAATAACATTTCAGCTGCAAATGACGGTAGATGTCCACTCACGGCAACAGCGACTGACCGATTTGTCTAATACCTGAGTGATGACAGGTACGTCAGCTATCGACGCATGTCAGTTGACCGAGTGTTCTGTAACATGTGCATCTTCAAGTCAACATATCACAAAATTCATAGATTACATCACTTACAATATGAAACGTCAAGTTGGTAGATGCCGTGATAGACAAATGGCATGCTTTATTCATTTACACTAATCTGACTGAAGGCATACGAAACCACAATTTATATGGTTAGGGTGAAGAAAACATCTGTTTTATGATTTGCGTGATACTGACAATAATAGTGTAGGTAATCCATGTAGGAATATAGAAATAACAATGATGCATTGTTCTGCCGAGGCAGCGGACTTACGGATTCTCACCTATTTTGTAAGAATCGCGCAATCATTTTCTTATTGCAGGGACACCAGGCGCAATGAACAAACAGTGATTTGAAATATAAATCACTGTTACTTTACTTGCAGATGAAAGCACTGATATTGGTGTTTAAAATGTTGGTTACAGTGTACAGTAGGGTATTAGATCCAGAAACTTTCATTCCAGCGACTCACTGAATCCCTAACATTGAAATTAAAAGTGCTAGTGGAAAGAGTATTGGGTCATCGGGGAGAAATCGATTCCACCAGCAACAGTTATGGGTCTCTGGAGCGTCTGTGATGACTCGTAAAAAGGAAGGTGTGACTGGACCCATGAAAGACAAACCCGTACCCCATGATTCTCAACTATCACTGTATTGCACACCGACTAGCTTTGGTAACGTCACAAGCTGCAAATAAAGTTAGCTGTCTGAAGGATTATCAAGACTTTGTTTGCTTTTCATACTGTGATAGTCTTTAAGTGTGCCCCTTAGCATATGTTTCCACAGCAAAAAGGGAAAATCAGGCACTGTGAATCAAGTGATCTGAATCGAGTGATACCTTATTTAGATGAATTTTTACAAAAGTGGCAGAGACCTGATATATTCCTTCCTTCCTAATATTAGTCAATGAACCGTCAGGACCACTGTGTCTTGTCCACAGTGGCACGTTAATCACTCGGCGATCAGTTAGGAGAGCTGTCTTCAAAACCAACGGTGTTGGCTCCTGCTCTGGGTTTCGGCTGAAGGACGGGGCGTTCGGCCATGACGGTAAGTAACATAATACATTGAGTGTATTTTTACAATGTATGGGATGTGTCATCAACGTATTTACGAAAAGGGACGACGCTTCTGAACCACACACACAGTATGTGCGATGATCATCTTTTCTTCGGAGGCGGTGGATGGTCAAAGCATTCTCTCGTCATGCCGATGATCCGGGTTGGATTCCCCACATGAGTACAGTATGGGGAGCCCATTTCTGATATCCTCCGTCATGTTATTGTAGAAATATTGCTAATAACTAAAACTCACATGTACTTCATCTAGCTATATATTCCTAAAGCCACTCAAAGAATATATATGTTTCTGCTATTACCAAATATTTGCGTTAACCCTCCCTTCATTGTACTGTCCGAAGGCATTGTTTCTGTGCTACAAATGTTATCTTTTCTTTCTTCCAAAGTATTAACAAAACAAAGCAGCAGCAATTACAGCAACATCGACTCCACAGAACCTTTAGTCCCCTGGCTACGCTGTCCTGCACTATAAGTAGTGTTAATTCATTATCAGTTATGGTATTTAAACTTCAGGTAATGCAGTGGTCTTGTAGAAGTTAAATAGTTGTGATAGGCATCAGCTCCATTTTTAAGTCTTTGAATGTCATTTAGAAGTGTAAATACATAAGAATGAAGATTTTATGGATATCAACTTCTTTATGAGAGAACACAACGTTTCGGAGTTAATGCTTACTCCTTCATCAGGTGTGTCACCTGATGAAGGAGTAAGCATTAACTCCGAAACGTTGTGTTCTCTCATAAAGAAGTTGATATCCATAAAATCTTCATTCTTAAGCTCCATTTTTGTTGTTATCAGTGATTTAGTAAGAAAATATTTGAAAAACTGATAGTGCGTGTTCTTATTTTTATTCTTTCGTTATATCTAAACTGGTGAACTACACATAAATATCTGCCTCAGAGCCGGAGCACTGTGGAAAGCTTAATGCAGTGTATGTGTATATTTTATTTATTTTGGGTTTTATCTGCTTTTTTTTGTTTTGTTTTGTTTTTGTTTTTGCTTGCTTGTTTGTTTGTTTGTTTTGCGAGTGTGTTGTTTGTGTGTTTGTTGGTTCTTTTTATTTTTATTATTTTTTTATTTGCTTCTGTAACTCTGTAACAAATGTTATACATGAACAATTACTGCTGAATCAGCAGCCGTGCATGCCCGAATTAAGGTGATGTCTTCCGACATGAAAGAAACTGATATAACCTATAGTCGAGATTCCATAAACGTATATGATGGTAAGAACAAACAAATTATACGCGATTACTTACGCTTGATTTTACAACAGAATTGATTCCTGGTTTCTAATTATTCCTATATTTGGTTTGTGCAAGGTGCTTTCTCTACCAAGAGAAATGCTCCTTAGGTAGCTCATATGTTCAATTTCATATTTGAAATGACTGTTTTACACGTTGAGCCGTCATGATGGTGTTAGTATTAACACAAGCACGGGGCTCAGTAACAATCGAGGAGGACCATTATCATTATTACTGTGTTCCAATCTAAGCGTTCTGTTGGCAACATCGAAAAAGGGACAGTGCATACATCCATGGTGACAGAATTCTGCTTCATCAACAGGGTCAACAGCTTCCAGTACACAGTTGATGAATATTTGTGACCACATAACCCCAACACTCCAGAGTACAGGGTCATCTCTGACTGTCACCATTCAGACGGACTCAAGCTCCGTTAATGAAGGTTTCCTAATGGAGCACTACGAAGCGCCAAGTAATATTTTAACAAGACTTTCTGAAAGTAGTCTGTAGTTTGAATGTGTTGACATCTTACTTGTTGTTCTTGAATGTCAGAGGCATGCACGTTGAGTTTTAAAAAGTTCTAAAGACCTTCCTTACCGGTTGACGGCTACCCTCGAAATGATGCATGAAAAACACATGTACACGCACGTCCGTTAAAGATAAAGATAGCTAATTATTTTTGTCTTTTACATACCTCTAAATACAATAAACGTAAAAGCTAATGATGCGCACATACAATCCTTACAAAGGACTATAACTGCAGTTTACTCGAAAGACTGAAAAAAGCGAAAATGAGAATGGTATTATAGGATTCTGTGGATGATATTTGCAAAATCTTCAGCGTTTGCGAACAGCTATGCATTATATAGCTTGCAACTTATTCGGATGTTCCCCACCTTATTCACACGGTCTTTAGATACATAAAAACACACTTTTCATAAGTTCTGGTTATTAGAGTCCATTATGACCATGCCTCTTGCCTAAATTATGTATTGTGCAAACGTCTTGGACGTTTCAGGAATCGCTTTCATAACTCATAAGAACTACGTGTTGAGGAAACAAGAGCCCCAGGCTTTATCATGAGCCTTATCAGCCTGTCATGATGTCTAATGGGCCAGTGAGCCAATGAGCCAATGATCAAATCACACTTCTTTGTTGCATTCACACATTTGATTTGATTTTTTGAACCGATGCATCCATTTATTCTTTCATATAACATCATACAGTCATTTTGTCTGTTTAACGCTGCTTTATACACCTGGCCCCGATTTCTCGAAACAAACGTAAGTCTGAGTTTTGACTTCAGTTCAAGTTTTTGCTCAAATTTGAGAAAATGCAGGAACATGCATTTTCCAGAATGAATGGAAATTGGCATCTAGCTCAAACATAGTAGACAATCTGAATTTGGTGGACAGATTTCTTTAGTTGTTTGGACTTTTTTAGTCTAAAAAATGCAGTTGAGATAAAAATTCAGCTGTTTCAAATTGTCAAATTCAGTTTGAGATTTGAGTTAAAACTTAAGTTTGTTTCGAGAAATCGGACCCTGAACCATCATAGCAGTCAGCTCCTCTCAGTTAGTAAGAGTTCTCTGCAGTTACAAGTATGAAACAACTAAGGTTGTACGAAGGACAACCTCGCCTCCTTTGACGATGCGTGGAGGAATATACTGAAATGGATGGGAATAGACGATTTACTAGTGAGTCAGGTTGAAATATCTTCCTTGTGGGACTAATACTGATACTATGATCATTTGTCACGTTGTATTGTTTGGATAATTGACCTGTGAAGGTCCCGGGGTAGAATAGGCCTTCAGCAACCCGTGCTTGCCATTAATGGAGACTATGCATGTCGTAAGCGGGATCGGGTGGTCAGGCTCGCTGACACATGTCATCGGTTCCCAGTTGCGCACATCGATGCTCACGCTGTTGATCACTAGATTGTCTGGTCCATACTCGATTATTTCCAGACCGTCGCCATATAGCTGGAATATTGCTGAGTGCGGTGTAAAACATAACTCACTCACTCATTTGGATAACTTAACTGTCAATATGAAGTTTGTTTTTGTTTATTTTTGAGAGCTTCCTCAAAAGACGATACCTAAACAATTTATATGTAACAGGACTGTTATTTATCAAAGCCAGGTAGCACTGTGAATGACCCTTTACTGAAGAGGATATGTTCCCGGATAAGCGTTCCGACTGACAGCACTGGTCTTTCTAATACGCTCAAGTTCTCCACTGACAATAACGATGTCAACAAAGGATTCCAGTTGGAATCATTCAATAGCAACAACTGACCATAAGGAATGCTCGTGACGTTTTGAAAAAAGGATGTCGTTTACGTTTCACAAAGGGAGACAATTGATAATCAAAGTTTCAGTGAATATTCTGTTCAGCTGACAACTTGGTCGTAAGGAAACGCATCCTTCGAAATTCAGTCCACACTCCTTAACGATATTCATCCTTCATTCAACATATGGTACTGCCATCTGAAATGCCAGTCCTTCATATTTCCAATTCATCCTGGGTTCAGTCACTTTCATATATTTCAGCACTTTTCTCCACCCATCTCTAAATACCATTCGGGTCACTATAAACCACAGTTGTCTTGTAATATCTTGTAACTGATGTGACCACCATCCAACAGGACTCGGAAGTGTTTCAAAATTATGACGGCGGTCAGTATATATTCGTGTCATGACCAGACAAAACATTCTAGTGATGTACATCAACGATGCAGGTTACCGAGTCTGATCACCCTATCCCACTGGTTGCGAGTCTGACCACACGATCCCACTAGTTGCCTCTTTAAAAAACATCTCAACTTGGGTTAAAACCGCGAGCATTCCGGGTGATGTTCTCATGCCAAAGGGCAATATTTACACCTCGTCATAACACAAGAAGGGGAAAGATTTTACCTTTCTTCACTCCAAAGGGCAAAGACATATTTACAAATAATTTACAAGGCATGTGGTTGTCCAAAATATCGTGCCTTACAAATGACCCCTTAGACATTCCTGTAGTAGAACAGTTCACGTTCATATTCAATTACATCTTTAGAAGTTTTGAATCTGAAAAATGTTGACTTAGTAACAAAAGAACTACCTCCATAGCAATGTTGTACTTGCTTACTTGTAAATGAAATAACCCATAATCTTCGCTATAGCTATACACTGATGGACATTTCCCTTTGTTTTTCGAATATGAACTTTAATGACAATGACATTAGCACACCAATTTTGTTAAGGTTCGGTTCATATTCAACTGATACATATTTACTTTCAGCATACTGCATACATGCAAGTGGTTTCGGGCTGCCAGGACAAATAAAACACTTCTGGTATTTATTTCAGATATCAGTTCTTATCAGCAAAGTACTTTTGGAAGAGGGTTATGATTACTTGCTGATGGGGTACACACTCAGCTGTGCTGACGTTTAAGTGGGTAAACGCTATCACGCACTCACCTCGAGCTGAAATTCCTGAGTTGTTGTCCAAAGTTTGTCATATGCCTCGGCAATTTGTTCAGACATTTCAACAGCATTAGAAATGATAGAATTTGTACGCCATGGTGTGGGTTCTGCTAGAGTATATCATGTTGTTACGAGAGTGTACGTTTTGTAAATTGTGTTATTAATTAAGTAATAATTGGGTCACAACCCGTAGTGATAGTTATTATAGGTCACATTTCGTATCATAAATGTTCAGTGATATTAGTATTTTATCAGGAGGCCTTGAAGGTAGTTCTCTAGAGTTACCTCCTTTGAAAAAGGTAAACTCGAGGCTCACCGAGAGTATTCTACGTTAGTGGCGATGGTTGTAAGTGTTTGAACGTTCTTGAATCAATGACTGTATATATAAAGGCTAGTTGTCATGTTGTCGACACGGATACAGATTAATTGGAATAAATATCTGCCAATCTCCGTCAGCGCTTGATCTACATAACCGCTGCCTGACTGCTCGTTGTGTTACATTCTGCGTAACCCTTTCTCACTCTCACATCAAGATTTCGGTGAGCTGACATTATATTTGTGAACAATTGCTTTAGAATTGACTCATTTGTATTGTATATGAAACCTCTTGTGAATGTTTTGTAATTTGCCTTTGTTTTTGCTGAAGACAAAAATATTGAAAATCTTAGACTTATCGGTGTTGTATTTTACTGGTTCTGAGGGGATTTATTACACCTTTTGTCACGGCAATTATTAACTGTAACAATGTCATGAACCACTTCATACACTACCCATCACAAGATAAGACTCACTAGTGCAAATGTAACCACTCTGTCGCCTGTTCTAAACGAGATATAGTTGTTTCCCCAGTTCTGAAACCATGTAGAATAGTCCAATGTTCATTTGTTTGTCTGGAATGAGCTGCAGAATTACGACATACAGACAGATTGGATGCAATCATATGTCTCTTTGGAAACCACAAACGTTCAAAACTCTGTCTACATGGGTTAAATGTGTGAAGTCCCTTTCTAGTGTCCCCGTCCGTGATATTGCTGGAATATTGCTGAAAGCAGCGTGAAATAGTATTCGCTCACTACTTTGGAATATGAACTGTGACTGACACTTCATGTTTGGTATATAAATATCCACTCGACCCGTGAAGGATAGAATAGGTAGATCGATTCTCACGTTGTTGATCACTGGATTGTCTGGTCCAGACTCGATTATTTACAGACCGCCGCCATATAGCTGGAATATTCTGGGTGCGGCGTAAAACTAAACTCACTCACTCACGAAATACCCACTCGTAAAGTAGGATAGTCCCGGCATTTTATATTTAATTATCAATTGCTGTACGCTCTGTAATAGATCAACCTATATATCTATTTCGATTCTGTATCCTTATCCTCTCTTTCAAATCTCAATAAATAATTGAGTCTCAAATAGTTGCTGGAAACATTCTTTTGTTATGGTATCCAAGTCGACTCACCGATTACATTCGTCCATGGCGTGAGTTGTTGTATCACTTGGTGGGGTAATTCTTTATTTACAGTAATGACGTCAGTTATTGATATTGATGCTATGTACACATTCATTTACATGTGCTTTAACAGGGTATATAACCACTGCATATATTTACAAATCTTTCGTCACTGCCGTCCTACTGAATTGATCGGGTAATATAATCATCAGTGTACATCCCTGAATGCGATTGTGGGATATTCCATGACACTGTCGCTGGGTAACATACAGACAAAGTAAAGTAGGTCAACTGATCTTTCGCAAGAATGTCGTCGCACGCTCCGACTATAGTGACATGCTATAACTGTATGTAACGGGCACCTAAACCACCGTCAGATTCATTATGGCGGATGAGATGTTTAGCGGGCGGTTTCTCCAGGGAGCATTGCTGTGCCTGGTGCTGGGACTCCACATTGCATGTATGTACGACTGAATGAGTCTATATTTACTCAGTGTTCACGTTGGCGTGTCGTCACGCTCGCATGATCCTACACCGCGAGGAGAGTCAGTACCTGGCCTATACCTGTCAGGTGTCAAGTGAAAAATGACGTTGTTGTTTATCAGGTGGGGGACAAGTAATATCAAGGCACTATATCGCTTCACCCTTACATCCTGATGCCACGTTATGTCTCTACATGCATTCGCCTATGTTCGTTATCGATCTAACAATGGCAAATAATCGAGTTTCGCGTAGGCTGGTGATTACTGTTTAAGGTCTGGTATGCTGAAATAATCACGTGAGTTCCGCATATTTTATCTGAAATACAATATTTTCCTTTAAATTCTTGTCAAGGTTTTCGATAACCCACCATGTGTGTGTATATTTGCAATGTAAACAAGATTCAACTATTATAAGATGTTCATTTCTTCACACTCCACCCCACCTCACCCCACCCGACAAATATGTGTATCATGTTTTGGGTACCCGCCTTTGATTTCATGTAACCCACACCACTCCTATCTTCAGTAACCACCGTTTACACCTGTATCGGCATAACAATGCTTACGACCTGACTCTGTATAGACCGTGGGGCGTTGAACGTGAGGTGTCAGCTTTGTCCTACTGTTACATGGCTTACCTATAGTGGCTTAACATCTGAGTCAGGAGCTTTGTATATCCAAACTACACACTGAGATATTTCTGAACAATATTCAGCGACAGATCCTTGAACGTTTACGTCTGTTTAATTGTTCGGGTTTTCACAAGGTGTACCCTCAGCCTGTGAACACACATGATTTTGGAGTTCGACAGAACTCCATACGAATTGAAAGGGAGCCCCAGGGCTTGCATTTCACTTAGGGCTGGGTGAAGAGGAAACAGAGCATGGGGTGTTTTATGGATAAACTTCAAAATCTTCTGAGCCGTTGAAAATAAATGATTTTGATAGACACAAATACTTTTAGGAACTTCCCTTAAACTGAAAAGGCGCCCCCGTGTCAAAGGAAGTTAAGGGAAACATAGATTTGTTTATTTGGGGAATTTGTGATTTACTGATCTTATACACTCCAAGGTCTGGATGGAACTGAAAATACGATAATAAAGGAACTGTGAGACATACACAGTTGGATTCTCCTAAATTGTGAATATTGTTTCCAAAATGATAAGGTATGTTCATGAGGTGCATTTTTTAAATTAAATTATTTTCAATCGCTGCATTTTCTGGCCAGACTTAATAACATACAATCGACTTTTTATAACACAGGTTCCTTTCAAAAGTGTTGTCGTTTTATTTAACAGAGGCCTAAGAGCATATTTTGTGGTGCATATAAAATGTCGACAACGCAAGTGTGTGGTTAACAAAGGTATATGTCCAGTCTAAGTAAACTTAACCCCAGCGTTATTCGTTACACTTCTAAACTGGGTCTAACAAAACCTAATAGGATGTCGCGTCAGGTAACCTTTGAGATAGACCAGTCAGAGCACAACTTACCAAATCGCGCAAGTGGACATTGGCGTATACCTTTTGAACCTTTACCCACGCAAAGGGTTGTACCCAAACGATTCCGAATGCTATTTTCCCCTACGATCGCTTCCTAGCGATGCACACGAAGCACGTCACAACAGTGAGTAAACAGTCGCTGAAAATAGCGTTTATGTCAATATTCAAGACTGTCAGCTTGCGGAAATATTATCTATTGGTAACAATGTCAACAGAAACCTACAAACTTATATACTGCAGGTCAAATATCAGCGTTATATGCGTTATATGCCGTTGTCTGATTAGTTAAATCCATCTCACATTTGATTGGACGGTCATAGGTCGCTCAAAGGTTACCTGACGCGACCTCCTACTAGGCTTTGTTAGACCCAGTGGTGGAGTGTAACGAATAACACCGGGGCTAAGTTTACTTAGACTGGGTATATGTCAGATCTTTCATGAAAGGTCAGAAGCTGTGTTGACAAAAGCTTGTTTTCTTTACTAGGGGCTTGCAACGAGGTTCTCCAAGCATATCAGTATGAGCAGACTGTGAATTCTGATGGATACCCAACTAGTTATGGAAGGTAATATACAAAAACACCATCAAAAACATCTCGCTGTTCCCATCAACGCCCGAGGAGGGATGCATACCCACGTGATGCATGTATATGTGATCATAGCTGATACGTATATTGACAACTGTGAATCGGTCATATCTATTCTTAGCCATTTGGCATGATATGGCAAATGCTCTCCATTGAGTACATGTCCTCTTAAAGAGTACACATGTTTCACGTCCCCAGGATATATAGACTCGATCTACACGTCTTTACTTTTCGTAAAGACCAATGTACCGGCGACATATTGTGAAACCAATACATTTTCCCATTGTAGCCACGTGTCACTTCGTAAACAACATTTGGTAGAAAAGTGAGTGAGTGAGTTTAGTTTTACGCCGCACTCAGCAATATTCCAGCTATATGGCGGCGATTTGTAAATAGTCTGGACCAGACAATCCAGTGACCAGCAACATGAGAATCGATCTGCACAGTTGGGAACCGATGACATATGTCAACCAAGTCAGCGAGCATGACCACCCGATCCCGTTAGTCGCCTTTCATGGCAAGCATGGGTTGCTGAAGGCCAATTCTACCCCGGGATCTTCACGGGTCTCCGGGTAGGTAATCGAAACTGGGTCTTCCACATTACGGGGGAACGCTTAAATCACTAGGCTAACCCGACTTTTGTAAGAAAACTGAGGGGGCAGTATACAGACGTTATAGACTCGGTATTTGTGCAACAAGGTTACGATATATAAGACACCAGAGGAAGTCATTTAACAGTTGACTTGACCTCACTTGTGTTCTTGATGTGTATCAGAGTAGGAACAGGTTACACCTACCCCTTGCGAACACTTGACTTGTCTGGAGACCAACACTTTTAACATTTCTGTCAGCGTTAACATCCCTAGAAGCGTTCAAGGGTCAAACTGCCGAATGTGTCCATCCAAAAGTCTTCTAGCCGCGAACAATGTTACTTAACTTTGCTAGAAGTCTGATCAATGTCCAGTGCCTTGACCATGTCTCTCACAAACGTACACTCGCATTCAATCACTCGCTCGCTCTCTCACACACACACACTCTCTCTCTCAAACACACACTCATACACTCACATATTCTCCCTCTCTCTCTCTCTCTCACATCGCATCTCTCTACCTCTCTTGCACACACACACACACACACACACACACACACACACACACACACACACACAAATACACACACAAACGCGCGCGCGCATTTATTGCGTATTTAAAAGTAACAAAGTGCATCGTGCTTTCGTGCTCTCTTCCTGTTTCAGTAATGTCAACTGCTGGTGGAGGATAGAGACGTCCAGGTCTGGGGAGCACGTCGTGGTATCCATCATGGATGCTGACATTGAAGTGTCACCTAACTGTAATGCTGACAGTTTGACGATTTATAACGGTAAGATTAATACTTGTAAGATACAAATAGCTCTGTCACATTACAGCACAGGTACTTAACTTACAGATTTTTAAAACTGAAATTTGTTCTATCATTGTGAAAACATTTCTTTGGTGTTTTAGAACTGATATGTAATCGTAATACGGATGAAATTGAGAATCTTTCAAAACTACTTTATGAAAGCACTATGACAAGTAAATATTAACTATAAACACACTATGGATAACACACTGTTGACGTTGCACAAGCTTGATAACTTGTCAGTTTGTTTTTTAACATCATTCTCAGGAATATTCCAGGGGTATGACGCTGCTACGTGAATAAACGAGAGAATGATATCATGAATACCGATCTTGGATATCATCACTTTTCAGGCGGTCACGTTAGCCCCGTCTCACATGTTATACGGACAGACACAGGAGTTCGAATCTCTGTTTGGACTTAAAAATAGACATCTAGATTTTTGCAGTCATATGTTGTATTATAAGTTATGATTAACACATAGCTCAATTTTAAATGAACTCGGTCAAAACATGGTTTTATATTCTACCGCTAAACGCACTGCATAAAATACACTACCGGTAGAATTCACTTCCCCACCGATTTTGTTCAAACTTGATTGCATAAATCTAGATTCATAGTTTTGATATTTGTTTATCCAAACAGAGATTCAAACACTGTGCTGCCAACAGCATATGCGGAAAGGAAAGTGGCCTCTACCCCCAGACCACAAAGGGGTACATGTACAACGGTCCCTAAACCATGTGTGTATATACGTATTCCCTTTAAGGGAACAGTAACGTATGTAGACCGACTGTTACAAACACTTGAGGAGTTTCCATGGTACCATTGGTCTGAAGTATGAACTATATAGTCATATTTATCGTGGGGAAAATGTAATTGTTTCCTCAAGGTTTAGGAAACAATCAGTCCAGTGACTTCCTCACAACCTCCGAAGTATAAACTATATAATCATATTTATCGTGAGAAAAAATGTAATTGTTTCGTCACGTTTCAGGAAACAGTCAGTCCAGTGACGTGCTTACAACCTTCTGCGGAACCGGAAAGGAACAGTTTATCAGCAATGGAACATCTCTGTACATAGAGTTCAAGACCAATGACAACATCAACAGGAAGGGATTTCAACTCAGATATTACAGTGCTAAAAGTAAGATACACAACTCGGTTTGTGCATCATTTGATACAACGGCGTTTTAACGACAAGGAGTTAAAACATTACACTATCTTGATGGTACTATTTTACTTTTTTATTGCCATTACTTTCTGTTCAATTTTGTCGTGCTGATGTATTTCGGGCAATGAAATATTGAGGTGTAGTACCGTCCAAAGTTGACGATAGTAAGTAGTCACTTTCTTACAAGCGATGGAAGGGGAAGGAAAGGATTAAATGAAGTTTCTCCCGAAGGAGGACAGCCCTTAACCATTTCATTTATACTATTAAATGTTTTGTTGCAGTTGTGACTGACTGTGGAGGTTCATTCACAGCGACTGCGACTGAGCAGTCCATCCAATCCCCTTCAGCGAGCCAAATCAAGTAGGTGACCTATCCATGCAGGATATGTGATCTTGTGTGAACATGTGAATCCTCACTCAGCCTACAGCTTTACACTATTCAATAGTCTCCATCCCATAGACCACATCTGTTTGGGCTTTGTTCTACTCTCGATTTACACAAAACAATCTGTCTCGAGTCTTGGTTCGAAGGTTTGTTGTTTAACGTCGCACTCTGCAGTGTTCAAGCTTTATGTTGGAGGTCTATATATAATTGAGTCTGAATCTGACAACCCAGTGATCAACAGCATGAGCATCGATCTACGCAAATGGGATACGATGACATGAGCCACCCAAATCGCTGGTCGTACTACCGGATGCCTTTCACGGGAAGCATGGATTATGCCGCTTTTAGCAATATTCCAGCAATATCGCGGCGCGGACACAAGGAAATGGGATTTTCCCATGCGGGGAATTGAACCCGGGTCTTTGACGTGCCGATCGGAGGCTTGGCTACCAAACTGTCCCCTCACCAAACTTATAGCTCTACATCGCCTTAGGTATATTCTACCTCAATCTCACATGTCATGACAAACTTTTAGACTTGAAACCCAGCTCATGCCTCACTCACGACCATGACCCAGATAGTATCCGCAATGCTACGTCATTTCAGTATTGGATATCAATGTATGTCCGCATCTGATTTAACATTTACTATAATGTATTTTCAGCTTTCTCATGTGTGACTGGATAATCACAGCCCAAAACAGTGATCAAACAATCGTCCTAGAGTTGGATATGTTTTCACTTCTTGAAAGCCAGGATTGCTGGGCTGACAGGCTGTCCTTCTATAACGGACAGGTTGCTACCGGTAAGTAACCCATGTGTGACACGGTTACTAACATGTTGCCCAGTGATACAAGATGGTGCTTAAGGGCAGTCTGTGTATTCGGTGTCCGCCCGGTAAATCCACATTTGAACAATACCAACTGTACGCTAAAGCCGCGGTTCCGCGAATCGCCGCGAAAGCCACAGTGAGTAAGGGAATCAATACCGTTTTCTCCAAATAAGCGTCACCGATTCAAAATTTTTCCATGAAGTTTATTGTGACCTTTCATTTTTAAATCAAAATGTCATTACTGAAACGGCGGAAAAATGCTCATTTTGGAAAATCTAGTCATTGAATTTGCTTTGAAACACCTATGAAATGAAAAGCGTGAGGCGTATGTTTGTGATATCCATGACCATTCTTCTAAATTGTTTTAGTACTTTTTTGTTTTTAGTAGGAATGTAAACAATACAGTAATGATTTTCAATGTTCATTCATTGCATTTCATTTCTATATACGGACATATGACATATTTCATATATAATGTATTCTTTGTTGGTTTGGGTCTTTTTGTTTAACGCCACACTTAGCAATATCCCAGCTGTGTGAATGTAGTCAGTAAATATCCCAGCTGTGTGAATGTAGTCAGTAAATATGCCAGCTGTGTGAATGTAGTCAGTAAATATCCCAGCTGTGTGAATGTAGTCAGTAAATATATCAGCTGTGTGAATGTAGTCAGTAAATATGCCAGCTGTGTGAATGTAGTCAGTAAATATGCCAGCTGTGTGAACGTAGTCAGTAAATATATTAGCGGTGTGAATGTAGTCAGTAAATATATCAGCTGTGTGAATGTAGTCAGTAAATATGCCAGCTGTGTGAATGTAGTCAGTAAATATCCCAGCTGTGTGAATGTAGTCAGTAAATATATCAGCTGTGTGAATGTAGTCAGTAAATATCCCAGCTGTGTGAATGTAGTCAGTAAATATATCAGCTGTGTGAATGTAGTCAGTAAATATATCAGCTGTGTGAATGTAGTCAGTAAATATCCCGATCAGAGAATGCATGCTAGACATAATGAACATCGAGCTAAACAACTTGACGTTGTAGTATATATTGTGATAGGTTAGCATTTTAGTAATGAACCGTTAGAAATGAGCCGTATATGAAGTTTGTATAACTGAAGCGTGTTTTCCTGGGCCCGAAAACCTCAGCGTTCTTGGAACGTGAAGATCAGGGTTAGAATTGCTCCTCAGGTTGTCGTAAAAGGTGACTACCGGGATTTGGGCGGTCAGACTCGCCGAGTTGATATTCGACTGAGGCGTTTATCTACAACCAACAGGCCATCTCGACCTTATGGCGACAGATTGGCGTTCCCTTTTGTTTACTGCGAAAGTGATTAATACCCTGAAAGCGGTATAAGAACTCGAAAACTTACATGTAATTGTAATATTGCTGTTGTCTATTTTCAGAGTCGGAGCTATTAGCTCATGCGTGCGGGTCATCCTCCATGTTTTTCCAGAGTTCGGGAAACAAAGCCCTTGTTCGTGCTCGAACACATCTGAGAACCTTCACAGCTGACATCTTTCGCATACGTTACAAAGTGGTTTACAGTAAGTAGATCTATGTGTACGGGAATTCAAATATTTCATCTTTTTTTAAAATATTATTGTAAGTCATATATCTTTCATATGGTATGGTTTTCCACCGAATTTAGCAATATCCCAGCTATATCAGGGTGGGGGGACATCGGAAATGAGCTCCACACATAGTACCCATGTACGACATGACGAGCCAACGCCTTAACAACCAAGCTACCCCACCGCCAAGCTGTCGGAATCCAGTGTTAATGTAATCCTGTTTTTACGCATGTCAAGTTTGTTAGAATGAAGCTAATCACTGTTCATATTTCAATTATAAACATCGTTTTATATCACACACACACACACACACACACACACACACACACACACACACACACACACATACATACATACATACATACATATATGTATATGTATATATATGTATGTATGTGTGTGTATATGTATATGGCATGTGTGAGTGTGTGTATCATATCACACACACACACACACACACACACACATATATATATATATATATATATGTGTGTGTGTGTGTGTGTGTGTGTGTGTGTGTGTGTGTGTGTGTGTGTGTGTGTGTGTGTGTGTGTGTGTGTGGAGGGGGTTACTTCTGTTTTATGTATTTATTTTACGTTTTATGCTAAACTAACCACGTTCTTTCACCCTATTTCTTCTCCACCCAGGGACGACGTGCGAGTTGAATGTGAGGCCAAGAGATGACTATCCAAGTTATATCCTGTCCCCTGGCTACCCAAATAACTACTACAAGTAAGCTAGTTGACAAATGTAGTATTTTGAATGTGGTTATTATACTATTAGATTTATGCAACGTCTGAAATGATCTTGAAGTCCTTTCACATATTAAAATATACAGTTCAGGCATCTTTTCATGAATCAGCTGTACTGTTCTGTTTGCGAATAAGCTTAATAACCAATACTGGGGTTTCCTTTGGGTCATCCTCGGTTCGCCCTCAGCATTATGCTCGTATCGTATGCTGAAACAAATACTGTATAAATATACGTAATACTATAGTAGGGACGGAACGCCCAGTGGATAAAGCGTTCGCTTGTCACACCGAAAACCACGGTGCAATGTGTAAAGCCCATTTCTAGTGTTACCCGCCGTGATAGTATTTAAAGATTACGAAAAGCAAAAACATACTCATTGCACAGCCTGGATGCATGCTCATTGCATAGTTTACAGACTGATTCAAATGGCTTTACGCTAATATAGCTAAAGTATATTGCACTATCTGCCAAGTGAGACACTGGAGCATTAGAGTGAGTGAGTGAGTGAGTGAGTGAGTTTAGTTTTACGCCACACTCAGCAATATTCCAGCTATATGGCGACGGTCTGTCAATAATCGAGTCTAGACTGGACAACCCAGTGATCAACAACATGAGCATCGATCTGTGCAATTGGGAACCGATGACATGTGTCAACCAAGTCAGCGAGCCTGACCACCGGATCCCGTTAGTCGCCTCTTACGACAAGCATGGTCGTATCTGGAGCATTAGATCTGAAAAAAAGACGTGGATGTGGTTCATACGGAAAGATGGACAAAATAAGGACAATCTTGCTTGTATTTATGTAATCGATGTCTGTTCTGGTCTTTCCACAACATCAAGCAAATATATCTGTGAAAGAATGTGGCCACTGAGTTTGAGAGTCAGTCAAAACGTTTTGAATTTTTACTTTTTGTGGCAGTTGTGTGACAAGTCTATGAATTATTGCCTAATCCCTGTATGCATCGACGTCTTCTCTGTTTTGTAGTAACTTGAATTGTGTGTGGACCTTATCAACATCTAACCCCCGTCATATTGCACTCGACATCATCTACAACAACTTTGATGAAAGCACTGACTGTGCCAACGATTTTGTTCAAGTGTATGACAGTAAGTATATGTTTTAGTAAAATATAAGTTCAATTTCCATCTTCCTTAATCCTGAATTCGTTTATACTTGTTGGGCAGATGGAGTAGGGGTAGTACAATGGTGAAAGGAAATAATAATGAAATAAGACATAATCTTATAGATAACTGTGTTTTACAATCTGCTTAGGTCCGGGGATCGTGAGTTCGAATCCCCGATCATGACTCTTTTTCAACACCATCATCGTTCACGCGATGTCACAGCCGTCAAAGTGGTATTTATCTAATATCTGCATTACTTTGGTCTGTACTTGTACGTTAATCAGAGCATACCCTATTTGAACATTTTACAAGAAATTGCGTACACCTTACATATATATTCCTGCCTGCAGCTAATAATGCCAATGAAACATTAGGACCACTGTGTGGTCTCCACAACGGTACGTTGATTACACGGGGATCCGTTATGAAGGTTGTCTTCAAAACCAATGGTGCTGGCACCGGGTCTGGTTTCCGACTGAAGTACAGGAGAGTTGACCATGACGGTAAGTAACACTATACAATCTTTAAAATACCATGGGGTGTGTACTAAAAGTAAGCGGTTCTAAACTACATGCACGTTACGTTCCACGTTTTTATTCATTCTTTTTTAACTTTTTAAACCTTTCCGAGATTCCGCTCTTAAAAGGTTCTTGTGATGGCATTCACATGCATGATAAAGCCCGACTCGAGACCGGGGTGTGGAGGGTAGGGAGAAGTAAGACCGACAGCCTGAAGGTCTTACTTCCCCGCTGAAGATGGTCGCGGACTTACCCAACCGTAACCCCGGGGGTGCTTTATCGTAAAAACTGTAAATAATGGAAAAGTAGATGTAAAATTAGATTAATGAATCAGCGTAACAATAACTGAAGCGCTTGTAAAATCAATTTATTGACAGTTATTGGCCCGCATGCTAATCTGACAGATTCGATGCCATTCCAGCTAGGGAAGACATTTGCACTTTGAAATTGATCTAACACGATTTTTTTCACCTGATTTCAAACACTCACAGATCATCTGAATTTGAATTTTGAAGTTAATATAGAGTAAGAAAAACGTACAACATAGGAACAGGTCCTACTTTCAGAAAGTAAGACCTGGAACATGGGTCTTACTTACAACACGTACAACCTGAGAGCAAACAATAATCTCAAATGCGGTTATTCCGGGCGAAGACGATTGGTTTGATATATAGTGAGAGCATCCTTCAGTTTTAAACTAGATTATCAGTGGAAAGTATTCTTTCTGGGTTGGTCTGCAAGTATTGTCTTTTCCTTCTTGTGATACATTGCCTTCAACGAAAGTAAGACACCGGCAGATCATATACACAGTATATATTATTTCACATTTTAAAGTCTAAAGATAAATGGCTATATTTGGACTATCAGAAGATTCGGCCTCTATTTCTCGTGCCAGAAATGCAAAACACCAAAATTTGGAAGAAACCCGAATTCTTTGGATTAATGGCTTGAATAGCAAAAATGCTGCAGTTAATGATGCAATGCTTGTTCAGAAAGTGGAATTGTTTGGCACACAACTTGGCATTTTGGATTTTTCATATTCACGTGGTTGGCTGTCACGTTTCAAATCTCTTTTTTCTCTCTCAAAGAAAAAAAAACTACCACGGCGAAGCAGCTAGTTCAGACAAAACGGCAATTTCAAAAGGGAGAGAAGAGTTGAAATCAGTGCTGAAGAATTACGAACCTGATAATATTTTCAATTTTGATGAGACAGGTTTAGTTTATAAATTAGGCCCCAATTGCACTCTCGCTTTGAAGGCTTGATGAGGTGTAAAAAGATCAAAAGAGCATATCACAGTAGCCCTCTGCTGCAGTGCCAGTGGGACAATGAAAACGAAAGCATTTGTCATTGGCAAGGCAAGGTGAACGAGGAGCTTTGGCCGAGATTATAACACAGGAGACTTAAAGGCCGTCACCCACTGTTAGACAATGCTGCTTTCCACAAGAATGTTCGACTGACCAATGTCACTGGTCACTACCCACCCAACACAACTGCCCACATACAGCCTATGGATGCTGGGATCATCAGAAACTGTAAAGCTCTTTGCAAGAGGTCGTTGGTGAAACATTACATCACCTGTACCAAGAATGAACAACCACAGACACTAATATTAAGGTTAGCAATCCGATTCGTGAAGTCAGCCTGGAGTGATGTTAGTGCAAAGAGTATCAGCAGTTGTTTCAAACACGCTGGTATAATTCCGTCTCCAGCTGTGACAGAGGACGACGACGGCGGTGACTCGGCCCTTGTCGAGCTGCAGGTTTTGATGCAGCAGTTACCCTAGAGTGATGGCGACGACGTTCCAACTGTTGAGCAATACGTAGAGGAAGACACAGTCGTGGAAACCAGTCAAGAGCTGACCGATGAAGAAATTCTCACCAAAGTGCAGTCGACAGACGACAAGTCTGACGATGATGAACCACAAACAGTTCTCGCTCCAACAGTAGCTCAGGCTCTTGAAAAAGCAAACATTTTGCTTACATTCTACGAGTGCAAAGGCGACGAATCATCGGTGAATTTAGCAACGGATTTATTTTTAAAAACTGTAAAAAAAAAAACAAGCCAAGAAAACAAACAACTATGAAAGACGTTTTCAGGAAATAATATGTTACATATGAAATGTTATGTAAGATGTGAAGTAAGTTGTATAATGAACACATGTAATATCAGCGTGCTGAAACGATTTATTTGTGCAACATTTATGTGTTATGATTTACAGGTTTGTATGCATGCATACACGGTATATGAATAAATTTTCAATATACACCATCAACACGTTGTTCTTGTTTGATGTTAACCGGACGCCTCGCTATCCGTGTGTGACCAAAATGTCCGGATAAACGAGGTTCGACTGCACAAGTGTTTCAGTGTGCACAGTTCGTGTTCGTGCGAAAATGTAACAGACCTTTGTCTGTTATTGTAGAGTGTTACTCTTTTTCACAGATTCCTACTTCACCACACAGGCTCCAATAGCAATGGCACTTACAGCAACATCGACTCCACAGAACCTTACGTCTCCCGGCTACCCTGCCCAGTACTACAAGTAATGTCAATTCCTTACCAATAATGGTATTTCTTCAACCTCAGGTTATGTAAAATACAGTGACAATGTAGAATTTGCCGTATTTTATATTTTCTATATAAATTCAGGTGTTTACCTATAGATTTAGATATATTCTTTTTATAATGAGTCAGTTCAGTTAAAAGCTTAAAACAAGTTGTTGGGTTTTTTTTGGTTTTTTTTGTTCCAGAAACAAATATCATATTTGGACCATTAACGCTGAATCAGTACATCTGTTGTCCGAATTCAGATCATTTCCTCCGAAATGTTGAAATTTTATATTTGAAAATTATGCAAAACACAGTGATCATGTGTAGCAATTTGGATAATCCGACCGAAAGTAAACGTTGTTTTTATCGTTCGAAATCAGTTGATCAATGAATTTCTCAAATTCGAATTAGCACAGGTTCTGACAAATCTGTAATGATACTTCGACATGTTTGGTCAGTTATGAAGTGTGGTGTGCATGGAAACATGTTTCGTTTTCGTGTTATTGCAAACAGAACTTGGAAAGAAATTGTGTACATGCTCTAGGTCCATGCTTTGCATTCTCCCTAAATGAGTTTCTTTTTCTCTGTAAAAATCATCTATTCCCAAACAGCACTTTTCCCCGTCATGACGTTTGAATCTCGTCAGTTTTTTAAATTAATTATTTTTAACTATTTGAGGCAATTGCTGAGCAATTCCAGATCAAATTGATCAATTCATGGTTTTAAGTTTACTTAAAATGCGTGTTAGGCTTTCTGAAATTGCTCAACTGAGGAGTTGAACTTTGGCAGAAATTGTTTTTGTTTGTTTCAGTAACAAATATTATATCTGGACCATTACTGCAGCATCATCTGCGCACCTCGTCCGAATTAGGGTCATTTCTTCCCGCATGATGGAATTTGATCAAACCTGTAGTGAAGATTTTATAAGCGTATATGATGGTAAGCTCAACCGTTGATTCTCAAATCATTTATATTTTGAAGGGTTTCACTACAGATCTTCTCAGATGCTTCGCGATTTCTAACGATTTAGTGTGGATGTCTTGCTATCTGTATGAAGAGAAATGCTCCTGTAACTCATCTTCGGTTCCATGGTTATTTTTTTTATTTGAAAGCAAGAGCATAAATGACATATTAATTGATTATCGTTATTTATTGTTATAATCATTGTCGTTATTGCGATCCGTCTGAACCTTCTGTTGCCAACACAAAAGGGGATAGTGTATACATCCATAGTGACTGAATTTTGCTTCATCAACAGGGCCAACAGCGTCCAGTACACTGCTGATGAAAATTTGTGACCAGATGACCCCAACACTCCAGAGTACCGGGTCATCTCTGACGGTCACCTTTCAGACGGACTCAAGCTCCGTTAATGAAGGTTTCTTAATGGAGTACTACGAGGTGCCAGGTAATATTAAGAAATCTAGTTTGAACATACGGAAGTGGGAGTGGTTCTATAGGTTTCAGTGAATATGTGTTCATTTCGTTCCTGTGGCGGAACATCATATATGAACCTCATAGAAACGGTACTGGGTCATCTTTGACGGACTCAAGTTCCATAAATAAAATTTACCGAAAGGAGTACTACCAATTCGGTAGATAATATTTTAAAATGTTAAACTTCTGAAACTACTTTTTTAAAGAAAGGTAGTGTGAATGGGGCTTAAAGTGTCTGTGGAAGATATCTGTAAAATGCTCAATCTCGTGGGTCATCTTTGTCGGTGTGACGGACCATCCGTAAATAAACTTTTCCCCATGAAGTACTACCAAGAGTCAGAAAATATTTCTTTAGATGTTCAACATTTATAGAAGTATTTTGTGGCCTTTTTTAAAACACCAAACACTATAGAGAATGACTTTATGGTTTTTGATGTTTATAAAGAGATCAATTGCACGTACAGCTGTATGTCTTGGATGAACGTGGCAAATACATCATATAGCTGGTATCTAATTATGCCATTCACCCTGCTATTGACACCTTACAGTCCTTAGAAAAATGTGACATTTTCATATTCTCTGTTTATCAGTGTCCTGTTGCGGTAGGGTAGCCGAGTGTTTAAACCGTTCGCTTATTACGCCAAATACCTGGGTTCGATTCCCCACATGGGCGCAATGTGTGAAGTCCATTTCTAGTGTTCCCTGCTGTGATATTGCTGGAATATTGCTAAAAGCAGCTTAAAACTCGCTCACTATCAATATCATTATCAGTGTTCTGCTACTTGCAGAGGTTGTGTATTACGCAAGCTTCTTGGACGTTTCAGGAACCGCTGTCATAACAACGCCCTCACCTACACTGACATCACTCACAGCCGACAGCAACCCCAAGAACTTAACATCACCTGGATTCCCAGTCGAATATGCTAAGTACGACAACACCGTCTTTAACATCAGAACATCTTGATACCAACATCACCAACATGTTTAGGGATTGGGTGAAGTGAGAGTGAAATGGAATTTGTAGCAGCTGGTCATTGCACTTTCATGAGGTCATGCATGATCGTGAATAATTTTCCTGTACGGGCTTATAGAGCACGCCCACCCAGTTACCATGTTACTGAATAACATGGGCACACCCCTCTGGCCCAGTGTCCTGCTTCAAACTGACCAGTCCTGTTTTATCCCATTACCGCCCAGCATTAGACACGGTAACAACAATTCGCACCTTAACGTGTAACCTGGAATCGAACAACCGACCATCCGTTCTCCGAGTTAGTGCACTAACCACAAGACATCATGTCTTGAAAGACACAGTGACATGGCTCGTTTTTCTGTTAATGCCTTTGCCATGCCTGTGGCCTTGACTCAGAGGTCCTTTCACGGTACAACCCAGTGCAGAGAAGTTCCGATGATAAGCAAAACCAGCCGGGGGCCCTATTAATTTATCATAGGCATTCGAATGTCGTATCGCTACAAACGTTTCGTGGATCGGAATCTAGACTTGTCTAGAATCATCCAAACCCTATTTGCTTCATTTGTACGTGAAAATAGTAACAATTATGAAATTTATCAGTCAAATAATATTGTGTATTTACTAACATGCTATTCTTGTGCAAGTATAAAGTTTTAGAACTGATTTACCGCCATACTGTTTTCATTTTCGGAATTTATTATTCTTGCTATATATGATTAAGAAAAGAGTTACCCTCGTCTGTTCGTTTCTTAAAATATGATCTGCAACTTTCCCTTTTCTCCTTGTAGACGATACGAAAACAATACCCAATAATCAACGTATTAAACAGCACTGAAACCTTACGGATAAGCATGGATATATTCAATCATTTGCAGTTGCCAAAGGTTACCATCTCAAATCTTGTTCCTAGCGACACAGCCATTTATGTTTTCATTATCTTTTTAATTTAAGTGATCGAATATACATATGGACCATCACGGCAGCCAACAACACTCAGTTAGTACGTGTTCGGACTTTGCAGTTATATTTACAAAACAGCAACGGTTGTACAAAGGACTCTCTCTCCTTCTATGACGGTATGTATTTACATGTTTACAGAATTCTCAAAGGACATTTTGCTGAAATAGGTTCCCCAAGTGACTAATACTATGACGTTTTATCAATTTATCATTTAAGAAATAATTTGATCAAGATATCAGCTTTTGTTTGCTGCAAGCTTATGTAAACAAGTCACAATTTAATCAGAATATCATTCATTAAAACAGGAAGCACTGTGAATGACCCGTTACTGAAGACGATATGTTCCCAGACAAACGTTCCGATTGACAGTACTGGTCCTTCCATTACGCTCAAGTTCTCCACTGACAGCCGATATATAGACAAAGGCTTCCAGTTGGAGTATTACTCATTCACAGGTAAACAAACAGTAATGTATATTCGTGCATTCATTTTTTTTATTCGACGCAAGGGTCATGCATCTTGAATAAGGGTGTCGTGTACATTTCACAAAGGGAGACAATAAATATTCATAGTCAGACGTTTTAGTGAACATTCTTCACAAATAGCTCAAGTATTATGTTGGGATTGTTTCTGTTTGTTCGTAAGTAAACACACCATTCTTAGTCCCTCCTAAATATATACTGAACAGTAAAATAAGCGCAAGTCTGACATTTTGATATGTTTTTTTATATAGACAACCAGAAGTATGCCTAAGCATTTATTCTACAGAGAACAGAATCAATTGAATTGGTTTTGCTGCACTGTGACATAATCTCATCAGACACCATTACGTCATTTTACCACGAACATTCCACAATCTCGAACGTTTACTTTTATGAGATTTAATTATTCCGAAACTTGCGCGTGTGTTGTTGAGCAGTAAAATGTCTAAATGTAATTAAATGTACCATTCTAGCAGTTATTATCCAGAAATATGTACATAGGTTCACACATGTGTGCATGCGTGTTGTGTGACGAAATGCTGGGGTGATGTTGAATAGTGTTCCAACTGCGCAGATCGATGTTTATGCTCTTCATACTGGAGTGTTTGGTCCCGACTTGATTATTTACAGACTGCCGTTATTTGCTGGAATACTGCTGCGTGCGGCGTGAAACTATACTCACTCACCGATAGTGTCAGGTATACGTTACGTCAGATGTTGGTACAGATATTATTAGTGTTACCCCTCAATATAAAGGGTGTATTATATCGGCATTGCTTAGCAAATGTGCGAAATGGGTTGGGTTTAAGAACAAAAGATGTTAAACCCAGTCAGTCATATCCAGTTTATGAGTCAGGCAGAGAGGAGATATAATGAGCATCAATATCATATGCAGAGCTTCAACCCAACGCTTGCAACGGAACTGTCACTGCCTCCAGCCGTGAGAAGTACCTGACAACACCAGGGTACCCGGGACTCTACTCCAAGTAAGTGAAACTGACTGGAAGCTGCTTTCGGCATTATACGTTTCACAATAGGGAGGAAGGAAAAACTTGAGTTAAGAGCTAAAATTTGCCAGTTTGGTGAAACCCATATGCAAGACTGAAATACAGAAACACGTTTAGAATGGATCCATGATTCAGCACCCACCCCTTCTGAATCCGTTTATAAACAATGACGTATGGTACGTTTGTATTTATTGTATATCCATAACTCTCTGTGAATGTTTTTCAAACTACTACCGGGTGGCTGTCTTCCTTGAATGGTCAGGGTGGTGGGGTGGCCTAATCTGAACTCAATTCCTCAATACGTCGCGTAAGCTCCACTAACATAGGGTCCATTGTATAATCCCGATCACTGTAATGAGGAATCTCCACTAACATAGGGTCCATTGTATAATCCCGATCATAATAATGAGGAATTTCCACTAACATAGGGTCCATTGTATAATCCCGATCATAATAATGAGGAATCTCCACTAACATAGGGTCCATTGTATAATCCCGATCATATTCTTTCCATAGTAAGAACTGGGAGATTAACTACAATACAATGACAAAAAACAATGTCTTAGGAAGTGTCAGACAGAGCAGTAACATAATACCTATTATGAGAAATAGCTTGAGCGTATATGCTTACTTGCTTGTTTTTTTAGCTTACTTAATACTTATAACATCTTACTTTAGATTAATATCAAAAGTTGCTTCAAAGAATTGTCACCGACAACAACCCTTCTAAGATATATTCCTTAGAATTAACCAAACAACATTACATATGAAACAAAGATAATAACCTGCTAGATAAATCTTGCCAGATACAGAAATCTTCTTTTAAAACATGTGAACAGAGAAACAGTTTAATATACGTTGCCAAAGATACCCTTGCAAATTATTATACATAAAACATAAATGCTAAATTACAGAATAAATAGAATTAGCTTGCCATTACCGTATTCCCATAAAGATAATTTTGACTTCAACTTGAAACTTCATTGACTTGAACATTGGATACAAACTGCCTTGTGCAACATTCCATGTGTCATGTGATATGAGAAATAACCAGAGCTCCAAGAACTAAGAGCAAGTTTTAAAAATACAGTCCACCCTGAATTACCTCCCTTAAGAATGGAGTCCTTAAACTTGATTGGAAATTATCTCCCTTTAAGCAAAACCATCAAGGAACACAAACCTATTCAAGCTTCAAAGAAAATAGAAAAATACATTTATTAATATCTTAAGACGAACAATAAATATATATATTAAATAAAACAGCTTATTCTTAGAAAAAGTATGTTAAAAAAGTATTTTACTAGAAAAATAACATGCTGATGAACTTGAAATGATTCAAATGCATATTTAACTACTAGTAAAAAGTAGTTTTGATTTTCTTACTTGATGAGAACAAATCATAATCTCAACAATTCTAACGGACTTTAGCCCGCGACTTCACGATTTTCAAAATGGCGGCGCGCTGACTGAGGATGGATGCTATTTAAGTTTGTTTTCACCAACTTACAAAATAAAAATTACTTTTCACTGGTGGTAAAATATGTATTTTCTTGATGGACATTAGGATTTTACATGACATTGCTTATAACATAACAATTTCACTCTTGGAATCGGTCAATACAAGGGGGTCAATATAATATTACTTACGATAATATTGTCACTTCGACCAGAACCTCGTTTTCCGAGGAAGAAAGCGTTATATCCATACAAAATCCTTTTGGTCAGCAATGTGTAGTAAGCAGTCTTGATTTTAGACTTGGAAGGGGGCGAACCATCCGACTTCGCACACACTAACAACCAATTTAAGCACAAACTACCTAGTCTGGTGGAAATCTGTGCATAATGACACCATCACCCGACCCCAAGGAACAATTGACGGCAACACAACAATTCGGCATGTCTTTGGTGACGTCGAGAAATCAGCAAAATGACGAGCTTCCTATACATTTTCTATACATTTAACTGGAAAGCGTTCCTTCTATGACGTCACTGTAGGGCTCAGGCGACATAGTTACGTAACCTGTCTGCGGTTTCGTTTGCGGTTTCGTTGAGAAGCAGACGGCTTTTTAGCAACTTGTAAGCGCTTGTTATTAATTAACCACAAGTTTTTTTAAAAAGAAACTGGTGTTTCGTTTATGACTAACCAAAAGTCTTTCATATGCAGTGATAAAAAGAGTACCAAACAATTGAGTTTAGTGGTCCTTCAATAAAGATGAAATTGAATTAAAATAGAAGAAAATCCTTTTGGGATCATTACATCTTCACCAACATAGAGTATATTGTACAATCTATGAAATCATAAGAAATGTCTCCCACACCGAGCCCACTGTATGCTACCAACTGTATCATAAATGTGCTTTAGAGAACCACAAGCTAAAGGTTCTCGAGCAAAAACACCACTGGCTGAGAAAGGTACACCAACAAATAGTTAAACACCAAGTTTTTTTAGTATTTACGGAATGTGACTTTTCATTGGCAGTAATATAGACTGTGCGTGGACAATACGGGCTGTGTATGGGACACGAATAACAATAACAGTATTGGATGCAGACATCGAGACTTCACCAGGCTGCAAAAACGACTTCGTGCAGGTCATTGACGGTAGGTGGTAAATCGTTTACTGAACTGATAATGAAAAGTAAGTTTTACTGATGTCAACTTCTTTACTGTGAATAGCACGACGTTTCGGAGCGTATGCTTGCTCCTTCATCAGGTGAATAGCAGGCAGTACCAAGTGGGTGTACGTACATACATGAAGCACTTCAAAGGTAACATGTTTAACAACGTGTATGATTGAAAATATAATAGGAACATGACGTCAGTAATGCACGAAAACAACATGGTTATTGACTTGGTGGGATGTCACACAAACATGAAGAGGCCAGTGATATACCAAAACAACAACATGAAAAGGCCACTGTAAAGGCACTCACTCTGTTTGTCCAATTGTTCACAGTTGCAGACGGTTCTAAAGAACTCGGGCGCTTTTGTGGCACGGATAAGAATACTTACGTCAGTTCTGGGCTGGAGGTCGAGATCGCTATCCACAGTGATGGTAACACAAGAGGGCGTGGCTTTAAAATGATGTATACTGTAGGAGATCAAAGCACAACAGCTGCGACAGCTACAGGTAAGTATGACAATATAAATATGTCTTCGATAGCGTAAGTGTGACAGTGTAAATATGAATTCCAAAATGTTTATGAAGCATTTTGAAGCACTGTTGAAAGAAGATCGTCTTGCAAGAACATTTACGACCGCTTCGGTTACTATATGTGATTTAGTTCCCTTGAATGTTGTACAGCCTATACGCTGTTGGTGTGCGAGTAAAATGAGAATGTACATAGTGCTATGAATTTCACTTCATAATTCATGTTGATGTCCTATTTAATTGATATTACATTAATGTCTATTTCACATACATGTACTTCATATCGATGTCTTTTTCATATATGCTGGGCAAATTAAGTTAGGGATATTGGTATTTTAATGGCATATTTAATCTGTATGTCAATGAATAAATACATCATTATTCATAATTTCAAAATTTGCAAATATCCCTAACTATTTTTGTCCAGTATATATGTACATGAAGATCGTTTGGATTATTTCTCTAATTCATGTAAATATAGGTCATGACCGTATTGAGTTCCAGCACCGATGGAGCTGTTAAAATGAAAACATGAACTGTTTAAAACTAACAATTTCTCATTTTTTTCATTTTGCACATATATGCATTCATACCTATGTATTTTCACATATTCATGTTCACAAAAATCATGCCATTGTAGATCACAGATCACAGATCATACTGACGTATATATATATATGTGTGTGTGTGTGTGTATATATATATATATATGTGTATATATGTGTGTGTGTGTGTGTGTATATATATATATGTAATGTACTGACGTATATATATATGAGTGTGTTTGGAACATCCTCACTCTATATATACCTACATATATTTCATGCAAAAGCCTTTTACATCCATAAATGTACATGCAGATGAGATTGATGGTCCATCACATATCAAGACTTAATTTGTTACTGTTTCAGAACCTCCTTCTGATGGAGCTACAAGTCAGCTGGTGAATGGACTGTTGATTGTACCTATTGCACTGTTTGTGTGGCAGTTGAATGTGAAATGATACATTGTCAGTTAGTTACATTTAGTTACAACAGACATTATATCTTTTGGTTTCGTAGTAAAGTAAATAATGAAGCGTATTCGTGAAGCATGGATTTACTTTTACCTGGAAATATACAACTGCAATAGAAATATAAATAGTCCTTGTGTGTGGAAGTATTGTCTTTTGTTACAATGTCAGTGGGTGTTGTTAAAAAGTCCAGTATAGCTATACATGCTGGACATCTCTTTTAACTGACCAAGACATTCTATGGATATAAGCGTCTTTATTTTTTGTATTTTTTTCACACAACGTTTCGGGACCATTACAAATCCCCCCAAAATGGAAAGAATAAAGAAGTTTAAATCCATAAAACATCATCTTCATCTGCAATAAATTTTACATGCATCATCTCAGTTAAACGGATTTGTTGTCATGTGAACGAAGTGGTGTACTTTAATATTTCTTTTCATTTTAACTTCATATTTGGAAGTTTACCGTAAAGGCACATAAAAACAAAACCCATGTGTAGTAATTTCAACACATATATAATTTGTATTACCAAGGGAGAACGAATAGAAAGATGTTTCGGGCTCAGTTTCCCAGATGAAGGAGCAAGCGTAGACTTCGACACGTCGTGTTTATGACAATAAAGGAGTTGACATCCATAAATCTTTCTTTTCTTTCAGTGTAGTTCAAAACGATGCAACTGCTTGCAAGGCTTCCTTGTGTTCCAAACCATGTTATGTTTATTAATGAATAATGATGCGACCACTTTGGGCGCACTGCATCACTGCCATATTGTGTGATGTAAGATGCGACCAGTTCTGGCTCTCTGCATCACTGCCGTAGTGTGTGATATACGATGCGACCAACTTTTGGCGCTCTGCATCGCTTCCACATTATGTGATGTAAGATGTCACCAGTTGTGACACTATGCATCGACTACCATACTATGTAATCTAAAATGTGACCAGTTTTGAAGCTATACATCACTTCCATAGTATGTGATGTAAGATACGACAATTTGTGACGTTCTGCATCACTTCCATGTTATGTGATGTAAGATGCGACCAGTTGTGACATTATGCATCATTTCCATAGTATGCGATGTAAGACGCGACCAGTTGTGACGCCATGCATCACTTCCACAGTATGTAATGTACGATGCGACCCGTTATGACACTACCATAATATGTGATGTCAGACATGACCAGTTGTGACGCCATGCATCACTTCCACAGTATGTAATGCACGATGCGACCCGTTATGACACTACCATAATATGTGATGTCAGACATGACCAGTTGTGACGCCATGCATCACTTCCACAGTATGTAATGTACGATGCGACCCGTTATGACACTACCATAATATGTGATGTCAGACATGACCAGTTGTGACGCCATGCATCACTTCCACAGTATGTAATGTACGATGCGACCCGTTATGACACTACCATAATATGTGATGTCAGACATGACCAGTTGTGACGCCATGCATCACTTCCACAGTATGTAATGTACGATGCGACCAGTTGTGACACTACCATAATATGTGATGTCAGACATGACCAGTTGTGACGCCATGCATCACTTCCACAGTATGTAATGTACGATGCGACCCGTTATGACACTACCATAATCAGTGATGTCAGACATGACCAGTTGTGACGCCATGCATCACTTCCACAGTATGTAATGTACGATGCGACCCGTTATGACACTACCATAATATGTGATGTTAGACATGACCAGTTGTGACGCCATGCATCACTTCCACAGTATGTAATGTACGATGCGACCCGTTATGACACTACCATAATATGTGATGTTAGACATGACCAGTTGTGACGCCATGCATCACTTCCACAGTATGTAATGTACGATGCGACCCGTTATGACACTACCATAATATGTGATGTTAGACATGACCAGTTGTGACGCCATGCATCACTTCCACAGTATGTAATGTACGATGCGACCAGTTGTGACACTACCATAATATGTGATGTTAGACATGACCAGTTGTGACGCCATGCATCACTTCCACAGTATGTAATGTACGATGCGACCCGTTATGACACTACCATAATATGTGATGTCAGACATGACCAGTTGTGACGCCATGCATCACTTCCACAGTATGTAATGTACGATGCGACCCGTTATGACACTACCATAATATGTGATGTCAGACATGACCAGTTGTGACGCCATGCATCACTTCCACAGTATGTAATGTACGATGCGACCCGTTATGACACTACCATAATATGTGATGTCAGACATGACCAGTTGTGACGCCATGCATCACTTCCACAGTATGTAATGTACGATGCGACCCGTTATGACACTACCATAATATGTGATGTCAGACATGACCAGTTGTGACGCCATGCATCACTTCCACAGTATGTAATGTACCATGCGACCCGTTATGACACTACCATAATATGTGATGTCAGACATGACCAGTTGTGACGCCATGCATCACTTCCACAGTATGTAATGTACGATGCGACCCGTTATGACACTACCATAATATGTGATGTCAGACATGACCAGTTGTGACGCCATGCATCACTTCCACAGTATGTAATGTACGATGCGACCCGTTATGACACTACCATAATATGTGATGTCAGACATGACCAGTTGTGACGCCATGCATCACTTCCACAGTATGTAATGTACGATGCGACCCGTTATGACACTACCATAATATGTGATGTCAGACATGACCAGTTGTGACGCCATGCATCACTTCCACAGTATGTAATGTACGATGCGACCCGTTATGACACTACCATAATATGTGATGTCAGACATGACCAGTTGTGACGCCATGCATCACTTCCACAGTATGTAATGTACGATGCGACCCGTTATGACACTACCATAATATGTGATGTCAGACATGACCAGTTGTGACGCCATGCATCACTTCCACAGTATGTAATGTACGATGCGACCCGTTATGACACTACCATAATATGTGATGTCAGACATGACCAGTTGTGACGCCATGCATCACTTCCACAGTATGTAATGCACGATGCGACCCGTTATGACACTACCATAATATGTGATGTCAGACATGACCAGTTGTGACGCCATGCATCACTTCCACAGTATGTAATGTACGATGCGACCCGTTATGACACTACCATAATATGTGATGTCAGACATGACCAGTTGTGACGCCATGCATCACTTCCACAGTATGTAATGTACGATGCGACCCGTTATGACACTACCATAATATGTGATGTCAGACATGACCAGTTGTGACGCCATGCATCACTTCCACAGTATGTAATGTACGATGCGACCCGTTATGACACTACCATAATATGTGATGTCAGACATGACCAGTTGTGACGCCATGCATCACTTCCACAGTATGTAATGTACGATGCGACCCGTTATGACACTACCATAATATGTGATGTCAGACATGACCAGTTGTGACGCCATGCATCACTTCCACAGTATGTAATGTACGATGCGACCCGTTATGACACTACCATAATATGTGATGTTAGACATGACCAGTTGTGACGCCATATTATGTGATGTTAAGGCCCTGCGTGATGATTACTTGTTCTAGTAATAGATTGTAATTTTCATTAAGACAAAGAACTTATGTTTCCTTTTTCTATCAGACTTTCCCTTCTTTATGTCCCAAGTCGAATAAGTGCAATGCGAGGATTTGTCAACCTCTTGTAGCTACCCTGATACAAAATATGTTTATGCGTACACTTTATAGCCAATGATATTCTTTCTGACTGTGTTACTCATTTTCCAGTTAACACTCCCTGCCTCTACATACAGTGCATGATATTGGTAGTAGTTTACTACAGCTGTGCTTTTACTATTATTAATCGTTTTATGGTAACATTGCGTGGGACAGGCACTTGCCGGTTGGTCGTTGTGTTACTATGTGATGTAGGCCTGGCTTATTTTTACATGTATACATGCTCGACACTTAAACAAATGTTTTCTTCTTCTTCTTCTATAAAAAATGGCACGCCATGTAACACTCGTCTGGGTTTTTTGTTCAAGATAATGTGTAATTCTCTTCTTTCTGTCTGCTGTTTCAGTGGAAGGAGGAACAACATTATTAATTCCATTACACGTCCAGCGTATGCAGTTAACACGAATATAGTGCATTCAGCCATATATCATGTTTGATGATTTTATTGCTCTTTGATGCATGTAACAAATCTTAAAGATAGATATAACATTTACGCCGACATATGTGTACCGATTGGAGGTCCAAAGAGCACACCTTTGAAAATTGTTTGGTCCAGATTCGATTGTTTTCTGACTACCGCCATATGGCTTAAATGCTGCTGGGGGCAGCGTAAACCTAAACTGACTCACTCCACAGAGAGTATTCCTCCCATACTGACAAGTCAATCGGACAGTTCCCGTTCGTCCTCCACTTATTTTTTTTTCATATGGGATTGAGTGAGTGAGTATGATTTTACGCCGGTTTTTCCAATATTCCAGCAATATCACGGCGGATGACCAGAAATAGTCTTCACACATTGTACCCATATGAGAGAATGGAAACCCGGGCTTTTGGCGTGACGAGCAAAGCTTTAACTACTGGGCTATCCCACCGCCCCTAAGGGCAATAAATATCGCGCTCGTCCTATGCAATGTGTGATAGTGACGTTGCTTGTTAACAATTGCTATATCGTCTCTTTCAAAACTCTTTCACTATGATCCTCGGAGATTGGTGTTTCACTATACATGGTCCGGAGGCAATATTGTTTCCCTGTGTTCCTGTGATAGTGTTATTTCATTATGATCTTGTGACAATGCTGCCACACTACGGTCCTCTGACGATGTTATTTCACTATAATCCTCTGACAATGCTATTTCACTACTGACCTCATCTGGTATTACATTGCGATTCTGTTGAAATAATGCACCTTGGTCCTCTTGTATTGACATTGCACTGTGGTTCTCTTGCAATGCTGTAGCACGGTTGTCCTCTTGCACTGATAGAACACTTCGGTCTTCTGGCAATGGTAAACCGTTATTCAAGTCACCAACAGTCACTACATCCCAGTAGGCAGGTGGCTGATTTCCTGCGACATGGACGGCGACGGCCTCTCTGGACGGAGACACAACTACTGACCAGTAATCAGGAGGGTTACTTTCGGCGCCTGATGAAACCGATGGCGCTTGTCGTCTTGTGTTTTCGGAACGATCCGAGCATAATATACGGATAAGATACCTTGCCGCCACAGACAGCAAAACCACTGCCATCAGCACGGAAACTCCGATTCCTAATTTAACACCTGTTGACATCGAAGAAGCTGAAAAAATGTAGCATCTAAGCATTAAAAATATATAATGTTTGTATACATATTGATCAGAATCAAGCCAAGTAAAATGCATACATCAACATTGTTTGTAATGTCATTAAGAAACGTAAGATATTAAAAACAGATGGAGTACATGTTTACATTTTGGAGAAGGAAGCCTCCAAGCCTTCTTGATGACAGTCTGACAGTTTGAAAGAACAAGTAATCAAACACAGTTTGATGCCTGTCTTGTTTGATTATAAATGCGCACCGGCATACATACCCGCATCAACTTCTGGAGATACAGTGCTCATTTCATCAAGGGAAAAGTCTTTTGTGCCGTACCAAACATCGAATTTGAATTGAACGTTGTACTGGGTCCTAGAGAAGACAAAGGCTTGATTGCCAGAAGTTCTAAGCAGTGAAGAGTCCATGTCACACCATCTCCCGAGTATAGGTGCGTCACTGTCATAACCTGTAACGCAATGATATTGGTCATTGCCAGTCTGTCTATGACTGAGTGAGTTAACTGTGTTCAGTTTTATCAGTTTGACATAGGATAGAAGGTGCAATAGTCTAGTGATTCAAGTGTTAGCTCGTCCCGGCTTCGGATAATTGGATACAATTTCTGAAGCCCATTTCTGGTGTCTCCCGCCGTGATATTGATGGAATATTGCTAAATGCAGCATAAAACTAAAGTCACTCACTCCCACATGGGAGTAAGGCCCGAAGTGGTGTGTACAAGAAAATAAGCTATTACAGCCCTTGAGCACCTAGAATATAATTTTGCAATTACAGTGCACCCGGGTTATAACATGCCACCCTTGATATTATCCAATGGTTTGTTATTTTCCTGAGTGGATTCTCTGCCCTAATAATACCCTGACTATAGTGCCAAACTGGAGATAATGTCATTTACCAATGTTTTTTTTTTTCCCCAAATGAAATTGTATGTAGTATACAAGTCATACATTAATATGTTACTTGACATGACTCAGATTTCTTTACCCAACTCATTAACGCATTGTGTAGACATTTCACCCTCAGAATTGTGGCTTCGAAGCTAAAACATGTGAGCGTCATAGATATTGAAAAGAGGAGAAGAAAGGGCATTGACCAACAGAGTAACAGAGGACACCAGAAACATATTTCACACATTTTCTTTTAAGCTAAAGGTCCTCTAAATAAATGTCCTACCTGGTTTTAGCGCCACCTTGGCATTGCAACCAGGATATACTGCGCATTCTATTTGTGATTTTAAAGTAAATGCACCTTAATAATTAGAGCGAACCCGATCGGTTTTAGGGGGACAAGAATGAATGAGTGTGGTGGTTATGTCGCAGTATTCCACCCATATCACACGGGGGACACCATAGATGGGGGTCACATAATAGATATGTGGGGAAGTCGTGGGTCTGGTTATGACGCGAGAACGCTCAACCACTTGTCTATTCCATATCCCCATACAAAAATAACATAATGTTGCTCTAAAGGTATGTGTATAATATGTACGCAATTCACAGAAGTGACATATAATCATTGGAATGGAATGTACCATATCGTATAGGACATCCTATACGATGACTGGGAAGCGATGACATGTATCAACCAAGCCAGCGAGCCTGAGCACCCGATCCCGTTAGTCGCCTCTTCCGACAAGCATGGGCTACTGAGGGCCAATATTCTAACCCTGACCTTCACGGATCGGACAAATTACAAAGTTGATCAAATGCATAGCAAACAAGAAGTACTGGTCTACACTTACCGTCGTGCACATCGACATACATCACCATGCAGTTTCGGATGCTGCTCATCTTAGGGAACTGAACAATAACACAAACAGTTCTGTCAGGACTGAAGGCTGTTATTCTCCACCAACACGACACGTCGCTGAAACAATAACACGGGACCATTTCATGAGTATGTGAATGGTAAACTGCCAAACCATGTACAGATGTTCATGCTGCTCATCACTGGATTGTCTTGTCCACAGTCGATTACTTAGAAACGCCCAGCATACAGATCGAATTTTGCTGAGCGCAGTTTTACACAACAAAATCAGTAAACAATATATTGTAGAAACGCAGCGCTGGATTTCAACCACATGACGCCTGGGAATAAGAGTCTGGACCAGACAAGTCAGTGATTAACGCAATGAGTAACTGTCTACAACATGGGTGTTCAGCTAAAGTCGGCGACTCTGATCACACAATCCCGTTAGTCTCGCTTTTTGGACCATCGTTCCATTCCCAAGACCAGTTCTGCACACGGCGTAGTAGGTGTCATTACAGAGGCGAACAATTGTTCTTTTCCTTTTTGAATGTTTCAATCCTGGATGTGTATTTGGCCAGGAAATGGATTTCATTAACTAATGAAGATGTTTTTCTTATATGAAATAAAATTTATAAAGAGGTTTGTAAAGTTGTACTAAGTGCCTGCCGGGCAGTGGTATATTTACAGACGTAAGAAAGAAAGGCGTCCTTTCCCAAAGGCGCCAAAGAAAATAGATGTACAGTCATTTGATAAAAAGGGTCGCTTGAGTTGTAGGATCTTTATGTAAATACATATGTGAAGAAAATAGCAAATTGAAATTCTCGTTGAAATGAATGATGTGTGTACCCCACCTTCCTGCCCCACCTTTTCTCAAGAGTGTGCACCCCGCCTTCCTCAAAAAGCGATCTGGTGTCCGCCGCTGGGATATTGCTGGAATATTGCTAAAAGCTGCGTAAAACTAAACTACAGCTTCACTTAGGGTATATGCTTAAACAGCTGCTTGCCAGGACATTTACTGTTTTATACTTATACTACGTACTCGAAGAGGTACTAGACCCAGACGTAATGGCTGTTCCAGCATGTGCCTGTTTAACTCCAAAACACTTTTCAACTTAGAAACATTTTATTATCCATATCAATCTTCGAGTTAATGACCTAAGAGAACTATCGAAAATTTCACTTGACAGCATGTCCGTACAAACAGCATCTGGACCGAGACTTAATTGGGCACCAGATCATAGATGGACTTCCTATAAGGGGGTACTGGTGCGGTTCAAAGCCGACGCTACCTACAATCGGTAGGAGGAGAATACATGCGGTGAGGTTAGTTTTCGAACCGTGGTGAAGGCGGCGACCCGGGAGTCGTTCCTGCATTGTTCGGTCTGTACCAAACCTGTAATATGAAAGAAACAGTGAGTGAGTGAGTGAGTGAGTATGTAGGTGGAGGGGTGAGTTAGTGAGTAATGTTTGCACCCATGTGGGGAATCGAACGCTTCAACCACCATGATACCCCAGATTCCCTGAGAGAGCTTTCGGGTGAGGAGAGAATTAGGTAAGTGTGTTTGTGTGTGTGTGTGTGTGTGTGTGTGTGTGTGTGTGTGTGTGTGAAATAGAGAGAGAGAGAAAGAGACAGAGAGGAGAGAGAGTGAAAAAAAATCTGAATCCATATACACCACTTTGTTAACGGTGACTACCCGGAAGTACGGCATATATACACGAAATAAGCGATATGTGGGGGAAACTGAACTCATCAAAACAACACATTGTTCACTTTTCATTGTATATAGTATTCAGTGTACTTCATTTTGGTGTCAACAGCTACCCGGAAGTAGTGGACATACATATGCAATGAGAGTTATATGGGGACAACTGAAGCGTGTGGCCCGTAGGACACGTTGTAGATATTATCGTGCTTGAAACCAGTAACTTTTTTGTTATACAGCACGAAACGTGACACAAGCACCTACAAATAGCTGTTATATAGAGCATAGCAATTACGAAACCAGTTTAAGAAACCACGTAACATTCCAAGACGTAAGAATATTGAGTATAACTAGCTGATACACATGATTCTTTAAACGTTGATCAACACGGAAGTTCGACATGAATATCATAAAACAATGGCGCGATTACCAGAAACATCAATTGAATTAATAATGCAGTGTAATGTTTGACATAGAAACCTACCTGACACAACAAGAAGTAGGTACACCTCTCCAATCATACGTTTCTCTGGAGACATGCTAACTACATATGCCCTATGTTAATCCTGTCGTCGCACACTGATCCTCATAGCCAATCGTGCATCGTAAGCGTCCTACAATCTGACGACACGCTGGTTAGTGTGGACATCAAGTTTGCTGTGTCACTGAACGCTCCAGTGGTTTCCCACCGGGTATTGTGAAATGTTGACACAGTGTTGACTGTCGCCGTACAGAAGAAATTTAAATATCTAGTTGATCCACCCGACATGTTTTGTTAAGAAATAGGTTTTTGTGAAAATTAACAACTGCACCTTGATGGTGTGGTTTGCGGCGATTATTTGTCTTTTACTGTTTGCTGATGTTTATGTTGTTTTGTCATTGTGTTGTGCTATCATCGTTCGGAATTAATGTCGGTCCTTAGGCCCGAAGTCGACTAAAACCACACGGACCCACACGTTTGGATTTTTTAGGTCCTTATCGCCGACTACTTTATCATCCCCAATAGGTAAGAGTATTGTTTTCATATTGAAATAAAGAGCCTACACATTCTGATCAGGACTCACAATTTTTCATGGTTCTGGGTAATTAAAGCCTACATGTTTTCAAGGTTAAGGGCAAACAATTGTGTGATGTGAACTTTTGGGTCCGCGATATGCTGAAATCATTTCATTCAACGTATACATCTGACTAACTCCATATTAATTTGAAAACAAACGCACATCTATTAACACCGCTCTTCTTTTAGTAGTAGTAGTAGTAGTAGTAGTAGTAGTAGTAGTAGTAGTAGTAGTAGTAGTAGTAGTGGTGGTGGTGGTGGTGGTGGTGGTGGTGGTGGTAGTAGTAGTGTGTTTGCCAGGAACTGGGAGATGTTTATTTGTGATATATATAATAAATTTATAAATAAATGAATAAATATGTAAATTATCGAGTTTCTGCTGCCCACCCAACCCCCACGGCCATACCTAAACTACCTATCAGAAAACCCAGCATAGTTTACCCATTGCAGACATACTATAGTAAACCGCATAAGAAATGTCGCACTGATAGCGGTTTTACTTTTTCATCAAATACACAATGATGTTGGTAATAAATGACATTGTCAATTTGGATTGAAAACCATGTTAACAAAACGATACAATCATAATAAAAACACAATTTTGCAAGCACAAAATTTTGCATTTGGTTTTGAAACACGACGTTTCTTCTGTGTTTCAGTATACATTCAGTTACAGCATTATGTTAACTAAACGGTACATTATTACCAAAGGAGGTGGATGGGTGTAAGCCTAGTTTTCATTGTCAGCTCAGTTAGGGTTATACAATCGAGACATACTTTTAGACTATTGGGCGATGGTATAACGTAGCGGTTAAGGTGGTCGCGGGTATATTGGATTCCCTCATGGGGTCAATGTTGAAGCCCATATCTGGCGTCCCCCGTCGTGACTTTGCTGGAATATTGCTAAAAGCGCCGTATAATTTCCCACTCATTTAAGACTGAACAAAACTATCATCATCTCCATGGGCGTGAATATCAAGTGTGTGGATTAAGTTTCACTTCTCTTTTAGCTGTATTTTAACAATATGAAAAACGTCAGTGATCAGTTCATTGTTCCATATGTAATTCATTAAACAGTTTCCGTGGTGTTCCTCCATCGACCATTAGTATACCCCAGCAAAAAAAATACTTAAAATATTATTAAACATGATGTTGTCAAAATGCCACCACTGTTGAACTTATCCCTTTGAACAAAACAGTCAATTATTTATATTACCTGTCGTGTAAAGATGTAATAATGGTTGTACATTAGGTATCCATTTAGCACATTTTAATTAGTTAGTATATTCTGCATTTTTTCAGATGGCTTTTTAAGGTGTAATCCATTCACAATGAAGTGTGTTATTCCAATCAGCCGTTCTGTAATTCCATATTATAGTTTTACCTTTGCCACTGGGCGGTGAGCGACTGGCGCAAAAAAAGAGCAGATCACTTATTAATTATTAAACAGTTGTATTGCAAATAAACATTAAAACATATACGTCATACAGCTTAGACAGCATATCTACATGACAAAAAAGTACTTATACGATCAGGCCATCAGTATATATAGTGTTTGTAAAAGTCTCCTTTTCCCTAAATATAAGTGTCACAACGACAAGTCTGTTGCATGAAAGAGAGCATTGAAAGATATTGGTTTTGTTTCTTCTAGTCTTCTAGTCACTCTTTAGTGATCCCCTTAAATAATGGTTCAATGAGATAATGCTCGTCATTGGAGACGACAAATGGGAATCAGGTGGTCACAATGTCTGACCTGGCACATGCTCATCGTATCTACATTATATATCATTGTAAACAATTGGTTACCCTGACCGAGGATAGAGGGTAAAGTATTTCACTGGCCGGAGTAACATTACTTGAGTATTGCCGATTTAGTGTCCAAATACCCTTCACCTACAAGCATGCATGTCATACTCGTAGTTCTTGGTAAAATTCGGTTCCAGTTAATCTTTACTGGCAGTAAGCCATCTTCTGTACAGGAGTCGATCATTGCTTGTCAGTATCAACCAATGGAACGACTGACGACAGCTGCATTTGAATTTTACAAACGGTGCTGTCATCATGTTCTCTTAGCAGGGTCGTACATCGTATTATTCATCATCACGTCCTCGTAGGTGGGTGGCGGGACCGACGGATCGACGGTGGGGATGGTGTTCGGCATCATTGGTGCTGATGGTGCGACCACGGTGCTTGGTATCTGTCTGTGGGGTTCTTCCAGGGAGAGGCCTTCCTCTTCGTGTACAGAATCTAGGTCTCTCATTTTTATCCTGTCACATGCTATTCTACACACGAGGAATGAGACGCCCACAAATGCGATGACTCCTACAAATGTACCTGCTATGACACCGATTGAGACACCGCCTTCTTCTGATACTGCAACGTAAAATACATGGCGTTATGACGTGCAGTGTGCTGTATTGTACACAAAGGCAAAACGTGGGCATTATTCAGACGAGCAGACCGGGGAAGATCCGAACTAGAACTGATCTTCTGTAACCCATGCTTGTCACAGGAAGCGACTAACGGGATCAAGTGGTCAGGCTCGCTGGCTTGGCTGACACAGGTCATCGGTTCCCAACTGCCCAGCCCGAATATTCTGAAGTACCACGCTAAACCCCATTTCACTTCAACTCACATCATGGCGGATAATAGATAATGGAAATGAGTTTAATCTGCAGCAATCGGAGTTCAATGACGAGGGATCAAATATGACTTCCACATCAAACTTAACCAGACGTATCAACATATGCCGTAAGCCAACATTCAGTGGCCCCTCGTAAATAGCCCACCCATTTCCTTCTGTCATCTGCACCGTTTGGACATTTGTATGGCTGAGGATTCAACCAGGATTCTGGTTCAAATCCCACTTTGGGTTTGACTGGTCATCATCGTTTTGCTAAGATTTACTTCAACGGCGAACGTCGTCGCTTGACTCCGACTGTCCTCAACATCAACGAATTATTATAATGGGATTTTACCAAACCCACAATAACGGGATCGGGTGGTCAGACTCACTGATACATTGTATCCCAATTGCGCAAACAAGATGCTAAAGTTGCTCTTCACTGTACTTTCTGGTCCAGACTCAACTATTTACAGATAACAAACAAATACCAAACCCATGCTCGCCTTTCTTACCATCACTTGAAGGAGTTGTAGCTTCCACATAAGTCCCGTATTCAATTGAGAAGCTAAACAATATGCCAATAGGTGTGTTGCAGACTAAGATTATGAACATGTAACGGCCAGTAGCGTGCTTCTCCGGCGTCTCCTGTCCACACCAGCGACCAAGCGAGGGAGAGCTGTCACTGTAACCTGCACATAAGAACCATGATGTTTGTCATTGATATACGTAGCAAGTAAATAATGGAATAAAACTGGATGTCAACTGAGTGTTTTTAAATTAAAAACTTACACCATCAGAATCTGAAGGACAAAATAATCATGTTTTGTTTGCTATATTTTGCTGACATGACGCTTTGAGATACAATTGACACATTGTCAAAGTAGGAGAAAGAAAGAATTATAAATAGATAGATTGATACTCATCATTGTAAAAATAATCATGCGTTGTATTTTGGGGATTTTTCAAGGAGATATTCGGAACGATTTTTTTCAGTGGCGAATACATTAAAACGAATCTTATACGGTTACAAATCGTTGTTTCTGAAAAGAAAAGTTACATGCAACTTTGCAGATTCTGATACTTTTCGGTATGCACTTGCAGAAGCATATCATCAAAAGTGCCAATTCAACCCATGAAGTTGAAAAAACGCCCGAAAAAGCCCGTGTAATCGGAGTTCAAAGGATTCACTGGTAAGCAGACTCTGTCATATAGAAAACTCAATATATGGCGTATTGACACCTGTATGTCTGCCTGCCTGCCTGTCTGTCTGCTAGTGACAACATGCAATGCACAACTTTAATCAGTGACCACATTCAATTTGAAAGTAACACCTATCGGGCTCATAAGTCATAGACAAATAGTCGGCTAAGCGTATCGGCAAATGAACAAGTGGCCAATGTTCGTAATCAGCAATGCATTTTACATATCATGAATTAGTGATAACTGTGTTTCAATTATGTTTGTTTTTTTCGTGCTTTTTTTGTTTTGTTTTTTGTTTGTTTTTTTGTTTGTGTGTGTGTGTATGTTTGTTTGTTTTTGCATGTGAAATGAAAAAGCATAATGACGCAGAACTAACCGTCGCTTGCTTCCATGTAGTTACTGGAACATTCGCGAGTGAGAAATGAGGAGAGGACCTTAATGTACACCCTCCTCTGTGATGATGATGCTGTTATCCTCCATTCCATTTGGAAACGACTGCAACACGCAAGGCATCACCATCAGTACTTCGATCATGTGACAAAAGAAAATATCATGATTATTATTTAACAGATAACAGATCTCGGAACGGTCAGGCTGGTTCGGTCCCGTCAGTTCAGACAGTGAATGGGGCTTCTCTCTGGAATCATTGCCAGGTAGAACCACCACTTTTGGAATAATATGAAGACTCCCCACATTGCAGTCATTTGCACTATCCCGAGGGTCTGAAGGAAGAGGTTCTGAAGGAATGGTCTGAAGGAAGAGGTTCTGAAGGAATGGTCTGAATGAAGAGGTTTTGAAGGAATGGTCTCAAGGAAGAGGTTTTGAAGGAATGGTCTCAAGGAAGAGGTTCTGAAGGAATGGTCTCAAGGAATAGGTTCTGAAGGAAAGGTCTCAAGGAAGAGGTTCTGAAGGAATGGCAGGTAACCAAGGTTCTTTCCCAGTGTTAGTCAACAGATTGAGAGGTGTCAAACCTAAAACTCCAAAGTCAGCAGGTGTCTGGGTGTATCTAGAAATGTTTATTTCTGTTTAAGCAACATTTTTTCTTGCCCCACGTTCATATAATTTCCGCTCGGATCCTTACCTTTACCTTTAGGGATTCAAGAACATCAATCTGCACACTACTGGGAACCGATGATATGTGCCAACCACGTTAGTAAGCCTGACCACCCGATCCCGACAAACATGGGCTACTGAAGATCAATTTTAACCCAGATCTTCACGGATATGAATGCATTTAAATGTAGCTGGTAGGTTTATGGTTTCGAGAAATATAGAACTTTTTTACAGCATGAATGTATCGCTACTACCAAAAGCACTTATTATAGCAAAAATTTAGAATTTCTGCTTTTGAATAGGATAAACTGAGGTTTCAAATCATTTTGGTCGAACTTTATTGTCAACTGTCTTACGTCAAAATCTACATTTTCTATTCTCTAATGACTGAGAAAGTTAAAAACGATATCTTTCGATAAATTCAGTCAGAGGTGGTTATTTTGATTTGAAACCTCGCATACGCACAACAATCATGCCTTAACATACAGAAAAGAATATCTAATCACCTCTTCCTATGATAAGCATTCAGTTTACGCACAATACAATAGTCAGGACCTAACAGCTGTACGTGTCTTAGTGACAACTGTGTATGTACTGTCTCACAAGGATAAGTTGGACCAGAGCACGGAACGTGTTCAAGAGTAGTAGGTGCTGCACGGCAGCAAGCATACCAATTTGGTTTATGAAAGGTAGAGCTGATGCAGGCTAGTGAACGTGCAGTGCATGGTGGTGAAATAAATTATTGATTCTACGCGCAGCTGCACATGCCTTGCTCATTGGACTATCACGTGTCAGAGAAGCAAGTCGGTAATACACTACACTTCATTGTGGACAATCTGGGGCCCCATTAGCTCAGAATGTCATAAGTCAGTGGGCGGCATTCATGCATGAATTGCTGTGTATGTAATATGATGCATTTAAGATGATGTATCAAAAGAATATTTAAGATGTATTTAATGTGATTTATCTTACTTCACACATGAATGTCGCTTTCTGATTGGCTAAGCGCTATTCTATTACTTTCAATGTACCCCGCTTACAGGAGACGTATTATTTTCAAGGTACACCGCTGGGAATTCCGAACTCTACTGGTGCTTCATGGTAGTACTTCTTTGCCTCGAATAACAATTCCGTCATTGAATCACGCATTAAGCACGGAAATTACCGATGTTTTGCGATTGAAAATCGATGGAAGGGTGATCACTCTAAATCTGTTTACCTTGTGTCGTCTGCAAAATGGCGATTCGCCTCGCATTCAACAGAAGTGCTTCAAACAGTTCAAAATTAAAATTCAGATGTTCGGTAAGATAAATACGTCGTTCACTGGTACCTCGGGGTCCATGGGCTCATGTACCCTCGAGGTGTGTTCATGTTCCATAAACATAAACACACCTCGTGGGTACATGAGCCCATGGCCCCCCTCGCGACCTGTGAACGACTTATATTATGTAGTAGTATTTGAGACGATGTATATGATATGTATTTAAGATGATTTATGTAAAAGAATTTAAAATGTATTCAATAAGATGTATCTAAAAGTATTTAATATTATGTATATACTATGTATTTAAGATGATTTATGTAAGTGTATTTGAGATGATGTATGATGTATATAATATGTGTGTTTAGTTTTAAAAAGATGGATATAATGCGATGTAAATTATTAATATGTGTAATGTAAAAATAAATATGTCAGTATTCTGCCACAGTCATTCCTTAAATTTAAAGGTTTCAAAGTTTACAGGATCATAAAACACAGTGACTAAATATCACTGGGAACAAAACAAAGCGTGCACCGTTTCTTGCAGGGGACTATCTCGCTCCAGTGAACTGGGACAGGTGCTGCGAGATAATCCCCTACAAGAAATGGTGCGCGTTTTAGTTCGTTCCCTGTGATATTTAGTCAAAGGGATTATGTCGCTCCAGTGAACTGGGTAATTAAGTGAGAATAATCCCATCCTAATGCAGGTCAATTGTCAACTTATCCTTGTTTGCCAGAAGTGATGCTTACTTTGGGTAGTATCCCGGCAGGGGTGGTGGCATAAAGACCTGACTCTCGCTCTGTGCATCTAGCTCGACTAAAGGAAACGTGTCGTCGAAAAACACACCTGTGCATGAAGTTAATGTCAGTGAATAGGAGTATCCACAGCCACATGTACGGAATATTATACAGATATATACAGATATAACTATAATTTTACATCCTACAACTAAAACAAATTTATACTCATTATGTAATTAAAACTATAGAAGCGACTCCGCTTTTAGCAGAGATTTCTTATGGATGTGGAAAAGGGTTTTGTTATGTTCTAACCACGTCACACCGAACGCAAGAGTGAGTGAGTTTTTAGTGTTATGCCGTTTTTAGCAATAATTATTCCAGCAATATCACATCAAGGACACCATAAATGGGCTTCACTCATTGTGTCCATGTTGGGAATCAAATCCGATACTTCGCCATGACGAGCGAACGCACAACCCACTAGGCTACTCTGCTCCTAAATGTACACGTTACATGGGTCTAAATTTGAGACATGACAAATACTCCGTGCGTGAGGGCGTTGTGAGTGTTGGAAACAAAAATAAGACACCATTATGGGAGTGGCGATATAGATCGCGAGTGAGTGTTCTCGGTTGCAATATTCCAGCAATATCACGGCGGAAGTGACAACAAATATTGGCATTATCATTGATCCCATTCGGGGATCAGAACCCGTTCGGTGATCGAACGCTTAAACCAATAGGTCATCCACCTCCACTCTCAGTTAATCGTAATGCAAGCTGAAAGGCATGTGTCCAAATATATACACCTGGAAATTAATCAAGCAACACCCCAATTTTTTCTATTGGAGCAACTTTGAAGTGTTCTGACAATCAAAATATGCCGGGTTGATATAGTTTGACACTTTTTTATTCAACAGACGATCTCTGACAAACAACTTAAAGGGAAAAAGTATCAAGACTTTGCTTTATTGCAACGAAATCCAAATTCTTAAAACTGTCTTAAATTCATGAAAAAATGGACACAATTTACTATTCATCCACAGACGTTGTTGTCAGGTGTATTAACACAAATGTCACATGGAAAGAAAGAACAGTCATCTGAGAGTCTGCACACCGACTTTCATCAATATCTAGTGTGTCCTCCCTGCGCACGCACCACCGATTCCAGACGCCTCCTCATTCCTTGGATGAGTCTCCGGATCTGATTCTGGGGGATCCTGTTCCACTCCTCATGCAGGGCAGCCGTCAATTCGTTGAGATTATGGACTGGTGGGTCTCTCTGCCTCACACGACGGCCAATAAAGTCCCACAAATGTTCAATGGGGTTGAGGTCAGGGCTCATGGCAGGCCATGGAATTCTGTCAATTGCATTTTGCCGCAAAAAATCATTTACAGCATGCGCCCTGTGAGGTCTAGCATTGTCGTCCATAAATATGGGTCTCGTTGCCAGAGGATGGTTCTCAAAATGAGGTACCACAGCCCTGTCAAGAACCTCCTGTTGGTAACGAACACCGTTAAGGTTGCCACGGATGGTAATGATATCCAACTTGCAGTTCATGGAAATGCACCCCCATACCATAACGGAACCTCCCCCAAAGGCCACAGTCTCCTGGATGTTCCGTGGAGCCATTGCTGTGTTCCTCTGCCTCCAGACCCGAGTACGACCGTCCACCATGTGCAGCAAGAACCGGCTCTCATCTGAGAAATGGACCTTCCTCCAAGAGGCAATGTTCCAGTGCAAACGGTCATTACACCAGGCCAGTCGGGCTGCCTTATGGGCTGGAGACAGTCTGGGTCGCTTGATTGGCCTCCTTGCCCGGTATCCTGCAGCTTTCAGACGATTCCGAACAGTCCTGTTCGAGATGGGTCTCCCTGGAAGCCACTCCTGTCTCAACCGAGAGCTCGAGTCGAAGGACCTGCGCCGTACAAGTCTCAGTAAAGCTCTGTCCTCCCGGACTGTGGTCTTCCTGGGTCTTCCTGGTCTAGGCAGGTCTTTAACTTCATTAGTGGCCCGGTATTTTTTCAAAAGTTTTGAAATTATGGAATGATGTCGTCCGATTTGAGTCCCGATTTGTCTTAGAGACATACCAGCATTCCTCATGCCGATTATTTGCCAACGAGTGGCCTCTGATAATTTCCTACGTGCCATGACATTGAAATGAATGAAAAACCGAATGCAATCGACAACCTGCGCTTGTAAACACCCCAGGGAAAAAGTGCATTTTTCGAAAGTTGAGGTTAAAGCAATGCACGTGCGCTGTGCAAGCTTCACGCGCGTCATATCAACCCATGAAAAGCTCATGCTGTATGTCAATACATCAAAATTGAATAATCAATCATCAAAATTACTTCGTTAAACTTTGTTAAGTTTTTATGTGTCTTTGAATTTGGTGTTGCTTAATTAATTTCCATATGTATAGAATATGGTTCGTGTTCATTAAAAATGTATAAGTTTCATGTCAAGTAGAATGAAGTCAACAGTGTGATCTCCTACCCGATCTGTACTGGACTTTGAATCCACCTCCTACAGCTCCATCGGTACGAGGTCTGAGAGAAATGGTGAGAGACCTTCTTCTGCTGATAATTCTGGAGTTACTGTGTGTGGAAAACAACCCCAACTTGTCATTGGGCCAGACGCTTGTGCCTGTGAAACAAAACAAACATTAATCCACAACACCATGAGAAAGTGTTACATCTTTGAACACCGACCTGTGAGGATAGGTCTTCAGCAACGAATGCTTGTCGTAAGAGGCGGCTAATGGGGTCGAACGGACAGTAACGAAATCAAACCAAACCAAAATCTTTAAAACTGTTGTTTTTTTTCTGTTTAAAGCCGCAGCTGCATACCAGCTGCATATAACGACTGTCTCTACCAAAAACAAACCACTCCAAGTATGATAATAACATATGACTGTTATTTTGATAGTAAACTGTATTTATAGGATATTAAACGAGCTTCCCCTTTCATATCAAGTTTAGGATCGGCAAAAGCAACAGCAAAGATGAATGTGAATAACAGGGGACTTTATGTCTCAAATAGCTGAGCTCATTGTTCTTCATGGGAGGACGAGTTACTGTAAATAATTCGGCGACGCTTTGCGCAGGATGCCAGTGACGCCTTCTCATGTCGGCTTGGATTTCCCACTTGTCGACATTTGATGTTTATGTTGAAGACTCCACCGACAATTGGGTCTGAAAACAAAGCCTACAACCTCGAACAAAGACGATTTCAAGCCTATTGTGTTCACATTCTGGGAAGTGCTTTTGACATCTACATATGAAACCACGGAGGCATGGCAGTGACAATATGTTTGTGCGGGAGGACGCGAATGGATGCGGCTGACAGCGACAGTGATCGAGATACAAGAGCGCCGCTCGTCTTTTGATGTTGTGTGTTACTGTGCAGTCCTGACAACTACACACAGAAGGTATTCAATCTCTTGATTATATTCACAACTCTTCTAACCAATTGTCCGTCAATTTTCACGAAATCAATAACTTTTACGGGCGACGCCAAATTTATTTACACCCATGGGAAACTTGAGTTATTATGGAATTGAAAATAATGCTAGTAACCACTCTAAATGAAATAAATTTTATCTATTTCCATAGAAGTGTTTTCGTTTTACACGCTCTCACGTGTGAAAACTTTTGAATGAAAATCATGAATGGAATGAGTGATGAAAGTAGTACCAGTAATCTCAAAGTTCACGAATTAGCCAATCAAATCACTCGAGGGTGTTATGACACACCTAAAGTTACGAAGTACCACGTGGGTAATAATACACATTACAACACTGCTGCGGACACCGATCTACCAAGCGCCTCACAAGAAGAGATCAACAGCTGTGTTTGTTTCCTTCGTTGATGCTATGTCTATTTGTTCTGGGAACTGCGCAAATTACAAGCAATATGACAGCGGTTTCAATATGTTAGCATCTGGTCCGGACAAACAAGTGATTGATACTACGAGGTCACAATCGGTTTACGTTGGTAAGCAATCAGTTGAATCCACCGAACCTGACCAGGCAGAAGTGATTCATTCGGTCGCCTCTCATGATAAGGATGGGTCACTCTGAATCAAAGGGGTGTATTGTGAATTATTTATATAATCCGAGCTATCCAAACCTGGAACTATTTACAGTTACTTCCCACTAATCTACAGTTTCAGGACTGAAAGACAATGGGAAGTCCTTGTGCTGATTGAGGGTGCGACCATGTGGCTGAGTCTTTGTTCATGTTAACAAATTGGTTGGTTGGTTGGTTTACCACACATCAATACGAATCCAATCAATATGAAGACATTCGTTAAAAACAATCGTGTCTGGGCCAGACAAGCCAGTGATCAACATCATGAGCATCGATGTACGCAATTTGAAAACGATGACACATGTCAACCAAGGCAGCGAGCCTGACCACCGATCCCGTTCGTCACCTGTTGCGACAAGCATAAGCTGCTGAAGGCCAAGTCTACCCGGATCTTCACGGGTCTGTCATTACAGGTCTGCTGGAGCGACGTCAAAGACGGCTGACAGTGCACAACAGTGATGAGTGATATTAAGATTACTGTGAAAGGCATCATACATGTGGTAAGACTGTGAAAAGGGTTCATTTATGAATATATTACATTCATAAACATAGAACTAAAAAGTATCACAGAGAGTGGATTTAGTTTTACGCCACGTTTAGCATTACTCCAATTACTTTTTTTTAAAATCATTCATGTGAACAAATGCGTTGTTCACGTTTACTTTTACCTTTGACTTTACATAGATGAAACGTTCCCTTGTCAATGTGTGTAAAGGACGGAAGCCTTTAAGGGCCATTTGGCTTTTTCGGGTTTTTTCCCTTGAAGTAGCAACGTATTATCGTGAAATTTTAACTTAACATTTGAACACATCATTATGAAGTACCAAGATAATGATCTTGAAATTTCAAATTAATGGACTCACCATCTGTGACTTCAATAAGATCTCCTTGGATGCAACGTAGACAAACGCGCTTTTCCAAATCTGAGCCTAAGATCACAACTTGGACGGTTTCCCCTGGAAATGCTGTAATAGTCCACCTACATCTAATTTTCCTGTGGGGAAATATTACAAACGTAAAGTGAATTATAAAATTAATTCATACCGTTAAACCTTTAAATAATTCAAACAGCTATCGTTTGTGTGTGCGCGCGTTTGTGTGTATATGTTTATACACCTACATACTTACATATGCACACATACACAACCAATTGCTGTTTTGTTTATATAACTATGAGGAGAAAAAACATTCATTTTGGTTAATTGCAAAAAAAACATAAAACATTTTAAAATGGTAAAGCCATTCTGTTTTCACTGTAAGATTATCTTTGAGTTTGTTTTGTAATGATCTGTTTGTAAAAACTAGATTGATTGTTCATGCTTCTATGCCGAAGCATCTTTCTACTGATTTCTTACGTGAAATGGATGTTTGCAACAAAACGTGTAATGATTTCATCGTTTACAATAAGCTCTTCTGTTTGCAACAGTACTTTCTGTTCTAAATCTCCTACATATTTCTCATTTCGCTTGTCTACAATCTAGAATTAGCTAGTGTTTTTTTACTTGCAGATTGTGAACTGTGTCGTTTTCATGCAGCTAGCAGTGTCTCATACAATATCGACAATGTGAATGATTGCCTTTTCAACAGCAATGTCAATTTCTTTTAGGAGCAGTTTTTTCAGCAATTTTATATCTCAGGTTATCAAGAAACATACTCGAATAAGAATCATTCCATACAATTTTCTCTGATGCTGTTGGATCCATGCATAAATCATTGTTATACCTACTACCCATATTTGGAAATTAACACATAAATTCTAGTGGGAAGTGATCAGAATCAGATCGATCACCGATACTGACCATATTGATGAACTGAAAAAAATCGGGTGAACTTAAAAAATAATCATTTACACTGGAGCCATGCCGGCTTCAACCGGTAAATTCCCCATACGTATCACCATAGACTCGTCCAGTTACGATGTTAAGTTTAAAAGCACACTATCAGCTTAAATTCAGCAGCATTTTGCCAAATCTATTAACGCCTGTACCCTGTGATGTACCGTCTTCAACGGGGTCATCCTCCTCTCACTGGGGAAAGGGGTAGTACGCCCATGGGTATTGCCGTGATTGCAGTATCAGGGTTATATCTGTCACCTGTTCTCGCATTCATATCTCCAGTGATTAAATTGCATTATTTGAAAACGTTTTATTATTTTCTGGTATACATTCCTGTACTATTGATTGCATTATTACACTTGGCGGTTGCATGGTTGTAGCATAGTGACCCCGATGGAGGGATATAGGTACACAACAAATTCACATTTTTGTCGATACTAAATAAGTCTTTAAATAAAGAGAGACCCATTATCTTGCCTCATCTGATTGCCATAGATGATCGGACCATCAGGCTTTAAAGGCCTTAAAGCAGTATTCTAATTGTACCAATCTTGTACCAAGTATTTGCGACAGATCAAACCTACCCATCATAGGCATCTGGATAACCGGGATAAGTAAAATTCTTAGGAGAGCGTGTAGCAGTGAGCGTAGTGTTGTTACAATCAGTGCCCGCTGCAAACAAAAAAAAAGAATAATAATCCGTACAATGAAAGAATAGTTTCACAAATATACAACTGAACACCGAAAAACTTGAACAGGTTCACCAAACGAAGAAAACATGTCACACTATCATCCTACACTTAAGTCATGTAAAAGCTGTCTGAATGACACATATGTAGGTCTGAAACACCATTGGGAAGTAAGCGATATGAGTACATGAAACAATTCATTTAACAGTAAAGGTGTTCACATGTTGCCGACAGCTTCAGCTATCACCATGACGACATATTAGATGAAGCAAGAGACCCTAAATTTGTGATGGTAATGTGACATCGTCCGAAAAGCCCAAGGCTCTAGAATTATAGCCCACCTAGCTCTTCATACATCAGGTGTCATCAAGTTTTGATTACCCCCATCTTAAAGTACTCAAGGTTTCCAGTTCTTTTATCTACATTTGACGCAGAAAGTATTTTTAATTATTAAAGCATCATCGTTGTAAGTAAAAACCGTCTAGTATATCATATAGAGATATATGTCGTCTTGGGGTAAAATTCATAACGGCCGTGTTGGGAGGGGGTATATCATTATTATCTTGTGACCTGATTTCATGTCATTAATAAAGAACACGTAGGTGAGTATTTGGGTTCTGTACACGCGTTTTCATTTCCATATAATGTCTCGACGTCATCCTTACTAATTTAGTAAGCATTACTATGTAGCGACCAGAACTGGGATAAACAATCCGCAATTCGTAATCCCTAACTACAGCAGGACTGCTCCCAGTTAACCTTAAAACGTAAGTCGGTCTATGCATGGAATATGATTTTGGTTATGTTTTTGTGGGGAAACACCGAACAGTACCACTGACACAATCCCATATTCCTGTAGCTCACATTTAATTCTTCAAAATAAAGCATCTGAAGAGGTTTTTTTATTATTTTTGTACACGTCAGTAATTCAATCGTTTACATCGTGTGACAATTCTCACTCAATCAAAACCTTCACGGTGTCCGTTGTTTCGTTTTCATTAATTGCGGATCTGCATCACTTAATAATATCATATAATCGTCCATTTTAACTGAAATATGTCAAATACTAATTTGAGTTTCTGAAAAAAAATCTCATTCTTGTGGTTGTAATTAGCTCTGTAACTGAACAAGTTTTCGTGTTTAGGTGTTCTTTATCCAGTTTGCTGCATTTATATCTGATGGTCTTTCCATTTTAAATTGGTTGCATAGCTCAGCCATTTGAAAGTCGGTAATTGCATTTCGAATATAAACGTAAACAACACGGATGAAAGGCGGGAAAGGGTTGTCGGATATATAGAACTAAGTCTCACAGATGAAATGCGGAGAGGGTATATCGGATGTATAGAACTAAGCCACACAGATGAAAGACGGGAGGGGTATATTGGATATACAGAATTAAGCCACACAGATGAAAGGCGGGAGGGGTATATTGGATATATAGGGGTAAGTCACACAGAATGAAAGAAGGGAGGGTATATTGGATATACAGAACTAAGCCAAACAGATGAAAGACAGGAGGGGTATATCAGATATGTAGAGCAAAGTCTCACAGAATGAAAGAAGCTTCTAGGGAGGGGTATATTGGATATATAGAGGTAAGTCACACAGAATGAAAGAAGGGAGGGTATATTGGATATATAGAGGTAAGTCTCACAGAATGAAAGAAGCTTCTAGGGAAGGGTGTACTGGATATATAGAGGTAAGTCACACAGAGTGAAAGAAGGAAGGGTATATCGGATATATAGAGGTAAGTCACACAGAATGAGAGAAGGGAAGGTATATTGGATATATAGGGGTAAGTCACACAGAATGAAAGAAGGGAGGGTATATTGGATATACAGAACTAAGCCAAACAGATGAAAGACAGGAGGGGTATATCAGATATGTAGAGCAAAGTCTCACAGAATGAAAGAAGCTTCTAGGGAGGGGTATATTGGATATATAGAGGTAAGTCACACAGAATGAAAGAAGGGAGGGTATATTGGATATATAGAGGTAAGTCTCACAGAATGAAAGAAGCTTCTAGGGAAGGGTGTACTGGATATATAGAGGTAAGTCACACAGAGTGAGAGAAGGAAGGGTATATCGGATATATAGAGGTAAGTCACACAGAATGAGAGAAGGGAAGGTATATCGGATATATAGAGGTAAGTCACACAGAATGAAAGAAGGGAGGGTATATCGGATATATAGAGGTAAGTCACACAGAATGAAAGAAGGGATGGTATATCGGATATATAGAGGTAAGTCACACAGAATGAGAGAAGGGAGGGTATATCGGATATATAGAGGTAAGTCACACAGAATGAAAGAAGGGAGGGTATATCGGATATATAGAGGTAAGTCACACAGAATGAGAGAAGGGAAGGTATATCGGATATATAGAGGTAAGTCACACAGAATGAGAGAAGGGAGGGTATATCGGATATATAGAGGTAAGTCACACAGAATGAAAGAAGGGAGGGTATATCGGATATATAGAGGTAAGTCACACAGAATGAGAGAAGGGAGGGTATATCGGATATATAGAGGTAAGTCACACAGAATGAGAGAAGGGAGGGTATATCGGATATATAGAGGTAAGTCACACAGAATGAAAGAAGGGATGGTATATCGGATATATAGAGGTAAGTCACACAGAATGAGAGAAGGGAGGGTATATCGGATATATAGAGGTAAGTCACACAGAATGAGAGAAGGGAAGGTATATCGGATATATAGAGGTAAGTCACACAGAATGAGAGAAGGGGGGTATATCGGATATATAGAGGTAAGTCACACAGAATGAAAGAAGGGAGGGTATATCGGATATATAGAGGTAAGTCACACAGAATGAGAGAAGGGAAGGTATATCGGATATATAGAGGTAAGTCACACAGAATGAGAGAAGGGAAGGTATATCGGATATATAGAGGTAAGTCACACAGAATGAGAGAAGGGAGGGTATATCGGATATATAGAGGTAAGTCACACAGAATGAAAGAAGGGATGGTATATCGGATATATACCAAGTAATCACAGTAACGCGCAACAAAATGAATTATTCTTTTTCGTTTCAGTTTCACGTTTCTACTTTTCCTGCGCTGCTGCTATATTCAATTGCTATTTCGGATATCGCTTATGGAGCGCTGGTAGTATCATTTTCGGTTAACAGTAGTTTCAAAGGAGGACACGAGTTGTGAAGTTGAATTTGCTCAACGTTTTGTCGATTACGTACACAGTTAAAAGCAACACGTATAATTTTCCATGGTAGTTATCCCAGACGCCCTTGCACATCTCAGTTGTAATGTCAAAAGCCGCGTTGTCTATTTATAGCACACACACACAGCCGCGAAACAAAGTGGCTCACGAGATAAAATGTGATAAGCCTGCTGCAGGACAAGGTAATGCAATAATTGTGATGACATCCTAGCCTGTTTCTTTGTATAGCGTGAAAGAATGTTTAGTGGCATGATCACATAAAAGTAAAGCTTGATATAAAACGTTTATATGTTAACATATCATATCATCATACACCATGTCCTTCACATTACCTGTTTCCGAGTGGCAGAACGTGACCCATACGAAAAGAAGTGCGATGTATGTGTCTCGGACAGTTGTGGTCATACCTAGCCGTTACTTGTACTGAAGGACCTGGTGTTTCAGCACTGTAATGCTGTCATAATGTTGCTCAACGTCCGCGCGTGTCGTAAGGGAAGGGAGTGGTGAATCAGAACTATGGAAGCCTATTCAGGTCATCATGGCTGGAGTTGCGAAATCGCATTTATGTACTGCCGCGATAAAACTCGCCGACATCCATTAGCTGCTGATAAATACTTCTCATCACTCCAGAATATCACCTGGGTTTCAAATATATTTTCACAGTCAAAAACATCAAATATATATTTTAGAGCACGTTTCCAATTCATAATAGTGCACGGTTTAAAGTGAGTGAAGTGATCGAGTATCACGACGCACATTGCAGTAATCCAGCTATATCTTCATAATAGAGTCTGAATCCAATGACCAATAGCATGAGCACCGATCATTGTTCTCGTACAACATACATGAGTTACTGGAGACATTCTAATCCGGATCTTCGCGTGTCTCGGTTTAAAGTAAAACCGATAAAACAAAAACAATTCCCACTCAATCAAAACCTTCATGGTGTCCGTTGTTTCATTTTCGTTAATTGTGAATCTACGTCACTTAATAATATCATATAATCGCCCATTTTAACTGAAATATGTCAAATACTAATTTGAGTTTCTGAAATAATCTTAGTTTAAAGTAAAACCGATAAAACAAAAACAGATTTTTTGTGTGTGCAATCTTTCCCGTGAAGACGCAGGTACGAACTGATAGAGAATCACACCCTCGTGTCTACTGATATCAACTATATTTACACGAGCTGATAAAGTGACAAATATACGAGGATGATAATCTATTTATCATCCAAAATCATTCTTCGTTTGTTTTCAATGCATTGAGACGTCATCAAGTCCATGACATCATGACATTGTCAGGGCATTGTGCAAAATCTACTGTCAAAACGACATATCGTCTGGTCTCATACAAGCGATATCATCTGTGGTACACAGTTTCGGATGATAAATCATACTACACGACACATTTTATGGATAGCAACTTCTTGAGTTTATTTTCACACGACGTTTCGGGGCTTATCCCAACAGTTCTGTTCAGTAAGGCTCAACCTGACGAGGGGGCTAGCATAAGCCCTGAAACGTCGTGAAAATATACTCAAGAAGTTGAATCCATAACATTTGACATGTATTACTACGCTAACTTCTAAATGCCTTTGAAGAATCACAGATAAATCATATTATCCAGACTATTCAAACCTGGAACTATTTACAGTTTATTTCCCACAGTGAATATCCGGGTTCGAATTGGTCCTCAATAACCCGTGCTTGTAAGAGGCGTCTAACGGGATCTGGTGTTCAGGCTCGCTGGATTGGTTGACACGTCATCATAAGCTCATGCTGTTGATCATTGTCTTGTTTGGTCGAGACTCGAATATTTACAAACCAACGCCATAGAGCTGAATTACTTCTGAATGCAGATAATACTGAATCTGTTTACCAGATAAAACATCATTTGCGTCCCGGGCATCCTCTAGATAAGACCCCGGGTACCGTGTATTCAATAGTGGCTTGCAGCCTCTTTAAAGGGTACGCTGTTTCTAAATTACAATGAATATTTTGTGCCGGGTTTCACAGGCAAACTTAGGACACGAAGGGCCGCATCGACGGTCATAGTATCATGATCATTGTTGTTCAAAAGCAGCACCACACAAAGACCATAAAGTCATTTAAAAAGTTTATTGTTAATTGATACATAGAGCAATCAATTCACGTACGGTAAAGTAATCTTCCATCGGGTAATTTCCATGCATTAGTAACAGTATATCAGTACATTATGCACTATTCAACGAACTGGTTTCATTATGTACGGATTTCCACGAAGCGGGTACAGAGACGCAGTACACGAGTTTCGCAATAGATAGTACAAAAGTAATATAAACTGTATTTGTACAACTAAAGTTTTTCACGACACGCTACATGAATAACTGGGCCTACGTACTGTATTACTACCGTCTTCTCATCACGCTCGAGCGGTAGAGCCTGCAAGGGCTGCACTGGGTTTACCCTGACCAAACAGGTTGATAAGGATGGTTTTCCCGCATCAGTTTGCGCGGTTTATGTGATTTTACGACGTGTTCAGTACATAGTCCAACATTTTGGTCGCGAACTCGGGCACTCGAGACCAAGTTTTACCATGTCCTTGCACGAATGAGGGGGTCAAGTCTTCGCCTATTCCCGATACAGCTAATTTTCAGTTCGTGTCACATTCGTTATTATGTGAGTAGGTCGTTTAATTAAACCTTATGAATTTCATTATCACAACATAAAGATGTGTACTTGAAGCGTTTCCATTGTGTTTCCAAGTGCTTGTGACTGTTTAGAGTGATTATATTTCTGGGTTTACTTGTTTTATTCTGTAGCGACACAACAGGAGAATAATGCATTATTGCCCAAATAGCAATAAATAATAATAGTAGGTTGAATGACCCTGTGAGTAGACTCTGGGTTTTCAAGCTCCACACTGAATAGAGCGAATGGGTTGGTGAAACTGGAATATGTTTTAATGCTAATTACTAATTACTAATTATACTAACTAATATGTTTTATTAAT